>NC_067399.1:588879991-589208741 GCF_016432865.1 Antechinus flavipes | reverse complement strand
GGAATTGAAAGAATTACCTTAACAATATGCAAATAGTGTTCACCCAATTTCTGCTTGAAGACCTCCTTTGAAGAGGAATTCAGTATCTTCATGGCAATCCAGTCCTCCTTTGAAGAGCTCAAATCATATGAAATGATTCTTTACATCAATCCTAGATTTACTCTCTTGCAGCTTATATCCATTATTCCTAGTTCTGCCTTCTGGCATCAATCAAAACAAATATAATCCTTCTTCCATGTAAAAGCCCTTCTAATACTTGAAGACAACTGTCTTGTGTCCACTCTTCTCTCACCTAAATAATTTTCTGTTCATTCAACTGATACTCACATGGAATAAATTCAAAGCATCTCCCTATCCTGGATACTCTCCACTGGGGAAATCACTATACGATGATCCATTCCAACATTTAAATCTCACTTTCCAGAAGAAGCCTTTCCTAGTCTTCCTTAATGCTAAGCCTTCCCTCTGTGATTATCTACAATTACCATATAATTAAACATAATCTCAGATTTGTACTCACCACAGCAGGTTTTCCAAAGCATTTCATGCCTCCTCAAATTTTTTTTGTTACTCTTCTACCCATTTTCTCAACCAAAATAAACTGTTCCACATTTCATTAAAAAAAATTAAGGCCATTCACAGAAAGGTCCCTCCTATTCCCTGCCTCTAGTCTCACATCACTCAGATATCTTCTGCCTCTATCTCCTCCTTCAGTCCTATTTCACATGAAGAAATAGACTTCCTTGCAAAGGCAATCTTTCAACATAGATTTGTGATCCCATTCCATCTTGTTTTCTCCAGTTAACTATTCGCTTTGTCACCCCTACTTTCTCATAATCTTCCATCATTGACTGTCTACTTCTACTGTCTATGAACATGCTAGTGTTTCCCCCACCCTTGAAAAACCTTTACTGGATCTATCCAACCTCCATAGTTATCATTCTATTTCCCTCTTTGATTATGTAGCTAACCTCTTTGAAATGGTTATCTACAATAAGTGCCTTCACTTCCTTTCCTCTTTTTCTGTAATCTCTGCAGTCTGATTTCTGACTGCATCATTCAACTGAAACTTCTCTCCAGAATTACTAATGATTGCTGAATTGCCAATTTCTGTGGACTTTTCTCAGTCCTCATCTTTCTCAGCCTCTGCATTATTTGAAACTGTTTATTAGTTCTCTTTTCCTTGATCCTCTTTTCTTGGCAGTTTTTTTGGGGGGAAGTTTGCTCAGTTTTTTTTTTTTTACATACTACTCTCTCTTTCCTGTTTCCCCTCTTATCTATCTTACTGTTCCTTTGCTGAATCTTCATTCTTGTCATACCCACTAACAGAAGGAATTGTCCAAGGCTTGTTCCCAGGTTTGCATCCTTTCTTTTTTCAATACTACTTCATTTGATGATCTCATCAACTACCATGGATTCAATTATCACCTCTTTGCAGATGATTTTCAGATCTATTTGTCCAGGCCTAATCTCTTTCCTGACCTCTAATTTTACATCTCCAACCAGCTATTACACATTTTAAACTGGATATTCTCCCATAGAAATCTTAAAAATCAGCAAGTCAAAAATGGAACTTCTTTTATTTCCCACCAAAATCTTCCCTCTTCCTAACTTCTCTACTAATTTCAAGGATGCCAACTTCCTCCCAGTCCCCCAAGCTCACAACCTAGGTGTTATCTTAGACTCCTCACTCTGTCACAAACATTTCCAATCCCATGAGTTATTGTAGGTAGGAGAGAAAATGAAAGCAACTCCATTTTGTCTGTAGTTCCTCTTTTTATCTCTGACTTTGTTTATGCTGCAGCTTCTGTCCTATCTGCAGCCTTAGTTTCTGCTGAAACAGCAAGTACCTAGAAAAGCTTATTTATTAGAGGGGGTTATGAGAAACAGCTAATCCAAACAATTGCCTTTCTTGGTATACAACCCATCTTATCCCCAATCCCAACCCTAGTACAAAACCCTGTCCAATGCAGAAGTGCTCTGCTTCCAATTTACCTTCTGCCTAATTCAGACCTATATAAACTTTGTCTTAGCGTTCCTTGGGAAAATGTTTGCCTATGTGGGTGGGGTTCTCTTGCTGGTGAACTAAAACATCAATGAGCATTAGTTCCTAAGTTTTCTGATTCTGGTTCTGGTTCTGATATATTCTGACAGATGATTTTTCACACATATTCAAGTGCTGCCTTTTCTACCTTCTTTATGTATTGTTTATATGCCCCCTTCTCCACTATGACACTATCATCACTCTAGTGAAGGCATTCATTACCTCATATCTGGAATATGGCAATAGCTTACAGGTTGGCCTCTCTACGTCAGCTCTCTCTCCACTTTTATCCATGCTTGACTTACCTCTCAATCTGATCTTCCTAAAGCATACCATCTCTCACCCCATCCCATTCAATAAACTCCAGGAATTCCCTATGTCCTCCAGGATCAAATCTAAAATCATTTATTTGGCTTTTAGAATCTTTATTTTCTAGCCCTCTTTCACCTTTTTAGGTTTTTTACACCTTATTTTTCATGTTTTCTTAAATCTAGTGACATTGACCTCCATGTGCTTCAATAGACTATCTCACAATTCTGAGCATTTTCATTGGCTGTTCCTCGGGTTTGTTATGTTCTCCCCATTTGTCTCTACCTTCTGACTTGCCTGCCTTCAAGTCTCAACTAAAATCACATCTTAGGCAAAAAGGCTTTTCCAGTCCACTTTAACTTACTACCTTCCCTTTGAGATTACCTGCAACTTACCCAATATATTTTGTTTTGGCTGCATGTTGCCACCTCATTACATGATGAGCAACTTGAGAATAAAGAGTATTGGGCAGAGGGTTGTCTTTCTTTGTATTCCCAGTGCTTAATATAGTATCTGACCCCATAGTAAATGCTTTAAAAATGCTAACTGACTGATTGATATATCATAGTACTTTGTATGTTGTCTTCTTTCTCCCCTTTTAGGCAGTGACCATTTTTCATCATTTTTGTATCTCCAGCAATTAGCACAATGGTTGGTCTATAGTAGATATTTCACAAAGGTTTATTGATTTGCCCTAGTTCTTATTTCAATTAATTCTAGGAAACCTTTAAAGGGAAAAAAAAATGTTTCATTTCTCTTGGGTCTCCTTTAGTCATGATTATGTACATGGTAATGTTATTTCTAACCCAACTTCCATTCCATTTGGAGGAGGGGGTGAAGGGGAAGGGGGACTATCACCTACAATGGCAAAGACTGAAGAGCAATTTTGTGAACGAAAATAAACTCAGGTTAGTAATAATAACTTTTCATACTCATACAATTTGCCAAGCATTTTCCTATCCGTTAAGCATCAGATCATCACAATAAGCCAGTAAGATAGCTGGGGTAGGCATTACCCCTTAATTTTACAAAGAAAAGATTTAGTGAAATAAAATGACTTTTCCAGGGTTAGAAAAACCAAATCTGGTAGAACCATTCAAGTCATCCAGTCATTCTTTCTACCTCAGTTTTATTTACTCATGCCATCCTTTCTTCTTAAACTCTATCTTGATGCAGATCATTCTTGTCCATCAGGACATAGGGGAAGGTCTAGATTCTCCATGAAGTCTCCCCTAACTATGCTCCAGGCCAATGAATTTTTCCCTCTTATGATTTTTTTCCAGAACTAAATGGGTTCCATAGATTCTTTTGGTATTTATCATTTATTACCTTGTAATACTTATTGTGCTGCTGGCATGTCTGTTTAATAAATATTTTTGTTGATTCATTAGTTTGTTATTGTGATTTTTTCCATTTCATTTCTTTGTGTTTCCTCACCCTAAAATTCCAACCTTATCTTATATTACTCTCATTACAAATACTTAGGCAGAATTGTGTTTTACCAAAAGTACCCTCTGTAATTTCATGCTATTTTCTAGATCTTCTCTCATATTCTCATTTTAACCTGTTTACATCCTACTTATCTTTTGAGCTCCATCTCAAACACCACCTCTTCCATGAAATCTTCCATGATCTTACCCTACAACCCACTTATCTCCTAGCTATAAGTGATATTTTTCCTTAATTTTTTGTTTTTGTTTTTGTTTTTCATTTTTAGAGTTTGTGGGGAGGGGAGGGGATCAAATGAGATAACATCTGTAAAGAATTTTGTGGAAGGACAGAGCCAATATAGCAGAGTACAAGCAGCAACTCTGAACAGGCAGCTGAATTTTTTCAACATTCACCTCCAAACAATTTTAAAATAACGACTCAAATTTAATTTTGGAGTGACAGAGATTTAAAAAAAAAGATCATGATGAGACATTTAACAAGTCTAAGACAATTTAAGAAGTCAACAGGAAAGGTCTGTCTGTGACATGCAGATGGAAGCCAATCTGGAGCATGCATTAAGCAGTAACAGTACTAGCAGAGTACATGAAGACTGGACAGCAGCATCAACAATTTCAGGGATTCTCTGGATAGAGATAATAAGGCAGGGTGGGAGAGTAAGTTGAACAAGTGGTCAGAAAGACATTATAGGCTTATACTGATTGACAACTATACTGCCCATAAGCAGTTCTGGATCACAGTTCCAGGACACAGAGGAGCACTTGGGATCAATCACAAAGGATCAAAGGTCCTGATAGTAATTCCAAGGGAGAGAAAAGCACTGACACTTGCATATACAATACATCAGGGAACCATGTCATAGCTCCAGAGTCAAGAAGAGTGCCAGTGCTTTCATCTACTGAGAAGCAGAGGTCTTTCACTGGTAAAAACCAGAACACAGATCAAGAAAGCAAGGACCACACCTCTCCACAGATCACATTACCTTGGAAGTACTGAAAACTTACAGATTCCCAGAAAAAGCTGTGAAAACAGAGGCACAGAAAAAGCTTGAAGCATGGGACAGTGACACCCCATAACAACAACAACAAAATAACTTGGTCATAAAAAGTTACTATGGTACCAGAGAAGATTAACAAATTCAGAAGACACAACATGAAATTAACTACAAGTGAAGCCTCAAAGAACAATGCTAATTGGACCCAAGCCCAACAAAAATTCCTAGAAGAGTTAAAGAAATAAGAGTGGAAGAGGAAAAATTGGAAAAATAAATTAGAAAGCTGAGAGAAAATTATGAAAAGAAAATTAACAGCTTGGTATAAGAGGCACAAAAGTCCTGAAGAAAATAATATTTTAAAAGACAGAATTGGGCTAATGGTAAAAGAAACACAAAAATTCACTGAAAAAAGGAAGTCCTTAAAAGTAGAATGCCAAAATGAGAAAATAGATATAAAAACTCACTGACAGAAACAATTCTTTAAAAATTAGAATTGAAAAAGTAAAATCTAATGATTCCATGAGACATCAAGAAACAATAAAACAAAGATAAAAGAATGAAAAAAATAGAAGAAAATATGAAATAACTCTTCAGAAAAACAACTCATCTAAAAACAGATTAAGGTGAGATAATTTAATAATTATTAGACAACCTGAAAGCCATAATTTATAAATTTTAAAAAACTGACCTAGAGATGATATTTCAAAAAATCAAGGAAAACTGCCTTGATCTTCTACCAGCAAAAGAGCAAAAAAAAAAAATTAAAAGAAGCTACTGATCACTTCTTGAAAGAGATCCCAAAATGAATACTCCCAGGAATGGCATAGCTAAATTCCAGAGCTCCCAGATCAAGAAGAAAATATTGCAAGCATCCAGAAAAAAATAATATTAATATCATTGAGCCACAGTCAGGATAACACAAAATTTAGGAGCTTCCATGTTAAGGAAACATGGAACTTGAAATGTGATATTTCAACCAAGAAAGATCTATCAAAACTGAATATAATCTTTATGAGGCAATGGACATTTAATGAAATAGTGGATTTTCAAGCATTCCTGATTAAAAAAAACAGATCTAAATAGAAATTTTGACTTGCAAATACAAGACTCAAAAGAAGCATACAAAGGTAACATAAAAGAGAAATCATAAGTGACTTAGGATGTTTAAATTATTTGCATTTCTATATGGAAGATAAGGCTTATAATTCCTAAAAACTTTATCATTATTAAAACAGTTAGAAAGAGTCTACTTAGACCAAATATAAGTTTATTATGTTGGGATTATCTCCAAAAAATGAAAAAGTGAGTAAGAGGGATGCACAAGGGGTAAAAAGAAGGAAGAGGTAGAATGACAAAATTTTTCTGACATAAAAAAGGCATTCAAGGAAAAATGTTTACAATGGAAAAGGAAGTGGGGAGATGGCAATGCTTGAACTTCACTGTCATCAGAATTGTATACAAACACATATAAATACATACATATATATATGTATGTATATATATATATATATATATATATACACACACACACACACACACACACACACACATATACACACACTTAGGTATAGAAATCTATCTGACTCAATAGGAAAATAGTAGAGAAAGAGAAATGAGAGAGGTGATAAAAGGGAGAGCAGATTAAGGGAGGTAATGGCCAGAAGCAATACAGAGCTTTGAGAAGGGACAAGGAAAAACTTAAGAAAATAAGATGAGAGAAATATACAGTAATTATAACTATGCCTGTAAATGGAATGAACTCACCCACAAAACAGTAGCAAATAGAAGAATGGATGAGAAACCACAATCTAATGATAATATCATTTACAAGAGAAACACTTGAAACTGAAGAAACACAGAGTTAAAATAAGGAGGCAAAAAAGGATCTATTAAGCTCCAGCTGAATTGAAAAAGTCAGGGACAACAGTCATAGTCTCAGACAAAGCAAAAACAAAAATAAACCTAATTAAAAGTGATAAACAGAGAAATTACAATTTGCTAAACATATTATAGATAATGAAATAATATCAAAAATGTTATGACAAGTTTCTCTGATAAAGTTCTAATTTCTCAAATATATAGGGAACTGATCAAATTTATAAAAAATAAGAGTCATTTCCTAATTGATAAATGCTGTTTTCAGAAAAAAAAAAAGGAAACAAAAATTATCCACAGTCATATGAAAAACTGCTCTAAATCACAATTGATTAGAGAAGTATAAATTAAAACAATTCTGGGTACCACCTTATACTTGTTAGAAATGACAAGAACTAGAAGCTGTAAGGGAAAATATATATACTAATGGAACTTGGTGGAACTATGAACTAGTTCAATCATTCTGTAAAACAATTTGGAACTATACCAAAGAATCATAAAATTGTACATACCCTTTGACCCAGCAATAACTCTACCAGTTAAGTTCCTCAAAAA
Organism: Antechinus flavipes; assembly: GCF_016432865.1. Taxonomy (NCBI): domain Eukaryota; kingdom Metazoa; phylum Chordata; class Mammalia; order Dasyuromorphia; family Dasyuridae; genus Antechinus; species Antechinus flavipes. The sequence goes on along the minus strand of NC_067399.1, from coordinate 589,201,515 downwards.
AATCAAAGAAAAAGAAAAGGGACTTATATGTACAAAAATATTTATAGAAACTCTTTTTTTGTGATGGTAAAGAATTGGAAATTGAGAGTTCTAACTTGGGAATGGCAACAAGTTGTGGTATGTAATTGTGATAGAAAATAATTGTGCTATAAAAAATGGTGAGGGAGGTGATTTCAGAAAAATTATGGGAAGACCTACATAAATTGATACAAGTGAAATGTGAAGCAGAAAATCCTTGTGCATAGTAATAACAATGTTGTTGTAATGATGAAACTATGAAATTGTAAAAGACTTGGCTACTCTGATCAATAAAATAATCCATTATAATTCCAAAGGACTCAAGAAGGAAAAATGACATCTACATTCAGAGAAAAAACCAAGGGACTCTGAGTGCAAATTAAAGTGTAATTTTCTTGCTTTCTCTGTTTTTTGTGTTGTTTTTTTTTTTTTTGAAGATATGACAATAGAAATATGGTTGCATGATTTCACATATATAATTAAAACCACTTTGCCTTCTCAATGGGTAGGGAATGGGTGACAAGGACATAATTTTTAACGCAAAATTGAAAAAGAAACAAATGTCAGAAATAAATATTTTTTAAAAGGAGAGTTTTGTAAACCTTAAAGCCTCAAATAAATGCAGAATGTAGTATGGGAATTAGAATGCTAGACCTAAAAACAGAAAAATCTGAGTTGAAATCCAGACTCAGTCCCTTACTATCTGTGTGACTGAGCAAGTCATTTAATTTCTAAATTCCTCAATTTTCAATCTTCAAAATCAGAATAATAATAGCACCTATCTCTAAGGGTTATTATAAAGATAAAAATGAGATAGTATTTAGATAGTGCTTTACAAATTTTAATTTACTATAGTTTTTATATGCAAAGTATTATTATTATGCCCAGATCTAAGAACACTTCAGATTAATCACATATATACATATTCAATTTTCCATTGTGTTTTACCATGTGTGTCTTCTCTTTCCACTTAGTACTAGTTTGTATGCTTCTAAGTAGCAAAATCCACAATTTCCTAATTTCCTGAGCATTCAATTTAAATCATTATATAAAATTAATATTGAATAAATGAGTATAGAAAGACTAGCTAAGAAATAAATGAATTAGAAAATTCCTTGAGGTCAGGAATGAGGTTTTATCTTTTTTTGTATACCACTTTCATGTTAGCACAGAGTATGTAATAAGTACTAACTCCGTAAATATGTAAAAGTTGAATGCATGGAAATGAACCTAATGAGATAAATGAAACTAAAGCAAAAAAAAAAAAAAAAAAAAAAATTAAGTATATGTTCCACTCCTGATCATAGAAGAGGATGAAGCAAAAGACTCTAAGTTTGAAGCTGGAGATCTTGAACTCTTGGGAATCTTGTTTTTGTTGTTCATACTTAGTTCTTGAAATGGGCCAGTGAGCCAGAACTTTTCAGAGTCCTCAGCCTCACCCCCTCCTACAGAGCCATCAGAGTCCAGTGGCAAGACATTGCTCAGAATGACTGGTGAAGGTCCAAGATGCAGTAGGAGACCTTGGACATTTTTAGCTAGGTTTTTTTCCTGGTCTCAGTTCATCTGAAGAGCCCCATCAGTAACTGGACTAGATAAGAATGGAAGTGAAAGATGGCCTAATTTGCCTTCACAATCTATCTTCCCTATAGAGACAGAACTTCAAAACCCATACAGATATCCTATTTCTAGATTCCTTTCTAGAGTCAAAAATTACAAAAAGTACACGTTTCATTACCTGGAGATAAATAACCTTGTAATCCAAATCCAAATGATACAAAAAGATCCTTTCCAAAGCAAATACCTACAGCCTTCTTGTGCCAGATAGAGACAAGCCAGGAAAGAGAAAGTTGAGTGGAGTACAGATGTCTCCTAATGCTTTAAAGAGTTTCCTGGCCAAGCTCTTTCAATAAAAAAAGGTTTGTTTCTCTCTATACTTCCTGTCTTCTGCCCTCTATCCAAGAAATGTGTGAAACATAGAATCCTAGAATTTAAGAGATAGAGAGGATCTTTTAGGTCATCAAGTATCTACTTATTTCACTGAGATGAAATTAATATCCTAAAAAAGAAATTGATTTTCCTTAGGTCATACTATGAATTAGCAGCAGAACTGAGACTGAAGTGTGATGGCCTACCTAGTGTCCTTGCTACTTATTCTATAGTTATCATGGACTGAAATAAAGGCCCAGTGTTCTAATTTAGCTCATAAGATCATAAGTACATAGATTTAGAGCTGGAAAGGACCATAGAGGACATCTAGTTGACTCCTTTCATTTTATAGATGAGGAAAACAAATCATAGAGGTTGTGACTTTCCCAGGATTATGTAACTAATAAGTCAGTATCTGAGATAATTTGATCCCGGGTATTTCTGATTCCAAGTCAGAGTTAACACAAGGAAGAAGCAAGCTTCCTGGGGCATGAATTATAAGGGATCCTTTTTAGTATAGATGAGTATATTTTTAAAGTCAAAGATTTTTTGATCACTATGGCATATATATATTTATGATAACTCAAAGTCATATATTAAAGACTCAGGAGACTCCAGTGAACAATAAACACCAAGGATAAGATTTTCAAATTTTATACAATATGTTTAAATTACTATTTCATCCTAGTGCAGAAGTACCAAAAAAAAAAAAAAAAAAAACCCTTCCTACTTAAACATGGAACAGCTCCCCCCCTCCCTCAAAAACCTATTTTACTATGGGTTCTGGAGACTTTGAACACAATGACATTGGGGTGTCAGGCTCAAACCTCTTGGTCAGGGCTCTTTTTTCCCTTCTTTCTTTCTCTAGATGTTTCTCTGATTTAGTGTAATAGGGTAAGTACTACACAAGACTTTTTGTTAAAACTGCTTCTTAAATTCTAGCTCTAAATAATTTATTTTCCTTCTAACTCCCACTGAATCTCCCCTCCTGCAGAAATTTTTTTTCAACTCACCAAAAGCAATTTATTTGTCCTATGTAATATTTTTGTCTTAGTACTCCCATTGTTAGCATAGTACTTGGCACATTAGGTGTTTTGCTTGTTGGTTTATTGTAGAATTAGAATTTCAGGAAGTTATCCTGGTGATTATCTAGTTTAGACTCTCGTTTCACAGATTAATAAACTGAGACCTTGAGAAAGTAACTAGAAGAGAAAACTTAGCATAGTGGATGGGATAGTATAAACCAAACGTGGAGTTAGGAAGACCTGTATTCTAACCGTAATTTTCAACACTTGATATTTATAGAATCATGGAAAAATTTCTTAATTTCCCTCAGCCTGTTTCTTCATTTATAAAATAGAGATAATAATAGCACATACCTCACAAAAAGATCAAATGTGTGAATGTCAATAAAGCCTTATATAAATCTAAGTCTTTGATATCATCCAGGGTCTGTCCTTTGCTACCTCTGTGGCTCTAGGTTCCCTGTCTAAATCTATAAAATGGAGGGTTTGGAATAGAGGAGTTCAGTAGTCCTTCTCAGCTCTGAATCTATGAGCCTATTTGTCAAGGATCCCATGGTTAGTACCAGAGCAGAGACTAGAATTAAGTTTTTTCTGATTCCCAGTTCTGATTTATTTCCATAATATCAATTTCCCATTTGATCTAAATAACCAGAAAGTATTTTGCTCCTGAACTACATTCTTATTTTTTATTCTTCTCCATCGTTCCAACCTTTTTCCTCCTGCAAACATATACTCACACTTCTGAGGCCAAATAAATTAACAAAGATGAAGAAACACACATAGGTAATTTAAACTTCCCAAGCTTACACAGAATCAGTTTGTGCAAATTCTGTAGACAAATAGATTTTCAAAGTCCTCCTCCCAAATCCTTTTCAACAGTGTGATCATTTTCCCCTCCCTCTCTTCCCCTTAACAAGTTATGAATTGCCCTGCTTCCACTAGTCAATGTAACTCCTAATTGTATTCAACAAAATTATTGAACATTCTGTCAGCTACTGAATAAATTAACTAGGCAGCATGATATAGTGGAAAAAGCATTTATTCGAGAGATTCTAGCCCTGGCTCTGTCCCTTGCTATTGGTATTGGTTTTGGCAAGTCCCTTTACTTTTCTGGGCCACAGTTTCCATGTTTGTAAAAATAAGTGCATTGTGTTAGATAAGTTTTAAGAGCTCTTGAAGCTCTAACATTCTATGATCCTATGACACATACTTCCTCACTCAAAATTATAAAAACAAATGTTAAAAATTGTTTTTGCATGTAACTGAGGAAAAATAAAATATTAAATAATTTTAAAGAAAAAGAAAGGAGTGCCCCAAAACAGCAACAACAACTATTTCTTTCTATACACATAGACATATTTATATGTGTGTTTATGTGTATACTTCCTCCCAGCTCTGTCATTTACTATATCTGTGTGATTGGGCCCAGTCATTTCATTTCTCTGGACTTCAGTTTCCTCTTCTGTAAAATGAAGAGGTTGAACTAGATTGTCTCTAAGTTTTCTTTCAGCTATAAACATGATCTTATCATCCTCCTAACTCTAAAACCCTATTACTCTATAAGTCATCTGAGCCTTAGTTTACTCATCTGTAAATTAAGGAGAAGCTATGTAATTACCTCTAAATCCTGTGACTCCAGGGAAATTCAGTGTAGAATGCTGAAAAAAAAATTGTGCAAGCCTGGAATTAATGCTACATTGTGGAAATGCATGTGCTCTTTTCCCAAAAAAAACCTCTCCTAAACTCTTAGAAAATGTCTCATTCAACAGGTTGGACACTATCTCCTATGCTTGGGATTTTGAAGATTTTAAAAAAAATGAAGAGAGGCAGGAACATTTAATTAGTTTATTTCACATTTGATCTGTAAACTTTTATTTTTTTAAAAATATGTATTATTAGTAACATCTGATGACTTTGTTTTCCCCATTTGGTGAAATATGGTAGCAGTCCTTGAAGACTCAATATTGAAAAACATGTGTATAAATGCTGATGTAAACATTTGTCTTAGACCTTCACACCCCACCTTCTGAGTTTATAAACAATATGGTCTGATCAAGGAAAGAAGAAAAAGGACAACACTTTTGATGCTGAGAAACTATTTTGTCAATAACTATACAATTTGGCAGGCAGAACCAATTGTCTCTTCACACTGTTTAACTTGGGCAGGTTGTAACAAGGTTTCTTTGCCCACATAATTTCTATCCCTCTGTCTCTTAAGGCAGGAGTTAAAGTGCTCCCTCCTCCCTATTAGTCAGTGTCCACTGGTGAGGGTTTCCATATACTATATATAAACATATTTATTCTTCAGGCAGTTGCTTTCATGGTGAAAAAAATAAGAGTGATGAATCCTGTTTTCAAGTGAAAATTTGAGGCTGCAGTTCTGAGAATGAAATAATTATGATATAGAGAGGCTCAAGGTAAGTCAGAAGGAGTTTCTTTAACTCTGCCTTGATTTATTACTGTAATATTTACACAGGAAAAGGCAATTATGCTGATAGGCACAGGGAAAATGTACAGAAATGTTTCCCTGTCAGGAAATATCAAACCACATCCAGATCCACAGGAATAATCACCAGTTGCTGGTGAAGAAGACACTAGAGGATCTTTAAAAGGAGGGAGGGAGCAAAAAAATCAGTAACAACCACCTTACACTGCCAAAGGGTTTTACTCTCTAGGAGAGATAATGCTTCCTTCTGGCAGGTGAGTCCAGCAGTAGGAATTCAAACAACAATATCAACACCAATCAGTTACAACACAACACAGGTAACCCCATCTTTACTATTTTTAAGAGTGCAGATTTACAATCATGAAGGAAATGGGCAATTAGCCCTGGCAAAAAGCCTGGCTTCGACTGCCCCATTAATTCTTTGCAAGAATTCCAACTTTCTCTTTTCCCAAACACAAAGTGCAATTTGAGCCTAACTTCTGATGTCTGGGCCTGGGGTTAATGGGAAATACCTTTTGGAAAACAATACTGCTCTATGGAGTAGCATGCAGCCGAAGGTCAGCTGGAGGCCCTTATTTGGGGCCAGAAATGAACTGGAGAAAAGGAGGTTTTTCCAACTGGAACTTCACAATGAGTGAATACTAATGCTATCCACCCCTGGGAAGGCAAGCTGGGCTTGCAGAGCATCCCTTTTGGAAGTTTTGGAAGCAGGAAGGAGTCTTACTGGTTGTAGAGCCCTACACATCTGGGTTAGTCATGAGTCTCTTTACACAGAGCCAGGCGCCTGTGCAAGTACTGTTCTCATGGTATCATCTTTCTCCTACTCGAGTCCGCTTTATTGCTCTGCCCTGGGTCGGAGTATTTTCTTTCTCTCTGCCCGGTCTTTATTCCAAGGACTGAGACAGGACTTCGTCCCTAAAAGCAAGAATGCCTCCCAGCTTCCCGGTGATCCCTGGGGTGGAAAGAGACAGCAAGAGGTTGGGAAGGGCTGGGAGCACTGCAGGGTGTGAATGAGGAGTGGAGGGGATGGAGGCGTGTGGGGTAGTAGCTTCAGTTCACACGATGCGCTTCCTATCCACTCGGCAGAGGATTTTCTTGAAGGCCCGGCGGAAGTCGTGGTTGAAAATAGTATAGATGACCGGATTGAGTGAGCTGTTGCAGTAACCAAACCAGAAGAAGAACTTGAAGAGGGTGGGGGGGACGGAGCAGCAGACTGCGGTGAGCGTGTAGGTGAAGAAGAAGGGAAACCAACAGACTACAAAGACCCCAATGACCACGGCTAGCACAAAGGTGAAACGCTTCTCGCGGTTCTGGCGCCCTCGCCAGCGAGACGCTTTGGCGCCCCGCTCTTCCTCGCCCCCTCTCCGGGGCAGGCTGTCACCAGGCTTCACCTGGCTCATTTTTGTCTTGCTCTTTCCCCTGGGGGGCCGCTCCCCTTTTCGAGGACCAGTGGGGCCCGGCGTCTGCTCCGGGTGCTCTGATGAGGAGCTTTCCTCCAAGTCCAGTCCGTTCACCTCCCTCTCGGTTGGGACTGGCTCTCCCGCCCCGTTGAGCTTGGCAGGCAGAGGTTGGTCTTCCCCACCTCCCCGGTCTGGAAGCCCGTTGGGACGGCGCTCAGCAGCCTCGCTGCCTTCGCTGCGCCGGCTGGGCGGCACCCTGGTGCGACGCTTGGCGATCTGGTAGATACGTACGTATACTAGGATCATGATGAGGCAGGGGGCAAAGAAAGAACCGATGCAGGAGGAGATAACGTACCACTTTTGATCGTTGATCTCACATAAGGGCTCCACTTGCTTGCCACCTCCCTTCTTCTCGATGGAGATGAGGGGTGGGAAGGAAATAACAGCCGAGATGACCCACACAGTGAAGATGATGGCCTTGATACGTCTGGGTGTCCGCTTCAGGTTGTACTCGATCGCTTGAGTGATAGACCAGTAGCGATCTAGGCTGATGGCGCACAGGTGCACAATGCTGGACGTGCAGAAGAGCACATCTAGGGCCAGATAGATTTCACACCACACCTTGCCGAAGTACCAGTAACCCATCACCTCGTTGGCCAGTGAGAAGGGAATGACCAGCGTGGCTACAAGGATGTCAGCCGAGGCCAGAGACACTAAGAACAGGTTCTGGGGTGCCTTGAGGGCTCGACTGGTGAACACTGCGATGATGACCAGCACGTTGCCGAACACAGTTAACAGCATGAGCAGCCCAGCCAAGCTAACCAGGGTCAGGGTCACCTGCAATGAATAAGGGGTCTGCCGCGATCCCCCACCCGGTTCAGTTCCGTTTAAGCTTCCATTGCCTGAGTCCGGCTGAAGGGACCCCATAGGGGCGAAACTCCCCTCCGCCAGCGGGTGATCCCGGTGTAACATGAAAACAAACTCCTCCTCCCCTCCACTCAGTCCCAACTCTGTCTTTTTTCTCCGGGATTTCAGTTCTCTTCCCCTACCCCCACCCCCACCCCGAGAAAGCTCTCGGTGGCTCACATGGGGCGCTGCTATCTGGGGGAGGGGATTCAGAAAGGCAGTGTGTGGGGAAAGAGAGGAGGGAATTGGAGAAGTGCTATGAATAAAACTAGCAGCCCATGGTCTCAGTCTTCTTATCCCGCAGCAGCTACCGGGGAGATCACAATATCCCCCACCTTACGGTGGTCTTGGTCTCCTCTTTCCCTTTTTCACCCACTCCCTACTCGTAAATCCAAGTTTTATTTCCAAACGCAAGGCCAAGCAGGAGGAGAAATCCTGATTCTCCAAAGAAAAAAGAGATAAGGGGAGGGGAGAAAAAGGAGAATCTGCCCTTTTTATTTGGAAGAATGGACAAGAAATGTATGGCTTTTTCACTTCAGATCTGGAGTGGAAAGCAAGTCTCTCTTACCGTGGTGAAGGTTGCTCAATAGGAACCCCGCCCCCCACTCGGGTCTCAGAAAAGGGGTCTGGGGGCTCCGGTGTTGCCAGGAAGATAAGAAGGAAGGAGAGAAAACTGATCTCTGCTTTCTAAAGTCCTTTAAGCTGTTAGTGGATTTCTCTTCTCCTTCACAGGATACTGATACAGGGAAGGCCCACGTTAGCTTCTTTCTCTTCAGATCCCCTTCTCAAGATCTCCAACTTGAGCGCCCCAATGGATTGTACAGGTGTACCTTGAAGACTCCCCAGCGGCACTGGAAAATTGGGCATAAGACACGGGGAGCGAGAAGTGGTCTCCTTCCTCAACTTGTCTGAAGAAAAACTGTCCTTTGTTAGCTGTGGCCCCGGCGTTCTTCTGCGCCCGGGCGCTGCCTAATCCAGCGCCAAGGTTGGTTGGACAGCACCTTAGGTCGGATCTCAAGTTGAACGCGGACTGGACCTTGTTGGGAGTGGGGCGAGTGAAACAAGAGTCAGAGAGGAGTGAGGGGTGCAGGCTGGATGTCCAGGGAGCCAGGACAGGGCGAGCCTCTTTGCGTCTCCAATAGAACTGGAACTAGTGCTGTTGTCTTCCCTCACAGTGGACTGGTTTTATAGCCCCAAGATCAAGCCGGCGTTGCTGAGCAGCCAGCGTCAGTCCCCACGTGGGAACCCGACCCTCCTCCGCCCCCTTCCCGCCCCATTCCCTCCCCTCTCTCTCTCCTCTCTTCTTTCTCCATCTCTGCTCTTTCTGCTCCCTCTCTCCCTCTTCCCCTCCCTCACGTCTCTCTCTCTCTCTCTCTCTCTCTCTCTCTCTCTCTCTCTCTCTCTCTCTCTCTCTCTCTCTCTCTCTCTCTCTCTCTCTCACCACTACATCCCTGCACCCCTCTTGGGGACCAGACTTTTGAAGAGCTATTCGAGGTAACGGGAAACGAAAAACAGAAGGTGAAGAGAGATAGGAATTAGGACTGGGTCTCCTGGTGGAACTGTGAGTACGCACAGGTGGCCAAGGCATTTAGACGACTCAGGTCCGAGATGAGAATGCTGAATCTAGATAAGTAGGAAGTCGAGCACTGGGTAAAACCAGAAGTAGTCATCTCGCTCCGGGGCGTCTCAGATGATTATACAAGAGGGATCCCCAGCGGTCAAAGGAGAGGGAAATACCCCTCTACCTTGTGGTAAGTGGAACCAATATGTACCCGGTGTAGCCTCAGGGAAAGAAAGAGGAAGCCACGATAACCCATTTTCGCAGTTAAGTACTATATCTTTTTCTTCTGCTCTCATACCCTCTAGACAGGAACAGGCATCTTCTGGCCATCTCCAGCTGAGGTGGATCAGGCAGCTGGATGTTGGATGGTAGAAGAGGTTTGAAGGTTCAAGACCACCGCCTCTATTCTGCCTACCCTACCCGGGGAGGGAAGAAGGACTAGCGGAAGAGAGAGTGTTGATTAGAAGCTGTTAGAACTGATAGTAATTATCCACCCCAGGAGGCTGGGGGCATTGAGAAGCTTTAAGTGGACCAGGGAGGGATCTAGCAGTCTCTTTGAAATCTAAAGGAGTCCGCGCTCTCATGTACAGAGTGAGGGAGCACTGACACCTGCTGGCGGCTCGCGGACAGTGCTGAAGAGTTTTATACACAGGATTCTGGAAGGACCTGAGAATCCCACCATGCATAATCAAGGCTTCCCTTTAAGATCTCCCACGTTTAATAATAATAATAATCCCTAAAGGAAGGTGGTTTTCTGTTTTAAAATAACATTGGAATATGTTTTTTCCTACTTTCCTTTTTTTTGCCTCAGTAATGGTATTATTTATACATAAATAAATATCTTAAAAAGAGAATATATTCTAGCTTTATGGTCACTTTAAGGTTCAAGAGGGGACTAAGATGCTGTAGAAATAGTCCCGAATTCAGACAACTGGAAGTTACTTGCAACATGATGGTGTGACCTTGGACAACTGATCAGCAAATATTTATAGAGTACCTATTATGTGCTAGGCCAGGTATTAATAATCAATAAGTATTTATCATACACCTACAATGCTGATTAGGACTTAGGAACAAAAAGACAAACATGGGAAATATTCTCCACCCTCAAGAATTTATGGTCTATATTCCATGGTGGGAAATTAAGTGGTCAAAAAAGGACTTTTTTACATGATAGTTAAATATCAACAGAAATATCACATTATCTTCCACTTACCTTGTGATTTCTATGTTTTTCAGATGGACAGATTAAGTATGTTTAAGGCATGGGAGAACATGAGGTGCCAGCAGGAAAGAGTTGTTAGAAAACAGAAAGTAGTCCTGAGGGACTATTAAACCAAGGGCAGTTTCCAAAATCTTATAATGTGAAGTACCAGATGATCTGCTTGAAACCACTTGTCTAGCATGTTTTGAACAGTGTTCTGTCTAGGGAGTAGAGGTTGAATTAAGTGACCCCTGGATATCTTCCTATGCAGACTATGGTAGTTGCTCATGTTCTTTCCTAGTCGGTCCTCTCTCTCCCTAACCTCCCTGATACTTTCCTGGGCTCCATCATTCTTACAGTCCCCCTAGGCTCACTGATTGTCATCCTAGACTTCTTATTATTTCTCACTCTCTTAGTTGTCAATTTCATCTTTGCAACATCTCTCCAAAATGCTCCCTTATCTTCTCTGACATATATACTATTCTGGCAATATTCTTCATCATCTCCTGCTTGGACTATTGCAATAGCAGGTTTCATGTCTCTCCCTTCTCCCATCATCCATTCAACTATCAAAATGATTTTTCCTAGCGTACAAGCCTTGACCATCCCATAGCTCCTATTTCATAAACTCTGCTGGCTCCCTATTGCCTGCAGCTTCGAATATAAAATCCTTTGATGTTCAATGCCCTTCATAACCTATGCCCAGTCTTTCCAGTCTTTTTTCAGTCTTTTTACACTTTAACACCACCATATATTCTTTGATTCAGTAACACTGGCTTATTGGTGTTCCATGAATAAGACACTCCTACTCAGCTCTGGGCATTTTCTCTAGTTGTAGTACATGATCTCCTTCCTCATTTCTACTACCTGGCTTCCCTAGCTTCTTTCACATCCCAACTAAAATCCTATCTTCTATGGGAAGCCTTTCCCAAACTTTCTTAATTTTAAAACTCCTTTCCTCTCGTTATTTCCTATTTATGCTGCATATAGCTTATATATGAATCTTTGTTGGCTTGCTGACTCCTCCGTTAGTTTCTAAGATCCCAAAAAATTTTTTCCCAGCACTTAGTACAGTACCTTTCACATAGTAGACACTTAATAAATACTTATTGACTGACTATGATCGATAGAACATAGGAGCTCCCTGACTCTGTCCTCTATGATATTTATTAATAATAGCCATATATTTGTCCAACTTAAGTATTTTTCAAAGTGTTTTCATATGTGTGATCTTATTTAATTCATACTCCTTGCTGTGCAGTCTCTTAGACATTGTTTATCTAGAAAATAACAAATAAGACAGCAATGTTTCCATTGGAACCATAACTTGGAATTCTTGTGTTAAGGTTTGTATCACAAATCATGACTGGGGAAACTGACAGCAAACATAAGGGATCCTATTCCTTGGAAGAAAAGGAAACCTTGAAATAGTAGTGTAAGGCTGCTGCTAGATCAGTGCACAGCTAAGACATAAGCAGGCAGGGGAGAAGACCAACATTCCTTCTGGTAGCTTTCTATTTTAACTAATTATTCTTACTAACCAGGTGCTAAGCACTTTAATTCTACAATGCTGAAGGATTACAAGTGCTATAAGTCTAATTTTGGTACCTTCAAATTGTAGCTCATTGCTCTGGGACAAAGTCCTTGTTGACCCATTCTAGTTATGGCTCTGATTTTCATCTTCACAGGCTATTTTCCCTCCTGAGTTTGTATCCTGAGAACTGTTTCAGCTCCCTCCTCTGGAGCACACACAGAGAACTAACAATGCTCAGAATCTCCCGACTTCCATCATTTTCTGACTGGTTCTGAACTATTCTATTAATCTAGTCACAGCATGATAAAGCTTTGATTTACTTGTAAGGCTCATCAGATGCAAGAGGCTGGGGCATTTCTCTTGACCTAACTGAAAAAACACAATGTTGCCTATCCATACAGAAGTACAAAACTCACCAAGGATACCCAATCACAAGAAGGAATATTGAGAGAAAAATCAAAGCCAGAGTTATATTAGATATATCACTTTATTAAAGACTAGAGAGCAAGACCTGGGAAAGTTAAGTTCATTGCTTTACCATCCTCCCCTTATTCCTACCCAAGACTGATTGATATATTTTTTTAAATTAGAAATTTACATCCAGTCCTCTCCTTTCTATTATTTCAGATCCATAAAGGGAAATAAAGACAATCAGGCTATACATTTGCCTTATCCTAGAACTGTTCCTTCTAGCTGATGCATATCCTTCAATAGCCCTGCTTTTCTAACAGTCAGCTGCCTTCTCATTAACTCGCCTATTTAAAGTGCTGTCTGCAGAAAAGAGTAGAGTAAGCATTCAAGGAGCTAGGAGCTCAAGAATGAATCCTTCTCTTCCTAGAGAAGACCCCTTTTAGCTTGGTATGGAACACAGAAATCAATAGCTTGAAGATTCCCAGTCAACCACTTTGTATGCCCTCTGGAAAGTTTAAATGAAGGAAACTGTCTTTCTACTGATAAGAATCAGGAAGAGACATGCTGAACAGGGAGACATTCCTCAAAAAACCCAAATCGGCTTCTTGGCCTGAAGATGAATGTTTGCTGTTAATCAATGACCATCAATTAATATGGCTTCACCCCATTTCTGAGGACAGCTAGATATTTACTTTAAATGAATTAGGTAATTAAATTATAATCCCCATTCAATAGAGGAAAACAATAAACAAAATACCGAGCTTCTGAATCACTGCATGAAAAGCAGCATAGTGCAATGGAAAGGATGTTTGCTCTGTGTTCAAATCTCTCTCCTGATGTTTATACTACATGCATAACACTGGATAGATTCCATAGCCTTCTTGGGCTTCAATTTCTTCACGTGCAAAATTCAGGGGTTAGTTTAGATGGCATCTAATATCATTTTCCTCTCTTAATCTGTGACCCAATAATCCAAGGCTTCCTGTGGAGATAAGAGCCAGCCACTGCCCAACCAAGACTTTCCCAAAGAAATCCCCTGCCACAGAGGGATGTTACATTAATAAAGGTTTAGTAGTTCTCAGTGGGTACTATGCTAGAAGTGCTATCTGCTCTCCTCTTCATAAAGCAGTTGGTGGTGCAGTGGATAGAGTATTGGACCTGGAGTTAGGAAGACCTAAATTGAGTCTTAGGTACTTATTAGTTGCATGTCAGCAGGCAAATTATCTAACTTCCATTTGCCTCAGTTTGCTCAACTATAAAATGGTAATAATAATAGCACCTACCCTATAGAATTATTGACTCTCAAATGAGATGGCACATATAAAGTGTTTCTTCTTCTCCCCTCTTCATGAAAGGAAAAAAGACCAAATAAGTGACAAGGAACAGAGGTAGTGGTCTCAACATTGAAATATCTGTAGTTTGAGTATAGGTTGGAAAGCTCAGAGGATGAATAGAGGTAAGGGATAGAACTGACAAAACAGAATCCAGAACCAGTATTTCCCATGTCCCAGATTTTTTCTCCTATCATGCTGCTTTGTACCAATGATGATGGATAGCACTCTATCCATCAGTGATAGGTTTAGAGGCATTTCCTCATTTCCTACCTGGCTATACTCATTTTTGAACTTCTTTGGCTTTTTCAGCAAGCTCTAATATGGGGCACCTCCTTCTCCTTTTCATCTTTCTTTGATGTGACTTCCTGTTAGAATGTAAGCTCCTTGTGGACAGAACTTTTATTTTTATATTTGTATCCTTAATTCTTAGCATAGTCCCTGGCACAAAGAAGGTATTTAATAAATATTTACTGATTTCTTGAGTCAGGAAGATATGCATCAAATCTGGTTCCAGACATTTACTAATTATGGGATCTTTGCAAAGTCAATTAACCTCTGTCAACATCAGTTTCCTCATTTGTAAAATAAAAAGAATAATAGTACCTGCCTGTTGTGAGGATAGCATGAGGTAATATTTGTAAAATGGTTTGCAAATCTTAAAATGCTATAAAATGCTTGCTATTATTATTGTTTCCATATAGGAAGAAATTATGACACTATGGTAATGTTTATGGGGATACTTTTCCTATTGCCATTTCTCTCTCCTCTAGCTTCAACAGAATCACAAGAGATCCACTTATTCATTCAACAATAATTTATTTAGACATAATGTGCTAAAAAGGGACTATGTAAATACTATTTACATGAGGGAACTCTGATTCAGACTGAATACTAACAAGCTTAGCTACCAATTCACCCTATTAAATTGGATAAGATATCTCATTTCTCTTCACTTTTATAAAGTGGAAAATTTGTCAGTGTTTTTCTTTGTAAATTGGCAAAGATTTTTATCGACCCACTTCACAAGGTTACTATAAGGATGAAATAACATAAAGTAGGAGAAAACGCTGTCATCCTAATAGGGAAATCCTTTTATGAAACATTTTCCACCAATGCAGATGAGTAACCTATCTGAAACTTATAATTTAAGAGAGTTGTCCAGGGACAATGATGGCTTATTTAAGTTCCCTACTAGCACACAACTTGTAAGTGTCAGAGATAAGACATGAAGAAGGTTTTTCTAATACCAACACCAGCATTCTATTCACTAACTTGGACTACCTCCACAAACCACTATACAAATTACTATCACTATTATCTAGCTCTTAAAGACTGACCAGGAAGGGTTCCTAGAATTTTTTTTTCAGAATTGAGTTAATGTAATTGCCTCAGTCAGCAGCAATATTACTGCCTGTTCTTTTTTAATAGATTGGCTGAAAAGGAGTTGGGGAAAAGGACTCTTGGAAGGGTGGAGTTTATTCTGTTGGAACTCTTAGCTAGGTACGCAATTTAGCAATAAAAGAAAGCTATCTAAAGAAAATAATCTGTTCTAGAATTACCGCTGTGGTTAAGGTATTGCTACCTGTTAGGCAACACCCAAATGTATCTTTGCTACTCCCTCTTATTACAAGAATGGTTTGATTGAGAGGGAGGAGAGGGGGTAGATAGAACAACTACAGTTAATTGCTCACTTGTTTTTCAAGGGCTCGGCAGTCTGAACAAAGCACACAAACCTATTGCCTTTAGCTCCCAGCCTACTAGTGGCAGCTCCTTGCAAACAAGAGTTTGATGTCAGGGATGAGAAAACCATACACCCAATATGAACATGGGAAACAGTGTGTTCCTACAAAGGCTTATGCCATAGACACAGCTAGAAATGAAAATTTAACCAAGCTGGAAACATTTGTCATTTCCCTGCATTTCTGAGTCAACAAAGGAATAGGAAGGAAGAAAAAAACAGTGGAAAAAAAAAAAGAAGAATAAGAGACCATTGCTTTCTCTAAGCTATTACTTTTTAATCTCAGACTTGTTCCCTTCTCTGTTAAAACTGTTCTGTATTGTTACTGAATATTGGTGCAAGTCAGGGTGCCTGCATTAGCTCCTGGGAACTATAATGGGGGTGCCAAATTTATCATCTTCCCATCATAGTGTTTCATATTTATTCAATTCTTTGCTTGCAGATAAAATGTTTCCAAGCTCACAAAAAAGATATTTTCACCTCTTCTTCCCTGCTTCTAACAAGTATTGCTATATTATTTCTTATATTGGTAAACTTTTTATTGATCTTTTGGTTTTGTGCCACCTTTTATTTTTAACATGTTCCTCCCTCCCTTCTTCCTCACTCGCTTTAAAAGCCATTACATATTTAAAAAAGGAAAAATAAAAAGTGAAGAGCAGTTATGCAAAACTCATCACCTCGTTTGTCTAACAATATAAACAATGTTTGCACCCACACCACCATACTGCTGCAAAGAAGGAAGGAAAGGGGAGGGAGGAAGGGAAAGAGGGCTATTTTTTCACTTCTTTGGGGCCAAGATTGTTTTGGCCAGGGTTATTGTTCTCTCCACTTTTGTTGTCCTTGGTTTGTTTACCTTTCATTGAATCAGCTCAGATGTCGTCCCATGTTTCTCTAAATTCTTCCTATTTATCTTCTTATAGAAGAGTAATTTTCCATTAAGTTCACATACCATAATGTATGTAACTTGTCCTTTAACTCTGCTGTCCTCTGTATCTAAAGTCTTTGAAAAGGTTGTCTACAGCAGGTGCTTCCATTTTCTCTCCTCTCACTCTTTGTGAGTTAGTGGTTAGGACCAGTTAGAACGTAGCTTCTGAGCTTAACATTTCATTGAAATTTCTCTATCCAAAGTTACCAATGATTTAGTTGCCAAATATTCTCTCAGTCTAAATTTTCTTTTATCTCTCTGTAGCCTTTGGTTCAGTTGACTAACCATTTCTTCTTAATACTCTGTTGTTTCTAGGTTTTCAGAATACCTAAAACCACTTTTTCTCATTCTCTTCTGCTGGGTCCACATTCAGATCATTTCTTTTAATCATCAGTGTCCCATAGGGCTCCACCCTGAGTCCTCTTTTCTTCTCTTTCTATACTACTTTACTTGGTGATCTCATCAGCTTCCATGGATTTTAATTATCATCTCTATGACTGTCAGTTTTCAAATCTACCTGCTCCTGCTCCAACTTCTTTGCTGACCTTTATTCTTGGATCTCTAACTGCCCTTCAAATATCTGAAATTGGACATCCTTCAAACATCTTGAACTCAATATATCCAAAAAGAAATTCATATCTTTCCTCCTAACCATCCTCTCCTTCCTTATTAAGTATATAGGGTAATACCATCAGCCCAATCCCTCAGGCTCTCAAATTAAGGGTAATTCTCAATACCTCACTATATCTCACACCCCCTTCCTATATTTAATCTGCTATCAAAAGCTATCTATTTCACCCCTGTAATATCTCTCAAAATTTCCCCCTTCAGTCCTCTGACAGTGCTGTCACTCTGATAGAGGCTCTCATCTCCTTATGCTTAAACTATTACAATTGACTGCTGGTGTGTCTACTCACCTCAGGTCTCTAATCACTCCAATCAATTATTCAGCCATTAAAATGATTTTCCTAAATTACAAGTCTGATCATGTCACCCTTCTATTCAAAAAAAAAATCTTAGTTGTCCCTATAACCTCCAGGATTAAATAGAAAATCCTCTGTTTGGCATTCAAAAGGCTGTTATAATCCAGCCCCTTTCTACTTTTGCAGTCTACTTATACTTTACTATCCACCATGTATTCTTTGATCCAGTAACATTGCCCTTCCTTGCTCTTCCATAAACAAGACATTCTATCTTCTTTCTCAGTGCCTTTTCACTGGCTGTTTGCTATGCCTAAAACGCTCTCCTTTCTTATTTCTGCCTATTGCCTTTCCTGGCTTTCTTTAAACACAACTAAAATTCCCAATAGAATTTTAACCATGCAAATAACTATGTACAAACAAGTTATATACAAGATAAATTAGAAATAATCAATAGAGGGGAGATACTAGAATTAAGGGGAATTTGGAAAAGCTTCCTGTAGAAAGTAGGATTTTATTGTTTATATAATTATTTTGTTAAAATTTCCCAATTATATATGTATGTGAATAATATGAGATTAGGGATATAGATAGCCAGAAAGGAAAAATCACCCCTTGTCCAGTATGTACAAGTATATTCACAACTATGTGACAGATTTGAGGCAGGGCGGGGCGGGGAGGGGGGGAGAGGGGGGAGAAAAACAGTTTGATAATGACCCACCCATTTCTCTATAACAAAATGAAACTTCCACAATGATAATCTGAAAACTACACTATCCAAAATATAAAGGAATACACTCCATATTACCGTGATCAAATATGAGCTTCTATAATATACACACTCTAGAAAGGAAGGAGAACAGGACCACAGGCCAAAAATGAGAAACCTATTCAACTCCAATTTTGCTTTACCCACCTATAAAATGGAGAGGTTAGATCAGATCATCACTAAGATCTTCTCTACTAACTGACATTTTATGATTCAAAGAATTTCTAGGAAAAAGAATGGCTCCTAAGATAAAAAAAGAATAGAATAATTGATATATAAAGTAAAAATAAGCACTTCTATATCTGAAATGTATTCTTTTTTATCTGTGCTTCTTAGAATTCAAATTTCCTTAAATATTGTCCCTACCAAAAAAATCTATCCTGAATCCCTCAATTGATAGGCCCCCCAAAAATTGCTTTGCATTTACTTATTAGATATTTTGTAATTATTTATCTGTGTATATATTATCTTCTGTCATTTTTGTCTTTGTAAGCTAAGCACTTTGCAAAGTGCCTGGTGAATAATGAATATTGAATGATTAGTTGCGGAATAAATGAAGAGATCATCTAGCAACCTTTAAGTAATTTTAAACTTCCAGATCATAATGAACTAAATTTCCAGATAGTAGAAGAATATTCATATATGATCTTCAAGCCCCTATAGTTATATTATTGCTAAAAATCATGATGAATTAAAAAGGTGCCAAATTGGAAGTTTACTGTTGTTTGGATCTTCAAAAGCAGCAAAAGAATGAATTCCAGATGCTACAGGAGAATATGAACCCCATCCCTTCCAAAAATTTTAAATGGCTATTTTGCCAAATGATTTATGAGATGTCAGCATAGTTTCATCAAGAAGAGATCTTAATAAATTAACTTCATTTCTACTTTTCATGAGAATGCCCAACCTTTTGTCAACTACTGACAAAAAGTGAATCTTTTTGTCTCTTAACAATTCAGTTTCTCCAGCTGTCCAACAGAGGAAGAAAGTCCAAAGGTAGAATCATTTTGTCTGCTGTAAAGAAAGATGGATTTGGGATCAATCGTTGGGTTTGCATCTTCGTTCTTTCATTTACTGCCTGTGTATACCTGGGCAAATAACTATGGGCTTTAATTTCTTAGTTAATAAAATGGAGGGGACAGTGAACTTAATGACTCTAGAGTCCCCTTCAACTTCAAATTATGATCCTAAATTTTGCTTACATTCTCTAAAAGACTAGAAGGATTGAGAACAAAATAAGGTTTGAGAATGGGGCCAAAAAGCTCACCTAGAATTATTGTTATTAACTACCATTTTGATCTTATGCAAATCACTAGCCCTCTATGAGCCTCAGCTGCCTCATCTGTAAAATGAAGGGAATCAACTAGATTATATCTAAAGTGACAACTTTGAAATTCTATGATTCTATACTGATATTCTATTCTCTTTCCTTATCAGCTGCTATCTACTTTAAAGTAAGAAAAGTAGGAGGATGAGGATAAAAAGAATGGGAAGAACAAAGGAGAAAATGGAAAGAAAGAGGGAAGATAATTAAGGCTACCAAGAGAACAACAGCATTACTATCTCTTTCCTTAAGCTCTGGGACAGAATTTTTTAAGGAGAGCCTTATTTTGCTTACTGTAGAAGAATCCAAGTTTAAAAAAAAAAAAAAAACACTGGTGCCTCACTGTAATTTCATGAAGTAGGCATAAACTGGGCACCAAGAAGCCATGTAAAGGCATCTGACATTTGTGGCACTTAGGTGTCCCAGTGGATAGAGCACCAGTTCTAAATTCAGGAGTATCCAAATCTGGTCACTGGAGTATTTCAATACCAGTCCAAATCCTGATTGTGGGTGAGGAGGGATGGGATGGAACTCATGAAGATGGTCAAAACAGGAGTTCACTTATTCAGAATTCCCTCAGTCTTATATACCCTAATACTCTTATATAATTATAGCACACTGTGTATGTGCTAACTGTATACTGTGCCTTTGGGAGACCACATAAACAACTTACTATTGTGTGTAGATGTCTCTTTACCATTTAGTATAACTCTGTTTTAATTACAACACAGATTGTCACACCCCCTGACTTCTCAAGAAGTCTGAGAGGCTCCTAAGGGGGATGGGGAACCAATCCAGACAAGACAGCCAGTTCCTTGGCTGGGCCGGAGGGGTTTATATCTCACCCAGAGTTTCCTCACTATCTGTGACCCTCTACACAGGAAGACCTGAATTCAAATATAGCCTCAGTCACTTGACACTTACTAACTGTATAAACCTGATCAATTCACCTAATTCCACCCCCTTATCAAATAATAATAATAATAATAATAATAATAATGTGGGCTTCTTGTAATCAGCACATCCATTTCCTGTTCATTAAATCTTTGCTTGGTACTAAAGGTAGAAAGTTTATTAAACCTATATCCCAGATAAAGAGATAGAGACATTAAAAAATTAAAGGACTTAGTCTGCTCTTGAAATGAAAGGAATGAGTAGTAATAGTAATTAGTCTGAGTTCCATCTTTGGTAGCTGTTTCCTAAATGGTTGAATACTCCATGTTGCTTTTCAGCAGCTAAGAATTTGGGGATTTAACTTATTCTGGCTGGGGACTCAGCTATCAGCTGTTTTAAACTGTTTCTAAAGACATCTCATTAATTTCTCTGCTTAGTACCAATAAAGCTTAAACAGAGAGCTGAGTGAAGCAGATGATGTCTTCATGTTAATGGAAACTAAAGTTTCTGTGTGGAACCAAACATCACCCAAATTTCACAATGATTGTAAAATTATGGTTTTCCAGGCTTTCAAGAAAAAAATGGTCAATTAAGAAAAAGTTTCTCAATCAACTCTAATGCTTCTACTTTTATTCTGAAGATCAATAAAAATTTCTTTATGCATCTAAAATACCTCAATGATATGTGGTTTATCACATATCACATCAGAGTAACCTGATGTGTGTGTGTGTGTGTGTGTGTGTGTGTGTGTGTGTGTGTATGTGTGTGTCCATTAATATGGGATTCTTTCCTCACTGATGAAGACAAATGGGCGTTGCATGAGGGGCAGTATTGGTGAGTAGGAGAGAAGAAAAATTCACTTTTCAGTCCTCTTGGGTTCTTCTGACTTCCAGTTTCAAGAAATGAATAATGCCAATCCCACTTCAGATTGCTGAAGATAGAAAAAGACTGTGGGAATAGGCTAATATGAGAAGCTAGCAATCTTCATCAGTTCCCTTACTTGTTTGTTACACCAAACACTTCAGTAAATTTTTCTCTGATTGAGATCAGTTTCTCTGGATTTCTCTTCATCTGTCTCTCCCTCTATCTCTGTCTCCACTGTCTCTCTGTCTCCCCCCCCCTTCCCCATGGGTTTCTTTTAATTTGCTGTTTGTATTCACTGTGGAGCTGGCATGTGGTTGGAAGTCAAATTTTGGATATAAAGCTTGGAGTCCTCTTTTCCCTATTAAGAAATAGCAATCAGGAGTTTAGTTGGAACTTGAAAACTATATCCCACAGACTAATAATATTTATAATATTTCTCCCATTTATCAAAGTATCCTTGAATAATATTCAAATCATTGGGGAGGCTACTAAAAGCACCGCATGATTTCCCCTTTTTAAATTGATTTATATCAGTCCAGGGTCGGTAGTAGTAATTTATGAATCTAATTTTTTCCAGGAATTTTTGTTAGGTCTTTCTAGGTAGTCAGGTAAAGAAGTGGAAAGCCTGGGCCTGACTTCAAATCCCACCTCAGACATGTACTAGCTGTGTGACTCAGGGAAAATCACCTATTTGCCTCAGTTTCTTCATCTGTAAAATGAGCTGGAAAAGAAAATGGCAAGGAGCTCTAATATTTTTACCAAGAAAACCCAAAATTAAATCACAAAGAGATAGACATGACTGAAATGACTGAATGACAACAATCTGATCTTAAATCTTTGGGTCAAACCCTAAAGATTACTGGGTATTCAGGGTTGTTAATAGTAATGATATTGTCACCTAAAGGATTTAAAGTTTCTTGGAGTAGAGGAATATTTTTGGAGTCAGAAAGAAAGTTCTGGAATTAGTGTGTTTATAGGATTGAGAGTTTCGTTCAGCACAGGGAAGGAGAAAAAAAAGCATTTTTTTTTTATTTTAAAAAATATTTTAACATTTATTTTAAAATTTTGAGTTCTAAATTCTCACTTTCCTTTTATATCCTCACCTATCCATTGAGAAGGCAAGTAATTTATAACATATGTGAAGACATAAAAAACATATTTCCACATTGGCCATATTGGAAAAAATGTGTGTGTGTGTGTGTGCATGCATGCAATTTCTCTCTCTGAATTGTAAATAGTATTTTTTATCATGAGGCCTTAGGAATTGTCATGTACTAATCAGAGTCAATAAGTCTTTCACAGTTGACTATCTTTCATTATGTTACTGTGTCCTAGTTCTGCTCACTTTGATTTGCATCAGCTCATATAAGTCCTGCCAAGTTTTTCTGAAACCACCCTTTTCATTATTTCTTTTTAAAATTTTTTTTGTTTCAAAAATTTTCCCAGTTTTCTGTTTGTTTTGTTTTTTTAAGTAAAGCTTTTTATTTTCAAAATATATACATGGATATTTTTTGGCATTCACCCCTACAAAACACTGTGTTCTAATTTTTTCCCTCCTTTCCCCCTCCCCAGTCAACAAGGGATCCAATATATGTTAATCACGTGCAATTCCTCTATACATATTTCCACAAACATCATGCTGCACAAGAAAAATAAGATTAAAAAGAAAAAATAGAAAGAAAACAAAATGCAAGCAAACCACAACAAAAAGAATAAAAATACTATGTTGTGGTCCATATTCAGTTCTCACTTTTCTCTCTCTGAATTTAAGCCAATTCTCTATATATGTTAGAAATGAAACCTTTATCAGCACCCTTGAATGTAATTTTTTTCCCAGCTTATTGTTTCCCTTCTAATTTTGTCTGCATTGGTTTTGTTTGTACAATAATTTTCAACTTAATATAATCAGAATTATCCATTTCACATTCAATAGTGTACTCAAGTTTTTCTTTGGCCACAAATTTTTTATTTCTCCAGAGATCTAGAGGTAAACTATCTTTTGTTCTTCCAATTTGCTTATAATGTCATTCTTTATGTCTAAATCATGAACCCATTTAGATCTTATTTTGGTATACAGTGTTAGGTATGGGTCAATGCCTAGTTTCTGCCATTTGTATTTCCACTTTTCCCAGCAGCTTGTTTTTCAAATAGTGAGTTCTTATCCCAAAGGCTGGGGGTCTTTGGGTTTGACCAACATTAGATTACTGTAATCATTGACTATTTTGTCCTGTGAACCCAACCTATTCCACTGATCAACTACTCTATTTCTTAGGCAGTACCAAATGGTTTTGATGATTGCTGCTTTGTAATTTAGGTCTAACAAAGCTAGGCCACCTTCACTTGTTCTTTTTTTCATTAATTCCCTTGAAATTCTTGACCTTGTTCTTTCAGATGAATTTTATTATTTTTTCTAGTGCTGTGAAATAATTTCTTGGGAGTTTGATTGGTGTGGCACTGAATAAATAGACTAATTTAGATAGTACTGTCATTTTTATTATAATCGCTCAGCCTACCCATGAGCACTTGATATTTTTCCAAGAGATTAGATCTGACTTTATTTGTATGGAAAGTATTTTGTAATTGTGTTCATATTGTTGACTTTGTCTTGGAAGGTAGACTCCCAAACATTTTATATTATTTATACTTAATTTAAATGGCATTTCTCTTTGTATCTCTTTCTGCTGGACTTTGTTGGTAATAAATAAAAATGCTGATGATTTACATAGATTTTGTGTCCTCCAACTTTGCTAAAGTTGTGAATTATTTCTAGTATTTTTAGTTGATTCTCTAGAGTTCTCTAAATATACTATCATATCATTTTCAAAGAGTGATAATTTGATTTCTTACCTACTCTAATTCCTTTAATCTACTTTTCTTCTCTTATTGCCAAAGATAATATTTCTAATACAATATTGGATAGTAATAGTGATAATGGGCAACCTTGTTTCATCCCTGATCTTATTGGGAATGGTCGTAGTTTATCCCTATTACATCTGATGCTTGCTGATGGCTTTAAAGAGATGCTATTGATCATTTTAAGGAAAACTCCATTTATTCTTATATTTTCTAATGCTTTTTCATAGGAATAGGTGTTAGATTTTGTCAAAAAAATTTTTCAGCATCTATTGAGACAATCATATGATTTTTGTTAGTTTGGTAATTGAATCAATTATGCTAATAGTTTTCCTAATGGTGAACCAATCCTGCATTACTAGTATAAATCTTACTTGGTCATGATGTATTATCCCTGGAATAATTTACTGTAATCTCTTTGCTAATATTTTATTTAAGATTTTTGCACCAATATTCATTAGGGAAATTGGTCTATAATTTTTTTTCTCTGTTTTGATTCTACCTGGTTTAGGTATCAGCACCTATATGTCTATGTCATAAAAAGAATTTTGTAGGACTCCTTCTTTCCCTATTTTTCCAAAGAGTTCATATAATATTGGAATTAATTGTTCTTTAAAGTGTTTGGTAGAATTCACATGTAAATCCATCTGGTACCGAAGGGAATTGATTAATAGCTTGTTCAATTTCTTTTTCTAAAATGAGATTATTTAAGTAATTTGTTTCCTCCTCTGTTAATCTAGGAGAGCTATATTTCACTTAAATTCATATTCACTTAGATTATCATATTTATTGACATACAATTGTATGTATGTATTGGCATACAATTAGGCAAAATAGTTCCTAATTATTGCTCCAATTTCCTCTTCATTGGTGAAAATTTCATCCTTTTCATTTTTGATACTAACAATTTAATCTTCTTTCCTTTTTCTGTTCAAATTAGCTAAAAGTTTACCTATTTTGTTTTTTTTTTCATAAAACCATCTCTTAGTTTTGTTTATTCAGTTTTTTCTTTCAATTTTATTAATCTCCCCTTTTATTTTCAGAATTTAAAATTTGGTATTTACTTGGGGATTTTTATTTTTTTCTTTTTCTAGCTTTTTTGTTGCATGCCCAATTCATTGATCTTTTATTTCTCTATTTTATACAAGTAAACATCTAGAGATATAAAACTTTCCCTAAGAACTGCTTTGGCTGCATCCCATAAATTTTGGTATGTTGTCTTATTGTTACTCCCTTCAATGAAATTATTGTGTCTATGATTTGTTGTTTCACCCACTCATTCTTTAGAATCAGATTATTTAGTTTCCAATTACTTTTTGGTCTATTTTCCCTGGCTCTTTATTGCATGGAATTCTTATTCCATCATGACCTGACAAAGATGCATTTACTATTTCTGCCTTTCTGCATTTGATTTTGAGGGTTTTTTTTTTTTTATGTCCTAATATATGGTCAATTTTTATATAGATTTCATGAACTGCCGAAAAAATAGTATACTCCTTTCTGTCTCCATTTAGTTTTCTCCAAAGATCTATCATACATAACTTTTCTAAAATTCTATTTGCCTCCTCAACATCTTTGTTATTTATTTTGTAGTTCAATTTATCTAGTTCTGAGAGAGCAAGGTTGAGATTCCCCACTAGTATAGTTTTGCTATCTATTTCTTCTTGCAGCTCTCTTAACTTCTCCTCTAGGAATTTGGATGCTATACCACTTGGTACATATATGTTTAGTATTGATATTGCCTCATTATCTATGGTACCCTTTAGTAAGACATAGTTTCCTTCCTTATCTCTTTTAATTAGATCTTTGCTTTTGCTTGATCTGAGATCAGGATTGCTACCCTTGCTTTTTTTTTTTTTTTTTTTAATTTCTCCTGAAGTATACTAGTTTCTGTGCTAGCCTTTTATCTTTACTTTGTATGTATCACTCTGCTTTAAATATGTTTCTTGTAAACAACATATTGTAGGATTCTAATTTTAATCCAGTCTGCTATCCACTTCCATTTTATGGAAGAGTTAAAATGACTAATCTTGCATTTCCTGCCATCTTATTTACCCCAAGTTATGATTTACTCTTTCCTTTCTCCCTTTCCCTCCTCCCCAATAGTTTGCTTCTAACCACCACCTCCCTCAAACAATCCTTTCCCTTTAACTCCCCCCCTTTTGCACCTTTCCCCTAGTACTTCTGTTTTCCCTTCTATTAGTCTTCCCCTTTCCTTTCTCCTTTCCTCTCCCATTTCCCTATAGGCTGAGACAAGTTTCTCTGTGAAGCCAAATATTGCTGATATTCTCTCTTTGAGCCAAATCTAATGAGAGTAAGATTCACACAATGTTCATCCCCTTTGCGTCTTTCCCTCAATTATAATAATTCTTTGCCTCATCATGAGATGTAATTTGCCATTTTCCTCTTTTTCCAGTACAATCCCTTTCCACCTCTAGTTTTTTTTTTTCATATTATCACAATAAAATCAAATTATACCCACACTTTTTATAAGGTATCTTTTAAGTATACCCATAACAGAAATATAGTTCTCAAAAGTTCTTTTCTTTTGACCTTTTTATGCTTCTCTTGAATTCTGTATTTGGAGATCAAACTTTTTGTTCGGCTCTGGTTTTTTCATCAGAAATAAATTCCCCTGTATCATTAAATGTCCATTTTTTCCCCTGAAAGATAATGTTCAATTTTGCTGGATAAGTTGATTTTTGGCTGCAATCCGTGTTCTTTTGCCTTTCAGATTATCAGATTTCAGGCCCTTCAATCCTTTAGGGTGGAAGCTGCTAGGTCCTGGGTAATCCTGATTGTGGCTCTCAATATTTGAATTGTTTCTTTTTAGCTGCTTGCAATAGTATTTTTCATCATCTGATAATTCTGAAATTTAGCTACAATATTCCTTGGAGTTTTCATTTTGGGATTTCTTTCAAGAGATGATCAGTGAATTTTTTCAATGGCTATTTTGCTTTCTGATTCTAAGACATCAGGGCAGTTTTCCTTGATGATTTTCCAAAAGATGATGCCTAGACTCTTATTCATCATGGCTTTCAAGAAGTCCAATAATCCGTAGGTTGTCTCTCCTAGAACTATTTTCCAGGTGAGTTGTTTATCCAGTGAGGTAATTTACATTTTCTCCTATTTTTTCTTTTGCTTCTGTTTGATTCTTGATGTCTTGTTAAGTCATTCATTTAACATTTGTTCAGTTCTAATTTTTAGTGAATTATTTTCTTCAGTTACCTTTTCTAACTCCTTTTGTATTTGGCCAATGGAATTTTTAAATGAGTTTTTTTGCTCAATGAATTTTTTTTTCCCATTTCACAAATTCTGTTTTTCAAGTTGTTTTCCATTTTGTCAAATCTATTTTGTAAGGAGTTATTTGCTTTTTCCATTTCACTGAATCTATTTCAAGGAGTTTTCTTCAGATAATTTCTATGCTTCCTTTTCAAAATCCTCCTACAAAGTTCTTGTTCCCTTTTCTTTTCCCAAACTTTCCCCAAAGTTCTTGTTTAAGATCCTCTTTGAATTTTTCCAAGAGAGCCTTGTGAGATGGGGATAAACTCATATGATGTTTTGGGGCTTCATCTGGAGATGATTTGCTTTTAGTGTCCTTAGGGTTTGAAATCTGTTCTTCTCTTCCCCCATAAAAATGATCTATGATCGGAGTTCTTTTTGCTTTTTTTGCTCACTTTTTAAAAAAAAAGATTGAGGTCTGCTTTTAGGGCAAAGGAGAAATTGTCCAAGCTTCCTCTACAGGCATTCAGGAGCTCACTATTTCCCTTTTATATTTGTGTTGGATGTCTTACAGCTAATCTGCTGGTCTACTGGCTTGCAACCAGGGCAGAGTAACCAACACTGCTGTAGATTCTTCCCACTATGTTCCCCTACAGCGGGGCCCACACCACCCTAGGTTTCTGCATTGTACCTGTGCTCAGCTACCTCTGTGCTCAAATGAAACAGACCTTTTAAGTTCTTCAAAAATATCTTCTACTGGAAATTTATTATACTCCAAATATTTGTGAGTTCTGACACTCCAAAAGCAGTTCAGGGGCTTGATATGGTGTTGATATGAGGGACATCAAGGAGAGAGCTCAGATAAAAACGTGTCTTCTCTCCACCATCTTGGCTCTGCCCCCATCATTCCTTACAGCACAATACTATTCCAATATAATCATATAATACAATGTGTTCAAATAATCCTTAACTGATGATCATTTCAATTTCCAAATCTAAACGAGCTACTATAAATATTTTTTGGTACATATAGGTCCTAAAAAACTAAAACATCTTGTTCCTAGGCCTAGGGTAAAGGTGGAGGATCTATATTGGAAAAATAAATAGGGGGGACACAACTCATAATTCTTTAGATTTAGTAAAGAATTCCTTAGGTCTACAAAGGGTATCAGGGAAGGAGAATTATGGGAATATGGAAGGGCTACAGAGCTTATGAGAAGTTGAGATATCAGGCAGAAAGTTCATAAATCAGGTTATATAGTCTGGAATGTCTTCCAGCTGATTAGGGGGTTCATATTTCTCCACAAAGTTAGGAAATAAAAGCTTAGCTACAGTGTGGAAGACCAACCAATTTCTCTTTAATTTTTCTACAACTTTTCTTAGTTGTAATTTGTTTCTCTTTGTTTTGTGGGATTTGTCCACAGAATCAGTTTTTCACATAGAAGCCCCTATTTTAGATTCAAAGGTAAGTATCTATTAGTGTCACAAATAATTAGCAAATGTTGTTGTTGCTTAACTACATAGCTGACTTACATGATCTATTGTTTGAATATAGCCTTTCTTGGGACACAGACTGCTCACTCCCTTTCCCTAGTTCCTTCTAGTGCTTCCCCAGTTTAGTGGTTTGAATTATAAAAGGACATACATCCTAGAAATTAAATAAGGTTGTCAGAAATGGTTCCTTTAGATCAAACTATCTGAACTTCTTTTGGTTCTTGGCTGCAGAAGAAGAGTTATGTTTTATATTCTTTTATTATTATAACTTCAATTGTGGTTTGAATTAGATTTGTAGTTTCCTACTGCCTATTGCATTGGATGGTAAAAAAAAAAAAAAAAAATTGAACCTCTTGAAATAAATCAAATCTAGGCTTAATCCAGAATATTTGTTTTTCTTCTTTTGAAATTAAGTTATATTTTTAATAGAAATATATTTTTCTCCCTCCTACATCTCTATTTCATTCAAAAAATAAAAGAGAAACTTGTTATAACATTATTATTCAAGGAAAATCTTTAGTTAATGTCCAAAAATATGTGTGAAAATTTCCCAAGTTCATCACCTTTGTCAGAAGGTACATAACATGCTTTATTATCCATTCTTTCAAAATGTTCATTAAATTGAAGGGAGTTGTTTCAAGCTTTAAAAATTGTACATGTCAGACTGGCTAAGATAACAGGAAAAGATAATGACAAATATTGGAGGGGATGTGGGAAAACTTGGACACTAATACATCATTGGTGGAGTTGTGAACTGATCCAACCCTTCTGGAAAGCAATTTGGAACTATGCCCAAAGGGCTATAAAACTATGCATACCCTTTGATCCAGCAGTATCTTTACAGAGTCTGTATCCCAAAGATAAGAACATGTCCAAAAATGTTTGTAGCAGCCTTTTTTGTAGTGGCAAGGAACTGGAAATTGAGTGGATGCCCATCAGTTGAGGAATGGCTAAATAAGTTATAGTATATGAATGTAAGTTATATATATGAATATAATGAATGTTCTTATAGAACAAGTAATGAGCAGGCTGATTTCAGAAAGACAGATGACCTGATGCTAAGAAAAGTTAGTTAGATGACAATAGAGAATAGATGACTATATTAAGAAAACACTGTACAAAATAACAAGAAAAGTGTGTGATCATCAATTGTGATGGACTTGACTCTTTTCAACAATGAAGTGATTCAAGGTAGTTCTAATAAAGTTGTGATGGAAAAAGCCATTTGCATCTAGAGAGAGAATGATGGAGACCGAATATGGATCAAAGCATAGTATTTTCACTTTTTGATTTTTTTCCTCTCATTTTCCCCTCTTTTGATATTTTTGTTGTGCAGCATAATGAAAATGGAAATATGTTTAGAATTGCACATGTTTAATCTATAGTGGATTGCGTGCTGTCTAGTGTAGAAGAGAAGAGAAGGAGAAAAAGTTGAACACAAGGCTTTGCAAAGGTAAGGGTTGAAAATTATCTTTACATGTATTTGGAAAAATAAAAAGCTATTATAAAAATTTTCTTTAAAGTGTTGTTATAGTATAAAGTGTTCTCTTGATTCTGCTCATTTTATTCTTTGTCAGTTTATACAAGTCTTCAAAATTGTTCTTATATTGATGGTGTAATACTAATGGTTCTTCCAGTTTTGCTCACTTCACTCTGGCTAAGTTCCTGCAAGTCTTCCCACGTCTTTGAAATGATCTATTTCTTCGTTGCTTACAACACAATTTATTCCATTACAATTTATTCCACTGTATTTGTATACCACAATTTGTTCACCACTCTGCAATTGATACATTTCCCTAGTTTCCAGATTATTTTTGTCAACACACACACACACACACACACACACACACACACACACACACACACGATTATACATACAACCTTCTCTTCTTTGATCTCTTTGGGATATAAGCCTAGAAGTGATATACCTTGGTCAAAAGGCATGTACTGTTTAACTTTTTGCGTAAAATCTCACAATATTTGGTTGCACCTTGAGCTAAGACATTTTGTCATTGCTGTTGTTTTGGTTTTTGTAATTGTCTTCCAGGTAAATAATCTTTTAATTGGAGAAAGTTGTTGTAGAAGAAAGGGAACCCTGGCTGGCTGGCTTGAAATAATTCTCTGACACTCTAAACAGTGGCAAAAACTTTGTTTAGAATACATAGTGATTTCCTTTTTTGGAATAAGGAGACAATTTCTACAAATCCAATAGAATTATTAATACATATATTAGAAGATAAAAAAGAAGCCCATTTTGGCTTCTTTTGTAATCTATAGAAGAGCTATATTGCCAATGCCCCCTAATGGCTTCAAGTCATAGCTGTAGGTCTTCATAACCAGCCCAATAAACAAAGATAGGAAGATTAATTATTGAAGTTTCAATATGATATTAAAGCAATTTCAATTACTATTTGGATAAAGAAAGATGTCCACATATACAGGCGTTCTAGAAATAATGAAAGAAGGCATGGCATCCATTGACCTACGATGTCCATGTAAGGCAAACAGAGGACAAGGATATTCTCTCCCGTTCTGAACTTAGGGTGTGTTTTTTTTTTTTTTTTAAACTGGATGTGTAAGAAGATGGTTGATAAACAGCCTACAAAGGTTTCAGTGAAATTACATCATTACATCTGAGATCAAGTTTGCAAAAGTTTTTCTGCCCTACAAAATTCAAAATATCCCTAAAAGTCCATACTCCACTTATGCATTTGATGTCACACAAATCTTTGTGTCCAGATTTGAAGGTCTACTGGAATGAATTCCAATAGGCCAACATTCACATAAAGCTCAGACTATTTTAACTGAAAGACTCTGGGGGGACTGGA
Organism: Antechinus flavipes; assembly: GCF_016432865.1. NCBI lineage: Eukaryota > Metazoa > Chordata > Mammalia > Dasyuromorphia > Dasyuridae > Antechinus > Antechinus flavipes. The sequence goes on along the minus strand of NC_067399.1, from coordinate 589,169,919 downwards.
AGTCATATATCTGAGTTACTATAGTATGGAAAGGGAGGGACCATTAAATACATAAAAATGTTATTGCTAGGTCCTGGCAGCCAAATCACAATTATACCACAGGACATTCAATGGGACAATCAACCAGTTGTGATGCTGATTAGAGGAAGTAATATTGAAGTTATGGATATTTTGAGTCCTTGGGAGTCTATACTTGTGCAAGTACTTTTAAAAGCTCCTGTGCCGATTATTGTGGGTGACACTAAATGGAAACCTTCCAAATAGCCTGAACCATCTCTTATATTTAATATTAAACAATGTCAAGTCCAAGGAAGAGGGATGAGTAAAAGACTGCCTCCATAATAATGATGAAGGAAATCTGAAATACTTATATGAAATCATATAACCCTTTGTAGCCAGTGAAGGAGGAGAATTGGCACCTTGGAGCAGAATAAAGTAGTTGTGTCAATTATTATAGCTGTTCTTAATGTCATTCATATGGTTCCAAGTGAAAGATATGAGGTTACTGATCTCACTAATACTTTTCTCTATCCCTGTGGAAGAGTCTGCTTTTATTCACCCTTCCCCAGGATTATAATTCCCCTTCTTACTGTCACAGTTTGATGGGCAGAGAGCTAAATAAGGTCTACTTCCTGAGGTCATAGATGTCCATCATAATATCAAAAATATAATTACGACTGGACCAGTGTCGTTAAGGACACAGTGACAGAAGCATGAGATCAGATATTGGTTATGTGAAATACAAAGGATAGGAGATCAGCCCAAAGAAAACTCAAAGTTCAATCCATTCAGTCATTTATTTATTCATGCATTAATTAATCTATTTATGTTAGGGATGGGGAGAACACAGGAGATTCTAGATATAGACTATAAGCCACTGGTACTTGCTCCTCCATAAACTAATTAGGAAGCTAAAGCAATCAATTGGCTTTAGAGATCCCATGGTTGTTGGAATCTTTACAAACTGCTAACTCATTAGAGTTGATAGATTATTGATCTGATATTACAAGAAGATGTTTTGGTCCAGAACCTGAAACAAGGTACTAAGTAGGACTAATTAATACAAGGCTTGTGTTTACACCTTTACTCATTGGAGTTCACAAGTATGCCAGCTTCACAAAGTAAACTTTGTAACTTTGTGAATTCACACCTCCCTTGAAGCTCTTAGGGCCAGAGAGAACTATGGGAGAAAACCCATAATCCCTCTCTCTCGTATCCCATAATTCCTCTCTCTCATATCTCTCATATCCCACAATTTCTCTCTCTCGTATAAAAGAAACAGACAGAGGCTCTCGGACAGATTTCAGCGGAATTACATGAAGAGTGGAGCTGGATTGAAGGCTGAAGAAAGCAGAGGCAGAAGCAAAGTACAAAGCGGCAAGAGCTCTTGGAACCAAGCAGAGAGATAGGCCTCTCAATTAACCAGGCTATACTGGAGACAATAAAAGATCTGAACTTTTATCACCTGGCTGTATTTGGGGTAATTATTGATCTTCACTGATACTAAGGCTGCCTCCAGAAAACCTCCTTGAGAAACCTACCTTCTCCCAGAGAGAACTATTATTATTATATATTTTAAAGAAGAACTCCAACACATGGTCAACATCTAAATTTTTTTAAATGGCTCTTCTTTACTGAATTAATCATAAGACTGGCTTCTCTGAGTGGGGACTGGAATAGGCTATCAACTTGAAAGATTCAAAACTGCCCAACAGTCTCTCCATTTAGGCCTGTATGATCCTGTGGGGCCTCAGTTCTTGGCAATTTCTGTTCATAAGGATCAGGACTAGTGAAGTCTTTGAGAGGTATCAGGATTGGCAGATTTACCACAGTAAACTCCTTGAAGTATGCATTTATTACACTATATATTGAAGAAATACTTGTTTTTATGTCAACTGATCTAGATCTCTACTAAAAGGAAAACATAGGACTACATGATTGTACTTCATCCAATATTACCCATCATGAGTTGAATGATGAAAGATAGTTCCTTCATCAAAGTAGGACACAAGAGGCTTCCGTTGTCAAATGGAAAAAGTACAAAAATCATGTTTGTCACCTTTTTTTTTTTTTCCCATTGGTGAATTCTTCCTGAGTCCTGCATTTTGAGAAAAGGTCAAAGTTCAGCCACCCTTTAATCCCTTCCAAGATTCAATACCTGGGACCTTACTACTTAGCACTATGCCTGATACAGTTTAAGCACTTCAATTAACTCATTAAATTATAATGCTCTTTACAGCAAATAGACAAAGATGATTTGGAGAAATGTAAATTGTTGAAAGTGCATGTTTCTTTGTTTTGTCTTTCTTGGATCCTGACAACAAAATGAAATTTTAAAGTTTTTCCACCAATATTCTATAAGGGTTTGTAGTTGTAGTGGGAACTTGGAAAAGGAGTAGGAAAAACTAGTTTTTCACCATCTTTGCACTTTCTGATGATTGCTATTCCCAGAAAGGTATGGAGTTTAAAGCTAATTTCTTATTCTTTCTTCTCAGCTGCTTACCTGCTTTCTCAGGACTATGTGACATCCAAGGAATGTTCGCTTCTGATAAAGTTCACAAGAACAGAAGAAAATGAGGTTACATTCATAGAATCACAGCAGGTCAGAGCTAGAGAAATCTTAGAGATTATCCAGGTAAATCCCCGTATTTTATAGATAAGGGGAGGAAGAGAGGGAGAGGAAGAGGGAGAGGAAGAAGGAAGGAGAGAGGGAGATGGAGAGGGAGAGACAGACAGAGGGAAAGGGAGAGAGAGAGGGAGAGGGAGAAAGGGAGAAAAGAGTTTTATCCTCAAATTTAAATCTATGAGACTGACCCTAGGCTCAGTTTCCATGGCAAATCACTTACTAATTCTGTGATTTTGGGCAAATCTTTAGGAACCTGTGGCTCTGAGAAGTTATAAGCAACACTTGAACTTTAACTGTTATTTTAAGGAAGGAATTTTGGAAATTGTAAAGCTGTTATTAGCTTGGAATTGTAAATCTATTTTCTGAAACTTTAAGATAAATCAAACATTTTGAATAAATCATAAACTTTTATAATATATGTTTGGACATCAAGGCATTTAAAAAATTGAAAATTTGAGACACAACCTCTTGTTTCTGGAAGAAATGGGTTACAAGTTTGAAATCTGATCCTGGAGCCTAAACTATCCTGAGTTAACTTAGGTGAAACCTAAACCATTACCTCTGCTTCCCAAGAATGTTATTTTTCACCCTCTTAGAAATCCTCAACCTCCTCACTCATACACCCCTAACCCTTGATCTAGGAAATTTAGTCAATACTAGCACTGCTTCTGGGAGAAAAAAAAAAGTCATGACAATCCATTGCTCTATAGTTCTATTCAAAATCTCCAACACTCCTCAGACCAAAATTCTCTTCCATGGTTACTATTTCCCTACATGTGTTTTCTCCCCATTAGAAAGTAATCTTTTTAAGGCCAGAGATGATAACTTTGTACATGTATCTCTATTGCCTAGCATAGTGCCTGATATATATAAAGTGAAATGTTTTTCATCTATCTATTCAAAGCAATTTTAGTTGCTTTCAAAGTTAGTAATGAAAACTGATTTTTAAGTCTTATTTTACCCAATAATTAAGGGAAATTTAAACTAATAATTTTACCTACAGGATAATTCTAGTTATCTAGTTATTTAGAAGCCATAAGATTTTTTTTTTAATGGACAAAACATACTAACAACTGTTTTAGAAGTTCTTAGGTTCTAGTCCTGTTTTCAAATGATAAAATTTTTCTAATGTTTTATTTTTTCAAACTCTGTAGCTATTTCTTTATATATATAGTCTATGTAAATAGTCTAATTTGGATGATGCAGAATTCTTTTTGTATTCTGAATAGTTGCTGACCCATTTTCCATATTTGACACATAAGAATCAGGTTTGGTTCACTCTGATCCTACACAAATCAAATGATCCTTTGATTAGAAGAATAAAGCTAATACTGATTCAAAGGGAATAATTTAAGAATAGCCAATGAGTCCAAATCCAAGAATAAAAGGACCCAGTGAATAACACATTCACTAGTAAGTTAAGGGAGAGAAGGGAAAGGCATTAATGAATAAAAAAAAATACTTCTCTGACATCCCAAAAATGGTAGATATGAATAACAGCTGAAATACATAGTGAAGGCAGAATTAAACAACCAAAATATAGAGAAAGTGTTTCCAAGAAGGTTGAAACAGAAGCAGAATTTGTAATTAATAATTTTAAAGAGTAAAAAAAAATGGATTTTGAGCAAATTAAGGAAATCAAATGCAAATTAAGAAAAAAAGTATATATTTCACAGAAAATCAATCATATCAGAATTATGTTAATCTTGATCCTTCCATTTCCCTGATTTGTTTTATTTTGTTTTACATGAAAGCAACACCAATGTAGACCAATTTGTATCAACAGAAAGGGAACACATACTACTCTATAAAGTGATAGATTTAAGAGTCAGGGTATTTTTGCTGTCAAATCTCATCTTAGATACTTACTAATAAATACACAAGAGGTAATCCTGGGCAACTCATCCAGCCTCATGGATCCTCCATTTTCGCCCCAATAAGGTAATACATGTGGTACCCACCTCACAAGAGTTATGAGGTTAAAATGAATATGTTTAGCATTTTCTATGAATGCTGGGATTTTTATTTTAATCTAAAAGGATCTCCTTCTTGGGTCTCAGAACTTTATCTTAGTAATCAATTGTCATATTCTAGAAAAAAGAGGGTAGGGCAAATAAAATTTAAAAATCAGAGCAATGTGAACTGACAGAGTCCACTAATCTCAAACTCTGAAAAGAACCAAATGACCTGCTCAGCTGAGAATAAAAAACAGAAAATTCAAAATGGGTAACTTTTGGATAATTTTGATAAAAAAACAAACTAGGTCAAAAAAACAAGGACTATTTAGAGACCATGGCAAAAAAAAAAAAAATCATTTTAAAAAGCATTATGAAATAGTTGTAGGCTTCAAATGGAATGATATAAAACATTAAAATTCTCTAATGTTTTAGGACATTATAATTTGTGAAAATATTACTAAGGCTATTTATGAGTACATTTTTTATTCTGATCAAGAGAAGCTCCAAGCATTTACAGTAGATACCTGCTATTCCTATCTCACTGACTGAGCTTCAAATTGACTTCTTAAAAAAATGTTAATTTTCATCATTTTCATTTTTGGCTCATAATCTTGGGCTCTTTTTCATATGGTCAGGGTACTGTCAGCTCACTGTAAGGATTAATGTCTTTAAAAATGTCATATTCATAGAATAAAAAGTAAAAGGAGAAGTGCCTAGTTTTCTAATGCAAATGTACTGCAAAGAACAATGTGGGGAGATATTCAATCTGGTTTCCTGTTTCTACACGTAAACATTGTTTCTATATGCCTTTAGTAGAGTATTTCAAGATCTAATTTAACCTATATTACACTTTTCTCATTAAATCTTTTGAAATTAAGAATTGTTAAAATCTACTTAAAATGAATTTTCACTAATTTCCATCTCAGTAACTAATATATTGCCTTCTTTTTTTCTTCCCCTCAAATAATTCCTTTAGATTCACTAGCTTCTACCTTTAAACATACCTATAAGTTTTAAATGGCATAGTCAAGGAATTCGTAATTCTATTAGAGTATCTACCATTTCTCACTTCTTATTCTGATTATAGTATATCTCAAACCTCTGTGATTTTATCATCTTTGAAAAGTTGATATGGCTGATATGATAAATTCACTATTCTGCAGCCAACACAAAGAAAAGCTTCTCCAAATTTAGGCTGATTCTGTCACAAAAAGCATGGTCTATCACAGGGTCCCTATTCAAAGTTTTTCCAATTTAATAGGAACTGCTCAACTAACAGTTTTTTTTATTTCCCAAGGCCACCAAAATGTCAAACTGAAGCATTGGAGTAGAACTTCCCAGTGAGAGGGGGAAAAAAATTATATACATACATATATATACATATATACACACATATATATGTGTGTATGTGTGTGTGTGTGTACACACACACACAGTCATATAACCACATAGACATGTATATATACACATATATAATATATGTCATATTTTAAGACATTTTTTGAATAAGATACAGAAAAAGAGGGAGAGCGAGGTGGAAGAATATATATAAATACATAAAAAAGTCAACATAGTTGTTATCATGGTGATTTTTCTGTGATAGCAAAATATGATAAAATACCACAGGAGGCAGAAACTATAAAAATGAAGAAATAGAATTGCTCCCTCACCTGCTAAGGTACTATTAGTAATTAAAAAGTATGTTTCACTTTACCATAATGAAAGAATGAAAAAAGTTGTTAAAATATTTTCTATTTTTATAACTAATAAATATGTCAAATTTAAGCAAGTCTTTATTTGCAATTACTGTCATGCAATGTAGGAAAAAATTAACTGGTGTATTTTTTCTTTCTGTATATTTATCTTCAAAGGGTTAAATGATAAAAGGGATAAATTAATTATCTCCATCTCACAACAGCTGCATTTTTTGTGTGACATCAATGACACCGCAAAGTTCACTTTACAACCAGCTTCAGATTGAGTACTAGAAATCTTTCAAAAGACTCAATGGCAGCACATTTACAAATATACTATTTATAATGAATGCAATTAATACAGAATGACTTATAAAAAAAAGGCAAGGCAATTTTTATATAGACATAACAATCAACAGTACAAGTAAGAATAAAAGTACATTTTTTATGGGCTGTTTACACTTTGTTTAACTTTTAACCACAACTGAATGTGGCCCAGTATTTTCCACATTCTTAAGTTCTGTGCAGTCCTGGTTAAGACCTACACATCAGAAGATGCATTGATCTTTGCTGGAATAAACCCCCAAAAGATTTTAGATATTGTTTGTAGATATTATCATGTTTGTGCCTTGTAAATTTGTCATATTGTGCAAATGACTGCCAACTGTATATCTTAATTAAAATCAAGTTTTGACATGCATATTTAAAGATATAACCGAGGGTCATTACTGACTATACACAAATACTTTGCTGCGTTCAAGTTGTTGAACTGCTACAAGGAGACTTTGTAATTGGTGATATGTTAAAAAATTGCATCAATATTCAAGGTCAGAGTAACTCAAGACAATTAAGATTATTTGATAACATGTTTTAGAATTTCTGTAATTAAAATTTATACTGAAAAAAGTAGGTTCAGGAGTAAACTAAAACACTCCTCTTTATGTTGTATTTTTAAATAATACAAAATGAGGTTGGTGGGAAGATCATATTTAAGTGCTTACCAGATGAAAAAAGTATTCCCCAAAATCATTAGAAGAAAATAATATATATGGCTGATGCAAATGCTACTGATATATTTAGCTTTCAAAATCTGAACATGCTAATCTATATAACACCAGCAAAGGCCGTAAGTAGACAAGACAGCACAGAAACCTAAAGGACATTCACTGAAGCACCACCTATCCTACCATAAAACTTTCAAAACTGAATCATTTTTTAGGTTTCCCCGAACATGTAACATGCTAAAAAATTGTCACTCACATAATCCTATTATCCAATCAATATCAGGATCATTCTTCACAGAATAATCTGAGGCAGCATGGTGTGGTATAAAGAGCCCTGGACTTGTCATTAGACCTGGGATTGAGTTTTGGCTCTGACACTTACTAGCTGTTTGATCCTTGGGAAACTACCTAATCTAAGTTTTAATTTCCTCTTCTCTAAAGGGTGGCAATACTTGCCATTATCTACTTAACTCATAGGATTGTTGTGAAGAAATTACTTTGAAAACCTTAAAATGCTTTATATACAAATGTGAGCTGTTATTATTATTAATGATATAGTTATGCCCAAGCTTTTAAAATTATTCTTCCTCACCCTACAGTAGGAAGGAGAAGGGAAAATGCCTTTCTTTCCTTCCAATCCACCACTATTGTCCTACACTGAGATATGTTTTGGTTATAATTGATTTGTTCAGATTAATTTCACTTACTTGGATATAAGATATGTATGTGAGATAACACTAACATTAAGAAAAAGTTTTTCTTTTTTGTTCTTGGGTACCAGTCACTCATTTAATTAAATTTGAAATCCACAAAATTCACTCATATATGTATGTCCATGTGTCTATACATACACACACTATATTTCCTATTTATTTTTCAAAAATTTTTAATAATTTATTTCCCTTTCCTAATTATTGTGGTCAAGTTCACACTATATCAAATTTATACTAATTCACTACTACTGATTTTATTACCCATTACATACTCCTGATAATATCCTATAAATTTTAGCTCTTAAGGTTATGCCTTTGAATTCCAGATGAACACCAAGCTTTTCTTACATTCATAACACAAAGATTCTTCCATTACTAAAGATTGTTATACTTTTTAATTTCTACTAATTGACTCCAGAAGAATTATCTGTCATAAGATCAGAGCAATATTAAAATGGAAAGTTATAACTAATATATCTTACTACTAATTCTAGTAGAAAGAAATATTTTATCTTATTTTGCCTAGCGATATAATTTCCTTTTCTTGCTTATTTTAAATTGTATTGTTTGCCTCTCCATTGTGAAACTGATCATGAACTATTTGCACAGATAAGCAAAAGTAGTCTGCCAGCTGAAATTTGGCACAATACATACACTTAAAACCAAAGGGATCCACAAAACATAATGGAGAATTTTAAAAACTAAGTACATTTTGCCACAGAGTACTTTATCCATTTTAACTGATTCAAAATACATAGTAATATAAATCAAACATATGCAAGTGAACTATTAAAGCTCATTTCAATTACAGTACCCAACTTTTAATATTACAATTACAAAAATGCATTTTATGCATATTTTTCTTCCTAGAGTTTCTATTACATATTGTTGTTGTTGTTGTTGTTTTTAATTCTTTATTTCCACAAAACTTTTTTGTATTTCCCCTTTTTACTGTAGGAAATAACCACTTGGGAGACAGACAGATATACCCATACACCAACCCCTTACCCCTCCACCCCCACCCAACACCTCCTCAAAGAGTTAAGTAGCATTGCCATTTAGCTACCATACATTAAAAGAAGGAAAATATTCAAAAAGGATCTTTTATACCATAGTCTTTTTCTACATTTTTTTGTTTTATTTACTCACAGGATAATGGAGAGACTGGTCATATTTTCTTTAAAAGAAAGCAGCAAGCATGTTATTTTAGGTAAACCAACTACTCAACCTATTGCAATTTCAGGAAGAGGGTCAATTCTGATCATTTTAGCAAAACACCTTAGAAAGGTAAAAATTCAGATCAAGCTATTTACATATGAAACATCTTGTTTAACGAGCATAGCCCAATTAAAGTTCATGCTTGTTTCTGGCTTGTAGAGGCAAAGAAATCTATGTGCTGTTTTACAAAGAGGCAGCCATTAGAAAACTGATTTATGCTCATTAAAAGTCTTTACAATGGCCCCTCATTTTCTCTTTTTCAAGTAGCTTTAGTACTACAATAAAATGGCTTTATCTTTGCCCCATTGTAATAGATTAATATATTAAGTAGACATTCCTCATATTAAAGCATAGGAAACTTATAATTTAAGAGATATGGGGCATCTATTTCCATTTTAAAGAGTTATAATGATCACAAATCTTTTCAATTATTTTCCAAAAAAATAGATTATGGTCTTTAAAATTCAATTTTCAGCATTTTCATATTTTAATGCATTTAAGTTGTGGGGGGCAGATTCTAAGAGTTAGAGCAGTAATAACATAATTCTTTATAAAACAAAATTTGAACTGAAAAGCCACAACAGATGGAAAAAGAGAAAAAAAAGATATTACCTGGTACAATCCAGTGATATCCACAATAGTTTTTACAGCACATATAATATTCTATATCTCCATCTGCCTTCTATTTTAACATTCTTCTTTATGAAAATGTCACATAAAATAAGAAGAGTGATTCTAGCCTAAGGCAGTACAATCCTTAACTGTACTGAGTTTTGAGGGGGGCGGTGGGGAGGGACAAACAAACAATACCACCTTACTCATCCATCCCAATAATTGATAAGATTTTTTTCAAAATATACAAATCCCACTTAAATGGCAAAAAATAGCAATTGACAATTTATATCTACTACAATGGGGATGTAACTGGAATGTAACTGCCCTTTGAGTATCAATGTTAATGAAAATAATTTATACTGGCACTACAAAAAGAACAGTACTATAGGAAATGTGTGCCACTTAGACAACACTGTTAGCCTTAATGAAATATGAAAAAAGAAAAGATATCAGAGAATACATGCACAACTTACAGTATTTCCACTGAGCTATCAACAGCTTCTTTGCACAACTCAATATGTGCCTCTTGAGTAACTACTGAGGAAAAGGGTAAAGTTATAATGAATGATACATGATACTGAACTGAATTCTTTGAAGCAAGTACCCCAAATACAGGGAAAAGTGCATTTAGTTCAGCAGCAACATAGCACAGTGTGAAGATATTGTGCTTGGATGCAGAAATTCCAGGATTGAATGATGTACAAGGCAAGTCAAGATATAAAACCAGAGTACATGTTAAATAACCCTAAAACTTACATATATTGCAGTGTTTAAAAAGAAAGAGACATTCAATTCATTCATTGTACATGGATGGGGAGAAATCCTCAACATTACTTGATGTCATTAAGGTCATAATAAATACACATCTATATAGGATTGTATATTTATACATAAAGTGTGTGTGGATGAGATTTTCTTGCCAATCAAACTGAATTAGATTTTGTCTAACTGCAACTTCCCAAAACAATAACTGCTTTTCACTGAACCAATTCTGTATTTCTTCCCCCAATCTGTGCTAGAAAAGATGTCATGTCCCCTTTATTTTCCCCCAACCCTCCTCAAAGGCTCAGTTCAGATATGTTTTGCCTCACAAATGATAATTCAGAGAAGTATAATTACAAGAATTCAAGCATTTTGGCTGCATCTTTTCAGTTTACCAGTTATTTCATTGAGCATATCTTTTTGTATATAAACTAGATGATACAAATTCTTCAGCAGAAGCATATAAATTCTAGTTATGATTGATTAAAACAGAGCAAATCAAAACAAATAAAAAAATCCAGTGATTTACTCTGACTGTAAACAATATATAAAAAACCATTTGTTTCAAATCTCAAAATAAGTTAAAGAAAAATTCTATCTTTAGGGTGTATGACATTATAGAGTTCTGACAAGGAGAAGGGAAAAACGAATATGAAAAGTTGCAACAAATATTTGTACATTATTTTTCCTAATAGAAAGTCTATCTAACAATACTACTTTTGTCCCTTAAATTTAAGAATTTTTTAATTTGTTGGCAAATGTATTAAGTGAACTGGTATTACATATGACTCAATAGACAAAAATCCATCAAATTCAGCAAAGAAAACTCAAACAAGCATTTTATACAGAATAAAAAAAATCTAAATGGCTATGATTCCTCTATTAGCAGAAACACATAACGCAGTCTTAATAAATCTGCCATATATATATCAATATCTACAAACAGAGATACAGATATAGATATGAGACAACATTAATGCAGTTTATATTTTGTACAGTGTTCGGGACAACTGATTTGCATCAGACCATGGCACGATATGGACCTTGCATCTTTAGAAATTGAATGATGAAAGATGGTCCTCCTGCAACAATCTGAGGTGGAAGGTGACTGAGTGGACAGTTCTCGATACTCATGATTGACAGTTTGCTGCAAAGAGCCAACTCAAAAGGAAGGCCATGAAGATTAGGGTTGTCATTCAAATATAGTTCTTCTAGGTTCTCCAGTGTACCTGAATAAATAAAATTAATAAATAATTTACAAAATGCATAGTAAACAGGAGATACTTAATAGAGATAATTGTTGTTGAAAGTTTGCTTCTGTCTGTGCATTCATTCCTCCTCCCAGCTTCTTTTAAGGATGTTCCTAGTCTTCCAACAGTATAATTGTCCAACAGCTTCTCAAAGCTATCTCTCACAATTTCTTATGTAATGATTTGGTCAGTTAAAAAATGTTCACAAACTTTGTCCAAGTATTAAGCTAGAGCACATATGGCCATAAAGCTATAATTAAGCCATTGAGTTTCAGTACATTTCTTTGGGCTATCCTGGAGATATACCACAAAAAAGTCTCTTAAGAGGTTTAAGAGGAACAAATGTCCATTACCAGAAACCTTCATGTTACCCTTCAGTTTTCTAAATTTCCAAATTTTACATTCTTTACCAAATGACATCATTTAGGGGAGAGGGGGGGATCACTAAGACATTAAGACTAAGACTACCATAAGGTAGTAGAAAAAATATCGGGTCTAGATGTACACCACTTAATAGCCAAATGACTTTCACCAAGTAACAACTTCTGTAATTCTCAATTTTGTACTCTGAAAAATGGAAACAGCACCTGCCCATCCCATTTCATGCCAGTGTTGTGAGGCTCAAATGTTAATATATAAAAATTCACTCTCAAAATAGTAAACAAGCACAAAAATAAATGCTCTTTAATAATCATCATTGTATCCCATAAGGAAAGAATTTTTTGGCTTTTAAGTCAAGAAACCTCTCCCACAAATGCTTGCCTTAAAGTAAGGGCAAATAATTCCTTTTTTAAGATTACACATAATCTCTGTCAGGAATACTAAATATTCTGAAAATATTTATTTCACAGAAAATCTTTTGTCCTTTCAAAGTACTAATACCATTAAGGATGATACAAAGAAAGTTAGCTAAATTTTGGTAATTACAACATTAATAGTTACATCAGTTTACAAATGAACATTCATATTGATGAGCTATAAATATTGCTCTTCAATATATCACCAAGTTTCTTCAGTGCAGAGTTAATGATCAGAAATTATTTCATACCAATTTCCTCAGGAAGATGGGCAAGTAGGTTCTCTCCAAGGCCAAGATGTGTGAGATTGGTAAGGTGACCAATTCCTCTGGGAAGATTATTCAATTGGTTGTTCGTTAGGACTAATTTCTGAAGAAATAATCATTTTTAAAAGGAGAGTATTACATATTTCTCCTATGGCAAAGGGATACTTTAGAACACATGTCTGTCAAATTAATAAAACACATTCTTGTAGGAGAATATTTAGAAAAAATATAACAAGACTATATATTAAACTTTTGCAAAATTGTGAATTGTTCTCATTCAAGAAAACATAAAGTAGCCACTTATTTGGAATTATTTTATAAATTAATTTTTTTGAATGGAGAGAATAAATAGGCTCCAGCTTTAAGCAACTCCTAGGGCATTTCAATGTCAAGGTCTGAAGTGATAAGCCAAGGTAGAAGCTGATTTGAATTACATAAAGAAATAAATGTGGCCTAAATATTCCTTGACTGTGAGCCAGATTCCCAGCTTTGAATGACTACAGAGGACAATGCAGGAAGCTACTGCTTGCTCAAGGAATTAAAAGAACACTTTAAGCCTTCTCATGCCAACTGACTATTTTATACTCATGCATAACCAACATCCATTCCTCACACTAGTGGGATATTTCCTAATATTACCAGGCAGGATACCAAATGGCAGCCCAAAGCTTTTGATGGTCACTAGAAGTCACCACAAGTCCTACTAGGACATTACCAGCACCAGTAGCAAAATGCTTCCCTGGATATTCTTTGACACAGAATTTGAATGCATATAAAGAGGCAATGATTCCTGTGTAGATCAATTCTCTAAGAAGTCAATCCACCAACCATCACAAATGGACCATATGTGTTCTAGGATCATAGGATTTAAACCTGGATGATCACAGGATTTAAACTTAATGCTATCTAATCCAACCATTTACAATAGGTAAGGAATCAGAAGTCCAGGAAAATCAAGTTATTTGATGAAAGCAAAACACACAGTGAGGAATAAAATTAAGATCTGATTTCATGCCTCTTGATTCAAAAATTTATACACTTTAGTTCATGTCTAACAGGCTGCACAAAATACATTTACTATAACCTTAGTGTTTATGGTCTTGTTATTTTACTTCTCATAGGGATATTGAGGTGCATTTGTTTTTTTCTTTTTCTTTGCAATTCAACTAAGGTATGATTATAGTGAAATGTTAGAGGCTATGGAATAAGTTATGATCTATATATTTTTACTTGTCCCTAACACAGTGCTCTGAACTTAGGTGTCTAGTGAATGTTAATTTGAATTAATAAGACTAGTTGGGCCCTCAGGTTTTTCATTCCTATATTCAATGATAATAAGACTGATTCAAGATACAGGCTAAATTCAAGAAAGAAAAGTTTAGCCATGGATACATAACATGGTATATAGCAAATAGAACAAATAATTATAGCAACTTCTCACCTGTAAATCTTTAAGATAAGCAATTTCATTAGGCAATGATTCTAGTTTGTTCTCTTCTAGGTCCAATTCTCTTAACTTCCGAAGGTTTCCAAGGCCATGAGGGAGCCTCTTCAGAACATTATTTGACAATATTAGAACCTAAGGAGAAATGGAGAAATAGTTTCTGCTATGTAATGCAAAGGAAAGGGAATGAATTCTAAATTATCACTGTGATTCGAATTTAATGAAGAACCTATTTTACTAAAAAAGCAGGTGGAGTAACCAATGATATCAGGTGAAGGAATCAGAAACCCAAAGCTCCCATTTATTGGATATCTTGTCAAGAAAAAATTACTTATCCTTGATGAGTCTCTATTTCTTAGTTGTAAAATATTGATGATAATAACTGGGACACTTCCTTTTCAGGGTTCCAAAAAGATAATCATGTAAAATATTTTACAAACTTTAAACTGTACAAATATCAGTTATTATTACAATCAGAATGCATTTTAAAAAAAGCATTATCCATTAAAAAAAAAAAGGTGGGAGGAAGCTATCATTTTTGTTAAATAATTTTGTATATCCCTAAAATCTTGTTTTGTGGAAAGCAATATAGCCACTTAAATGGAACAAGGCTCACCTATTTGAAGGGAAAATATTCTCAAGTTGAAATTAGTTTCCACTAAATTGCTAAAGATATCCAATGAGTTAATGATTTTATATGCCACTATGTATATTTTAAAAGAATTACCCCGTCTAGCAACTATGAAAAAAATGATTCAATTTTTAAAAAATCCTTTCAAAAGGTCATGTGGAATTAAATTATGCTAGATCAAAATGTTAATTTTCTCCTTGCAAATCTTTTGGGAGTAAATATAGCTCAATTAAAATTGAGGTAAACATTTTTACAAATTGCTTATAGTCTTCAAATTTATAAACTATTCAAGGGGTACGCATGTATTTCTTTATAGACAGGCACTAAATTTAAACTTCACTTTATATAAGTACAAGGATGAAGTCTGTTATAGTATTATAACATATTTAATTACCACCTCTGTTCAAATATAAGTTGCTATTTTAATATAAGAGTCTACAAACTGGATAATTCAGAAAATAATCTAAAAAGTTGCATTCTCTCATAGGCTCACCTCAAGAGAAACAAGTCCCGATACATCTTCAGTGATTTTTGTAATCTGATTGGTAGCTAAATTCAATTCTACCATACTGGTCCAAGTTCCATAGTCCAAGGGAAGGGCGGTTAATTGATTGTCCTAAGAAATTAGAAAATAAAGAGCATTCAAATAGAAAAACTAGGAGGGGGGGAGGAGGGGGGAAGGATGAAGGGATCACATTTTAGGATAATTTTTAAAACAAATAAAATAAAAATCTTTATATTCTTTGTTTTAAAACCCAGAGAGAATTCCCCAAAACAAATGGAAGACTTCTTAGAGATACTGATGGAAAACTATTCCCAATATATGATAGTTTGCTTTGTAAATTATAAATTAGGAATGCAACAGCATTTAGTATTTCAAAAAACGAGGTTACTGTGATGGTTTATTTGGGAAGGAAATTCATGTGCAAAAACTTAGATAGACTGAATAAATGTTCAAGTATTGGCGAGGTAATGATCTGCCAAATATAAATCCTTTTGTCAGAAATGTTCAGAGAGGTTTCTTGAGTTGAATGGGAGGCTAATACAGTTCCATTCAATTCCAAGAATCTAAATGTATACCTAAGAAATATATAAGCACAAAGGGAAAAAAAATAAATTACAACACAGAAAGAAACTAGAAATAAATCATGAATTCTTTTGATGCTGGTCAGAAGTGTTGAGTGAAAAAAAATAAGGGGAGAAGGAGAATGAAGATTAAACAAGATAAAAATGACATATACAAATGAATAAATCTCTAGTCTTTCACTTTAGAACACAATCTATAAAAGAAACTACAAATAGACTATGTTAACAGGAAAATTCAGTTTCTCTTTTAAAACAGTATCTTATTTTAAAAGTTTAAGTCTATTGATTTTTATTATTATAGCCAAACATTTTAATTCTTGACATATTAAATAATTTTGGCTTAAAAAAGGGAGGGACCAGTCTTTTTTTCATACTTTGAAACCACTTTTGAATAAAAAGCTTTGTTAATATGTGACATAATATTTTAAGGGAGATTTAAGACAAGGCTTATTATAGTTTTTAACAAAGAAAAGAGGACTCAAAAAAGCCTACTTTTTATACAGCTGTCAAACCTATTCAACATTATCATTTCTATCAAAATGTATTATTAAATTGAAAAATGAAAAGTATTACTTTGCTTCTAAGTCTCCTGCTTTATTGTAAATATTCAAAATTAGTGTCATTGTCATATATCTAAACCATTAACCAAGATTTCAAGAATGAACCTATTTTTTTTTAATAGAAACACAATATTGGAGAATATGGTAAACACACACACACACACACACACACACACAAACAAATGAGAGGAACCCAACTATGGCATTGTAACTCAACACATATCAAAAAAAGGTAATTTGTTCAAATTATATATGTGTGTATATGTTTGTGTGTGTGTATGTAATATACACACACATATATGTATGTATGTGTACATATGTGGATATGAATATACATATATACATACAAGCATGCATAGGTCTAGCTGTGTGTGAAAACAAAGGAAAAAAAAATAGTTGCATTGTTACCAGTGCCCAACGAACTACCAACAAAGATTCTCCACTTACTAGAAATTCTTACCTTCATATTCAGCTTGCTTAATACTTTTGCTCTAGAGAAAATTCCAAATGGAATTTTATTGATTCTGTTGTGTTCCATATTAAGGGAATAGATGGTGGAGAACTGAGATGGACCTCCCATTGGATATGACTGGAAGCAATTTCTAGCTAGTGTCAAACTATTCAAATTCACAAGACTTGATAGTAGACCCTGTTGAGTATGAAAAAATACAGAATCAGAATCATCAGTAAAGTAACATATTCTATCACCTGATGATACATTGCTTTCAAAGATAGGTACACTAAGAAAAAAAGTAAAAGAATTTAAATTGATAAAATAATCAGTTTTCCATTGAGGATATTTGTCACTGAAAACGATGGGACACAGCCAAAGTATAATTGTTAAAATAAGTTCATTTATGTTCTAAATTGAAGACAATCTACACACTCCAGTTTTTTGGACTCCATAATTCTCATCATACTCTCCAGCCCACCTCAAAGCTGTCATCAGATAGGTTACTTTGAAGTGGAAGTTGCTCTCTTACAGGATTAATTAGACTATACCCTTTTATTGTGGCACAGTTGAGAAGAACTAACTCACTCTAGTAAGAATGAGACTGCATAGAATCTAAAGCTACTGACTGTAGAGTTAAGGAAGACTACATTGACATATCACAGTAAAAAGTGCTAATGTAATGTTTACAATCCTAGAACTTTCACTTGCAGATGACAAATCTATTCCAAAATATTTTTATCTATTTTGGTAGAAATCAACTAAGTAAGATTCTATGGTATCTCTATATTTATCATTACTGTCCATTGTTAGTCATGATAAGAATAACCACTAGCATTAATTCAATTCACAAAATCACATAATTTATGAGTTTGTTGGGACTTGACCAGTTATTTGGCCCAACCTATCCTTAAAAATATTTAAATTCCTTTCTTCCTTCTTCCCTCTCTTCCTTCCTTTCTACTTTCCTCCTTCCCTCCATCCACATAGGATATCATATCCATGCCTACAGATGCTCCATTGTGACATATCCACCCAACTAGGAGTCACTAAGTCTTTGCTTAAGATGGAGAGAAGATTCACTGTATACTCTTTTAAGTCCATTGTACTTTTTTAGAAAGCTCTCATTGTTAAGAAATATTTCTTTACATTAAGGCTAAATTGGTTTCTTTTCAACTTTTATCTGATGCTATCATCTGGAATCAATAAATAAGTTGAATCTCTTTTCTACATAAAAAGCATTCAAAGACTTAAGATAGCTAATGTGTTGCCCCCTCCCTTGCCCCCATCCCACCCAGATCTTCACTAAACAAAATCCTCCCTAGTTCCTCCAACCAACTCATATGGCATGGATTCAAAGTCCTTCATCTTAGGGAAGGCAACTAGCCTTCCCCCAGGCTCTCCAATTTGTCAATGTCCTTCCTCAATAATGATACTCAGAAGTGAATAACATTTCTGATGTTTTAGACGATTAGAGTCCAGAAAGTCTAATATCTCTTTACTTTCAATTTTAGAAATTATACTTCTCTCAATGAAGTTGAATATCACATTTTGGGAGGAAGAAAGACAACTCCATCACTGCTGACTTATACTGAGCTTGAAGCCCACAAAAATTCCATCTTTTTTTCTGTACTATCATCTAAACATGCCTCTCCCATTTTGCAAATGGAGTTGATTTTTTTTCAAATCTAAAGTGTAAAACTACAACTACCCCTACTAACTCTCATTTTATTAAATTCAGTCCAATGATCTATCAGGGGTCCTCAAATTATGGCCCATGGGCCAGATGCAGCAGCTGAGGATGATTATCTCCCTCACCCAGAGCTATGGAGTTTCTTTATTTAAAGGCCCACAAAACAAAGTTTTTGTTTTTACTATAGTCTGGCTCTCCAACAGTCTGAGGGACAGTGAACTGACCCCCTATTTAAAAAGTTTGAGGACCTCTGATCTAGACTATCAAAATATTTTTAGATCTTGACTCATGCAGTATATGTATCAATTTAATATGGCATTTATGCCTTTATCAAAATCACTGATAAAATATTAAATAATCACAAGCAAATATTCTTGGGGCACTCTCAGTATAGATCTCCTAACAAGATGGCATGAAACCAGTAATGACTACTCTTTGAGCTTAACATTCAAACAGCTCCAAAGCCATATAACACTGTTATTGCCTGGCCCAGGTTGTCTCCAGAGTGACAAACCAAGTGCCTCTGGAGGTCATGGCTCAACCACCATAAATCATATGATCAATCAGACAGTGAGAAGATGGGATCACATTGTACCCTCCTTGAGCTTTCCTCCAAAACAGTCACAACTTCCCTTCATTCATTAGTAAAATGCTCCCTCTCACTCTTGTACGGTGAAACTTCCAGCCTTCCTCCTTCTGTGTTAAGTATTGATCCTTCCTCAGGAAAGTGATAATCTAACCACACCAAGGTACTCACAGAAGCAGCTGTGAAGGTGCCATTGGAAAAGTACTACACTCCCCTATTCACCTCACAGCTATGGCACTTCAGGAGATAAGATTGTGCTCCAAAGTATTGACAGAGTAAAGGGGACAGAGTAAAATGTACAGGATGAACAAGCAGAGATCTGCACCACACATCATATCTTCATAAAATCTTTCTTTCTAAACAACCCACTCCTCTGAACTTTTCTATTTAAAGGATACCAAAGTGAAGTGTCACCCTTCACTTCTCACCTTCACTCATCCACAAACCCAAATGGTTAACAAATCAAGTCATTTCTATCTCTATAATTTTCACATATTTCACATATTTCTTTTTCTTCAGTCATGTAACCAGAAACCGGTTTCAGACCCTTATCACCTCCCCTCTGTGTCTATAAAAATTGCCACTATAAAGGTCTTCCTGCTTAACATCTCTCCCCATATCCAATCCACTGATCAATAAACCTAAAATGTTAAGTATGAACATGTCTTCCCCACATACAACAAACTGGGGGGCCCAATATAAACTTCTCTGTTTAGTATTTAAAGCCCTACAAAACCTCATCTCAAACTATCTTTCCAATCTTATTTATAAATAAAAATTTATCTCAGATTTATTTTTTCTTTTAAAAACTTCTATATTTCTATGTATATACATCATATATAATAATAGTATCACAGTACAAATTTAAGGTTTAGGAGAGGACCTATGATTTCTTTGATACAAGGAGTTCCCAGTAGATGAAACTCCTACCAATATAGGCCAGCGCCTTCCATACAATTCCTGGAATTGCCAAAAGATTAAGTGACTTGCCTAAGGCTACAGAGCTAGCATGTACCACCACCACCCCATCTTTTAGGCTAGATCCACCCTTCGAGGTTGACTCTCAGTACATTTACAAATAAATATACATAAATTGGGGTTGAATTATCAAAAAACATTATTAACAGAAATGAGCAATCAAAAGATAGAGAATTTTGATTTAGTCCACATTTTTCCAACTCCAAATATGGAGCCCACACAAATCATAAGCATTTCTTTATGTTATTAACAAAGTCTAGCAGCAAGAGAAAGAAATAGAAATTCCATTTAAAATAACTGTAGACAAAATAAAATATCTGGGTGTCTACCTGACAAGACAAACCTAGGAAGTATATGAACACAAGGTAATATGGCCTACAACTCTATTAAAAAGCAGCAGTCATCAAAATCATCTGGTATTGGCTAAGAAATAAGACTGGTGGATCAATAGAACAGGATAAATATATGTCACAATAATCAATGGCTATAGTAATTACTATTTGATAAACTCAAAAATTTCAGTTTCTGGGATAAGAACTCATTACTTGACAAAAGTCATTAGAAAAACTGGAAAATAATGTATCAGAAACTCAGAATAGACATATCTCTCACTCCATATATAAAGACAAAATGGGTACATGATTTAGGCACAAAGGGTGATACTACAAGCAATTTAGGAGAGTAAGATATAGTTTATCTATCAGATCTTGAAGAAGGAAGGAATTTATGGCCGAATAAAAACTAGAGAACATTATGAAATGCAAAATGGATAACTCTGAATACATTGAAACATTTTTGCACAAATAAAACCAAAACTGTCAAGATTAAGAGGAAAGCAGAAAACTGGGAGGGGAAATTTTTAAAGTCAATGTTTCTGATAAAAGCCTCATTTCTAAAATATATAAAGAAATGGGTCAAATTAATAAGAATACAAGTCATTTCTCAATTGATAAAAGGTCAAAGGATATGAACAGACAATTTTCAAATGAAGAAATTAAAGTCATCTAATGTCATATGAAAAAATGCTCTCATCAGTTGGGGGAATGGCTAAAAGATGGGGGGAATGGTATATGAAAGTAATAGAATATTATTGTTCTATAAAATTGATGAACAGGCTGATTTTAGAAAGATCTGGAAAGATTTACATGAACTAATGCAGAGTAAAATCAAAAGTGATTAGAGAAATGTAAATTAAAACAACTCTGAGGTATCACCTCATACCTGTAGAGGACCGCAGATATAGGGGAACTCTGGAAAAGTATACTTGAAACAAGGATATTTACAATAGGGTGTTTACTCAGTGTGATTGATGAGATAATGGTTCTCTAGTTCACATATACTTAGTGCGATATGTAATGGTTCTACAGTTGGCACAAGCTCAGTGTGCTTTAGTGATATAATTGTACTGAAGTATTTAAGGGCTGAGAGTACTGGAGACAGAGTGAGTGTGTGCTTAAACTCGATATCAGACTCAGAGACTCCAGACTCCAGAATCTACCCTTGACCATCCTCATAGTAGCTCTCCTGCCTTCATCACTTCTCCACTAAGACCAAGGCCTATTTGGAAATCCTCTAGAAAGCTACTCTAGATATTACACATACCTCTCAGATTAGCTAAGAAAAGAGGAAAAGATAATGATAAATGTTGGAAGGGATATGGGAAAACTGCAATACTAATGCATTGTTGGTAGAGTTATGAAATGATCCAACCATTCTGGAAAGCAATGTGGAACTATGTCCTAAGGGCTATCAAACTCCTTTGACCCAGCAATGCCATTACTGAGTCTATATCCCAAAGAAAACAGAAAAGAGGAAAAAGGATTCACATTGCAAAAATGTTGTAGCAGCTGCAACTGTGTGTGTGTAGGGGGTGGGGGGGGGGGGGGGGAGGAGGGAGAGGGAGTGAGAAGAGGGGATGGCAAAGAAATGGAAAATGAGTAGATATCCATCAATTTGGGAATGGCTGAATAAATTATGGTATCTGAAAGTAATGGAATATTATTGTTCATTAAAAAAATGATGCACAGGCTGATTTTAGAAAGGTCTGGAAAGATTTGCATAAACTGATGCAGAGTAAAACAAGCAGAACCAGGAAAACATTATACATAGCAACAGCAAAGTTGTGAGATGATCAACTATGATAGGTTTGACTCTTCTAAGCAATTCAGTGATCCAAGGCAATCCAAATGGAAAATGTCATTTGCTTCCAGAAAGACACTATGGAGACTGAACATAAATCAACACATGCTATGTTCACTTTTGTGTGTGTGTGGTTTTCCCCTTTTGTTCTGATTTTTCTCTCCCAACATGATTCATATGTAAAAAAATGAATGTACAAATATGTCCCCCCTCCCCCCCAAAAAAGATGTTTTATATGTAACTGGGGGAAATAAAAATGGAAAAAATAATGTGGAGGACTTTATCAAAAAGCTTTGCTGGAATCCAAGTAAACTATATTCCCTTTATTTACTAGTTTAGTAACATTATTATCATTACTAATTTAGTACATTAATAAAATTCCCTTTTAATAAGGGAATAAAGTTAGTTTGTCATAGCCCATTCTAGATGAAGCCATGCTGTCTTTCATAATCACCATTTCTTTTTGCATTGCACCATTTCTTTAATGACTCATTCCAGAATTTTCCCAGGAATCAAAGTGAAAATCACTGGCCAATAGTCTGTATTTATTTGATTCCCTATTTTAAAAATCTAGACTTAACTCTTCTAGTCCCATATTTGTCCTGTTTTTTCATTAGCCTTCAAATACCAATGGTAGTGGTTCAATAATAACACTTTTAATATCCAAGGATGCAGAGTACAACTAAAACAGGAGATCAGAATTTAGCAAAGTGTTCTCATTATCTCCTAACTTATCTTTGGTATCAATTTTTGTTAATTCTTTAATTCTGCCACTTTTAGGGCAAAGATCATTTTTTTTGGCAGATCAAATGAACAAATGAAGAATTGAGCACCTCTGCTTTTTTTCTGTTGTCTCTTGTTATCCTATTTACCCCAAGAAAAATCCTTTCCTTTTGGTGCTACTCTTCTTTCCCCAATATATACATTGAAAAAAATCTATCCTTAATGTTGTTCTTAGATTTTCTTATTACAATCAGTTTATTTTGTGCTCTACTACTCCTGACAACTATTTTACAAATTTATGTCATGTTTTACTATCCGTCCTTTGTTATCTGCTTTTGCTTCCATTTTCTGTACCTAACTTTAAAAAAAAATCTCACTTGGCTGTAGAAATTCTTGTATATATCAGCTGCTTCAGGCAACTTTGGCATTGGAATGATTTTCCCTCTTCAGAATTTCATTTTGAGTCATTGATTTCTTGTTTTACTTTGTAGAATCTTACTTACCATTATTCTGTAACTTCTGAAATCTGCTCTCCATGAATCTTGAATAGATGTCAGCTCGGCACTCTTTATCACAAACTCTACAAGGGAACAGTCACTTCTCCATATATTTTCTATCATATCCTCCCCCAGTAACTTGTTATAAGAATCAGATCAAGAATAGGATGTCCATTTGTTGACTTCATCATACTTTGAACGAGTGTGCCATCAAAATATAGAATATCTTTTATCTTTCTGACTAGGCAGTATGATATGTGGTGGAAAGGGCATTGGATTTAGAATTAGGATGACCTGGATTAAAAATCATGCTATACTAACTATATGATCCTAGGAAAATTCCTTAACCTCTTTGTTTCTTCATCTACAAAATGGGAGTTTGGACTCAATGGCCTCTAATATCTCTTTATAGCTCTACACAAATAAACAAATCTTATCCTTCTAAAGTATACCCAGAGAGAGTTTTTTCCAGGCTTTGGTTTTATCACATGTGCACATGTGCATGCACATGCACACACACACACAATATACACCCCAGTGCTACTTATCAAGTCAAAATTTTCTCCTTGCATTTGTTAAACTAGTTCCTTTCTTTTACTGCCAAAACTTTGGGCATTTGTATATAAACATTTGAGATTATAAATTTAACTATTGGCTCCATGTTTGGATTTTTGTTTTCTGTAGATGTCTATGTCTGAACTGCTCTTCTTCTCACAGTGTGGCCTCTCTCCCAAAGTATTTATTTTAGTGAATATGCTTAGGCAATGTCTTCCTTCCCCTACTCTTTTTATTTTAAAACATTTTTATAGATTTACAAGATACCAGGCAAACCCCAAATGATCACACTATACCTTGTCAACAATTTCTTATTTGTGCTTTCCAGACAATGATGCCATGACTGAACTGTAGTCTCACCCTGACAATCCACTCTGCATCAGACATATGAACCCACCATTCACAACCTACTCATCCTGGAACATTCTTTCATCATGCTGGTCTCCTTCTCCCAGTCTTGAGTTCCTCCTGGAGCCTTAATTTTAAGGAATAGCCCAGGCCAATCAACCTTAATTCTACTCCTTATTCTACTTCTGACTATTGACTTTGCCTCCATCTGACATTCTAGCATAAGTACCCTCCTCTTTCCTCCTTTCCCCTTGATTTTCAGCTTCCTTTTGTGTGTTGTCTTCCCCCATTAGAATGTAAACTTCTTTGAGGGCAGGGATTGTCTTTCTTTTTGCTTATATCTTTAGCCCTTAGCATGGCTAAGTAAGTGTCTGGCACAAAGTAAGTGTACTTTAGTCCAGAAATCCAAATCACATTCTCAGATACATTTGCAATTTGAAAAATATTTAATAAGGATCAATAAAAAGATTATTTTAATCTTTGGAACCTCAGTGTTTACATTAAAATAATATATCACTTACTTACTTGCTTATTTATATTTCAACTAAGTTGGAGGCACTAGGAATACAAAGATAAAAATGAAAACAGTTCTTGCCTTCAAGGAAATTACATTCTAAGAGGAGGGAGGGAAAAAACATGAACATATATAAGTAAATGATTAATTTTTGAGAGTTATGGCACTAATAATTTGGAAAATCAGAATGTTTCAGAGGGCACACATGAAATAAGGCTTGAGAAAAGTTAGAAAAAAGGACAAAGTACATTCAAGAAATGAAAGACAACATATAAAGGGTCAGAAATGGGAGATAGATCATCACATCTGGGGAACATGAAATGGAAAGGTCAAAAAGGATATGGGTTGAAAAGAAGTCATAAGACTTGGCAATTAGGAAATCACTGGAGAATATTATTGTTTTATAAGAAATGATAAGCAGGCATATTTCAGAAAAACCTGGAAAGACACATGAACTGATGCTGAGTGAAATGAGCAGAACCAGGAAAACATATACAGTAACAGCAACATTGTAGGATGATCAATTATGATAGACTTATGTCTCCTCAGCAATACAGTGATTCAAGACAGTTCCAATAGACTCATGATGGAAAATATTATCCACATTCAGAGAAAGAACTATGGAGACTGAATAAAGAGCAAATCATACTACTTTCACTTTTTTTCTTTTTTTTTCCTTTTGTATTTCTTTCAAAACATGACTAATACGGAAATATATTTAACATGATTGTACATGTATAATCTATATCAGATTGTTTGCTGTCTTTGGAGGCGGGAGAAGAGAGAAAGAAAAAGTTTGTACTCAAAATCTTACAAAAAATGAACATTGAAAACTATCTTTATATGTAATTGGAAAGCAAACTATTATAAAGTGGGGGAGAAAAAAATCACTGGTAATCCTGGAGCATAGTACCAGCTGAAGTGCTAGTCAGATTGCACAGACATGAGAAAGTATAGTTAAATAAATTGTGGTAGATAAATTGTGTAAGGAAAATTAGTATACCTCGACAAATGATGAAAATGAAAAAAAAATCAAGGAAAGATTTACATGATGTGATGAGGAGTTAAGTAAGCAGAGTCAAGAAAACAATACAATGAGTACAACAATGTAAATGGAAAGAACGACCACAAAGTACTTATAAATATAAAAATTATAGAGAATAAGCACAGACCCAAAGAAGAGATATGAGAAGAGATGCTTGTTCTCTCATTTGTAGAGGTGGAAGAAGCACTACTTTTTTCGCCAGCCTTTTTCAGTGTATTGATCTGTTTTGCTAATGTTTTTCTAACTCTTTTCTTTTAAAAAAAATGGTATTTATTATATGGAATGATTTTCTGGAAAGAGAGTGAGAAAGAGATATTAGGAGAAATTTTGGTGATATAAAAATAATTTTCAAAAGACTTGAGAAAATAAATGTAGGCAATGAATATTGATGCTTTTTTTTCTAGGAGTTTAACTATGAAAGTGAGAGATACAGAATGAATCCTTAAAGGAAGCATATGATCAAGGGAAGTGATGGGTTTTTGGGGGGATGGGAGGAGAATTATTGTTTTTTAAAAGAATAGCAAAGACTTAGGTATGTATATAGACAACAAAGAAAAGCCAGGAGATAAGTGATAATAATAAAGAGATGGAGAATGATAATCAAGAATGATTGTAGTGGCAAGATACCAGAGGAAATGGTAACAAGAGCAGAAGTAAAGAAATTAACCTTAGAAAAGAGGAGGGCAGGTCATCTCTTCAGAGACTGAAGCAAATGAGGAAAGGATAGAGCATTAAGTAGAGAGGTTTTCTATTATAAATAGACTAAAAGAGGGAGCTCATCAAGAATGTCTGCTATTTTCTCAGTAAAATAGGAAGCAAATTCCTCTGTTGAAAGGGGATAGCCAATGAATAAATTGTGGTTGTGATTATGATCAAAAACTGTTAAGGGACTGGTCAATTCTCCAAGAGCCTCCACAGCTGTGGATCATAACTATCAATACTATAAGAAATGATGAGCAAGATATTCTCATAAAAACCTGGAAAAAAACTATTATGAGTTGATGCAAAGTGATATGTCCTGTACACAAAGTCATGGCACTACTGTAAGATGATCAGCTCTACATGACTTAGTTATTCTTAGCAATATAATGATCCAAAAAAACCCTGAAGGACTTATGATGAAAAATGCTATTCTTACCCAAAGAAAGAACTGATGGTGTCTGAATAGAGACTGAAGTATCCTTTTTAAGTTTTCTCTATTTTTGATAGTTTTTTTTTAAGTCCTTGTTTTCTTTCACAACATGACCAATAAGAAAATCTTTTGCATGACTACACATGTATAATCTTTATCAAATTGCCTGCTCTCTCAACAAAGAGGAGTGGAGAGGAAGGAAAGGAAAGAATTTGGAACTCAAAGTTTGTTTTTTTTTTTTTGTTTGTTTGTTTGTTTTTTTTAATTTTTTTTTTTTTTGGAACTCAAAGTTTTAAAAACGAATGTTATAAATTCTTTTTACATGTAACTGCAGAAAAAATAAAATACTACATTTTTTTAAAAAAAAGAAAGGGATAGCCAAGAAATAATGGGAAAATGGGAAAAAAATGAAACAGCTGCTGTAGGAAATGAACTCAGTCAATTAAGGATACAGAAAAGGATTGGAAGTGTGACATCACTAATACAGAAAACTTTTAAATGAGGAAATTCTCTTTATTAAGACAGATCCATTCCTTCTCTGCAATTTAGTATATCAGAGCACTTTGAAATTAAGTGTGCCTGTGGTCATGAAGTCAGTATATAGGAAAGGCAAGGACTAAACCCACGTATACACCTGACTCCATGGCCAGTTTCCCTTGCTGTACAAAGAAGAGCTGAGTTTAGGTAATGAATTTAATCAGCATGGTTTTTCCTCAAGTAGTATGTGCATAAAGTCAGAGAAAACAGCTGATGAGAATAATAGAGGCTTCAGGTTCAAAAAGGCATAAGTGGCAATAAGACAAGGAGATAAAAGATTCAAGCAAAAAAAACATATACTTGAATTAGCTACAGGCTCAAGATAAGAGAAGTAGAAGTGCCAGATGGATTGAATCCCAACTATGCTACTGTGATCCTGAACTAAATTGCTCTCATCCTATGCTGCCTATAAAAGTGAAGTATACATTTTCTGATTATTTCTTATTATGATCATATAATTCTATGAAATGGATACCAGAATAGTAGAGATGATCTTGGAGAGTATAGAGACATGAATGGATTGAAAGTCATAGCAAGAAGAATTTACAAAGACCTACATCATCATCTGATCACAGAACAACCTTGTGAAATAGACAGGAAAAGAATTGGGCAGATATAATTTCTTCAATAAATTTTTGAAACTGAAGTTGGTGGAGTCATCTAGTATTGTCTTCAAAACCAGCCAAACAGATTTTACTCAATAGTTTTGCTACCAGTGGTCAAAATCAGCATGAAAATTTACATGGCATCCAAAGGAAACAAATCTATTTTGCTCCTCTTTAAAGTATTCCTTTGGATTTCCTCCTTTGTTGTTTTTCTCCCTTCTAAAAGTTGTTAATATTCACGACTAACATACTCCTCATTTATGTCATTCCAATCATTCTAATTCCTTACAAAGCTATACACATTTACTGGATTTCCATCAATTTTTCAGGTTTCATATAAGTTTGCCTGATTCACTTCTTACCTCTGGCAAAGTAGAAATGTTATTATTTTCTAAATTCAGCTCCTCAAGTGCACTGCATTTTGCTAATGACCTTGGTATTGCTGACAGTCTGTTATATCTTAGTCCAAGACGATTTAAACTGGACAGGTTTCCTGCAAACACAAAGAAAGATATTTAAAGATTTGAAAAATCTCATACATCAGAATCAGCTACTTATTTTTGTATTACTTTGAAATACCATTTTGTCGATGAGATTCAGGATTTCCAGTACTAAATAATCACCATTTGACTTGTTATTTGGAAAGACACAATTAATAAATCTTAAATCAACAAATTTCATGCCCAGAAACAAACTTCAATTTCTAAAATAGTTTAATTTGAAATCTAAGAATAAGGGCAAGGGGAACATTATTTTGCTAAACACCATACAAAATTAAAGCAGCAAGGGACCTTAAAGACTGCTTAGTAAAATTCCTTCATTTTACAAAAAAACAGATTGCTCAAGGTCACACATGTCTTAAATAGAACTCATTATCTTTCCCCAAAAATTTAACACCTCTTATAAACTTCTGTTTCAAAAGAGGGCATTATCATCCTTCCAAACATGCAGATTAGCAACCATGTGTATTAGCACAAGACTTCCTATCCAATCAGTTGTTAAATCTTATCATTTTTATCTTAACACCATCTGTTATATCTGGCAGTGAAAAAGTATTTATTAAGCACCTATGTGCCAACCAGTGTTCTAGAAATACAAAAAAAGGTCAAAAACACTCCCCATCTTTGAGGAGCTAATAGAGGTAATAATATGCTAAGAATATAAAGCCAATTAGGAACTATCAAGAGGAGAAAAAAAGACACTAGGATATGAAGCCAGAGGAAGGAATTCATGCAGGCATGAGGGACAGCCAAGCAATGGAATACTTTGTGTCAGTCTCACTGGGGAGATTTAAAAAAAGTTTAAATAAGATTTTATATTAGTTCCTGAAGTTATCAGAGAGATCTTCTAATTTTCTGAGAGAGAGAGAGAGAGAGAGAGAGAGAGAGAGAGAGAGAGAAGAGTTCTACTTTGGATATGTTAAAATTAAGATGTCTATGAGACATCCAGTTTAAGAAGTCTAAAAAGACAGCTGGAAAAATAAAACTGGAGACCAGCAGAGAGGTTGAGCAAGTAAACTAGAAGTGAGCAAAGAGAGATGTTGATTAAAGAGCACATCAGATCTAATTAATTAAACCCAGGGGAGCTGATGAAATAGTATAGCACAAGAAGAAAAGAAAGTCCAGGACAGAACCCTATGGAATATCTAGAGTCATCAGCTGGATCCTGAATGAAGATCCAGAAAAGAAAACTGAGAAGGGGCAGAAGTAAATTGAGAGGACAGGCAGGTAAGAAAGCTAGAAAAGCAAGTATCTCAAAAATCTAGAGAGAAAAAATTATGAAGGAATAAAGATTTAATAGAAAGGCTGCAGAGGTCAAGAATAGGATTGGGGGAAAGCTATTTGATTTGGCAAATGAAAGATCACTAATAATTTTGGAAAGGTGCAGTTTCCAGTGGAATGAGGAGGTCAGAGCTAGAGAGTGAGGGGAGAGGAAATGAAGACATATATGGTAGAATGGCCTTCTCAAGTTTATCCACAAAAGGCAGGAGATATTATGAAGGTTTGGGAACACTAGAAGAGTCAAGTAAAAGGTTTCTTTTGAGGATGAGGAAGATATGAACATGTTTGTAGGCAATAGGGAAGTAGACAGTAAAAAAAAAAAAAAAAAAAGATAGAGTGAAGATAAGAGAAAGTGAGGGAGATAAATGGTGCAGTCTACTGAAGGAGACAAAACAAAATGGGACAGAATTGAACATATACAATTCCCTACCTTGGCAAGAAGAAGAGTCACCTCTTCACCTAAGACAGTGGTGAAGGAGAAAACAGTGGCAGAAGGCATCTGAGTGATAAAGAGTTAAGGAGGAAAGAAAAAGGAACTCTCTGTAAATGGCCTCAATTATTTCAGTACAAGGCAAGATTCTCTGGTTAGAGGGTAGGGGGAGGAGAACCATGGGAGACTTGAAAAAAAAGGAATGAAAAAGCTGGAACCAAGTTGCTGTGAAACAATACTATAGAGATTTGAGGGTATATGAGGTGTTCCAGGAGGACCAGCACCTCTGGTTTGAATCCTTTTCAGGGCTGCTCATTTACCTTCAGTGTCTACTCAATACTCAGCTCTTATCTGTACTTCCAAGAAGCTTTAACATGCCCTGCAGTCACACTTTGAAAAAATCACTTCAAAAGATAGGCTGATGGTAATCAATAGGTCTCATCAGTGAATTAGAAGGATGTCTATTCTAAACATGTGAAGATTTCCCTTGTAGAATGAGGCAAAAAAGAACAATTTGTCCTAATAGCCATGAAAGTAAATAAAGCACATGCTGTGGAGCACATACTCCATAAGCAAAAACACCAAGACTATCCACTGCATACCAGATCATAGTCATTCTTGATTTTTCTCATCACTAAACTTTGATGACTCTGGGAGACAGAATGAGGCTGCCAACTTTGTGTAACTGTGCTTCACTCAAATCCAATTTGGTGAAAGTCATCACCCTGTAATGTCATTGGTCCTCTTTGAAAATGAAGGATGCTGCACACGTATATTGTATCCAGGATATACTGTAACCTATTCAACATGTAAAGGATTGCTTGCCATCTGGGGGAGGGGGTGGAGGGAGTGAGGGGAAAAATTGGAACAGAAATGAGTGCAAGGGATAATGCTGTAAAAAATTACCTAGGCCTATATTCTGTCAATAAAAAGTTATTAAAAAAAAAAAAGAAAGAAAAAGAAAATGAAGGATGAACACTATAGAGATAATGAGGTGTATAAGAATTGCCTAGAAATAGTGAGGGTTCAGTTGAAGTTGTTTAACACAAATTTGCAGTTAACTAAGAATAGTGGCACAATTTTCTCACCTCTGGTCCAATATTGTAGTTAAACTTATAGAGAAGTGAAGGCAGTGGGATTGTGGGAAGGATTTGTGACTGATGCTTAGTAGGGCAGGAAGCAAGGAACTCAAGAGAGGAGGATAAGAGAATATGGCTAGTACAGGGAAGATGAAAGGACCTGAGGAGTTGAGAACAGAGGTGAAGATGTCTACCAAGAGAAGAATATAGTATTGCAAGATAGAGGAAGAAGTGGAAAACCAACAGATTATGATCATATAAACAAATTTCAGAATTCATGAACATTGAAGGTACTGTACTTGTGAGTGGAGGCAAGTTCAAGAATATGACCATCTTTATGTATGTCTGAAGTAAAATGGAAGAGGAATTTGTGAGAAATGAGCAAATTAAGCAACTGGGAGGTTAAGTTGTTTGAGGGCAAATCAATATGTATGCTAAAGTCCTTTAGTATGAGGACAGGAGAAAAAGATTATGAACGAGGTACTCCACTCACTGAGGAACGAAAAGGAATATTTGAATGTCTATAAAACAACAGTTACTAGGATTTCTATAGAGTGATATATGTGGAATACAAGGACCTCAAAAGAGAGATTACTGAGTATCGTAAGGAAGAAAACCTGGAAATAGCAGTGATGAAGAAAGTATATAACAATCCCCATCTTCAACCAGTGTAGCTAGGAGAACAGGAATAGCCAGTGTGGAAAGGCTGGTCAGGAAGCCTGTGTCATCAAAAGAGCACCAAGTCTCCGTGAGATCAGCAAAATGGAAGGAATTGGAAAATAAAAGATTTAAGATGAAAGTTGTTTGGTGCCTATGGAGCAAATGATTTCATAGGACATTTGGCTGGGACTATTTGGGGAGAGAGAGGAATTTAAGGGGAATAGGAATAAGGAATCAGACAGTAGTAGATATGAAATAGGGTTTGGACAATGGAGTTTGGGCCAGGGCTTCAGAAACACTGGGTTGTGGAGAGTATGACTAGATAAGAATTTGTTAATCAAGTGAAAAATTTAGATAATTAAAAAAAAATTAATAATATTATGATCTAAGAGTAAAGTACTTTCCCAGTCTTGAGCAGTTTAGGTAAGAGAACAAGAACTTGAAGATATGGTGATGCTCTCCTTTCCCAAAGCAGAAAACCAGACTAGAAATTTGATGGACTAGTACACTTTCCTCACACCACAATAATGCCAGATTTGTACAGTAGAATAGCATTTCTCCTCTTCCCACAGGCAGTTCAGTTGGAGATCAGGCAGGAAGTGGGCAGGGAATAAACATTTATTAAGCACCTACTATGTGCCAGGCAATGTGCTAAGTGCTTTACAAAGATAATCTCACTTTTGAACAAGCAGGGATTGAAGTATAAGCTCTCTTCTTTTTACTACCATTCAGAGGCTAAAGACTAGGCAGGGTTTAGAACAAAGTGAGATGGAGGACTTCTCCCTCTTCTCTTCCCCTTCTCACCTGGAGGCTAGATCACTTAGTAGTTGGGGGGAGGGGAAAAGGAATTATACTTTTTTTCTCTACAGATAACATCCAACATTCCAGTTTGAGTCCAAATGACTTCCTCTGTGATCCTGTCTCAAGTCTTTCCCCCTTTCAATTTATCCTTTACACAGCTGACAAAAGTATAGGTCTGATTAAGTTGTTCATTTAACTCAATAAACTCCAATGGCTCCTTAATTCCATTAGAGGCAAATCTGGCATTTAAAGTTTACAACCTGGTCCCAACAAAATTTTTCAGTCTTATATTACTTCCCTTTTTCTACTTTATAATTTACCCAAACAGGCCTTCAATTCTTTACACCCCCCACACCACAGCTAAACAAACAATACTAGTTTTTCATCCCAATTCCTTTGCATCTTCTGTCTCTCCTACTGGAAAGCACTTCCTCCCCTTCTCACCTTGTCTTTGGAACTCCCTAGTTTCCTTCAAAACTCAGCTCACGAATCACCTTCTACATGAAATGCCTTTCCCAATCTCACCAGCTACTGACATCCACTCAATTTCCAATTCTTTGCCACTACAAAAAGAACTACATTTTTTTCTATACTATTTCCTAAACAGTCTATGCTTTTTGTTTTGTTGTACTATTCCTAATTCTGCCTTGAATTACATTTTTCTCAAGTGGGCTCTTTTCCCTCTTTTATGATCTCTTTGGGATACAGACTCAGTAGAGACATTGCTGGATCAAAGGATATGCACAGTTTTATAGCCCTTTGGGCATAGCTCCAAACTGGCCATTGACTCTTTAAGACTTTTTCCTTACTGAAGAATAATCCTTTCCTTGAAAATCTAAATATTTGAAATAATATAGGAATAAAAGTTGTCTCCCTTGGCTCAGCTTTTGTGTTTATTAGTAATGTTGTCATTTAATCTCTCAGTGTCTTTATTTGGAAAACAGGAAATAATATCTGTTTTCACTTAAGGATTATTTGTGAGATTCAAGTGAGATATTATGCGTAAAAGTTCTTTATAAACTTAAAAGTATTATGTAGACTTTGTATGCCATCTTATAAATTGAATTCCAGATTTCACCAACAAATGGCAAAGCAATGGATGAACAATAACTAGATTAGGTGACTGAGCTCGGCAGTTAGTTGCTTTCTCGCTAGATCATTTAGTTTGGAAGTTATGCATCATCATAATTATACATCTAAAACAAGAACAAAACTTCAAGGCAGAATTAGGAATAGTAGAACAAAGCAAAAAATATAGACTGTATAGGAAATTGTATAGAAAAAATGTAGTCCTTTTTGTAGTGGCAAAGAACTAGAAATTGAATGGATGTCTACCAGTTGAGGAAATGACTGAATAAGTTATGGTATATGAATGTAATTATTCTATAAGAAATGACAAGCAGACCATTTTCAGAAAAGCCTGGAAAGACTTAGATGAACTGATGCTAAGCAAAGTATGTGGAACCAAGAGAACATTGTACACAGCAACAACACTGTGTGATGATCAATTGTGAAGGACTTGGCTCTTTTCAACAAAGAGATGATTCAAGGTAGTTCCAATAAACTCATGATAGAAAGAGTCATCCACATCCAGAGAAAGAACTATGGATATTGAATGTGGATCAAACCATAGTATTTTCACCATTTTTTTGGTGATAGGGTTTGCTTGTTTGCTTGGGTTTTTTCCTTTCCTGTGTTTTTCTATTCCCCCTTTTCATCTGATTTTTCTTGTGCAACATAACGAATGGGGAAATATGTTTAGAAGAATTGCATATGTTTAATCTACAGTGGATTGCTTATTGTCTAGAGGAGGAGAAGAAAAAGGGAGAAAAAAATGGAACACAAGGTTTTGCAAAGGTGAATGATGAAACTATATTTGCATGTATTTGGAAAAATAAAAGGCTACTATATGTATTTTTTTAAATAAAGAATGTCAATGATCCTCCAAAAAGAGAGACTGGCTATATATTAGACAAGCACCCAGGCATTTTCACCTTTCTTCTTACCCTTCTTGTCACAATTCAGGCTTGCTATTCCAGTTATATTAGTTTCTTAAGATGATCTTTGAAATTATGCTAAGAATTACCTGGTTTTAATTAGATGAGATTCTCTCAAGAAAAGTTTGCTATAATATCAAAAAACAAGGTTATATAGCACAACTTTATTTATAAAGCTTTATAGAAATTCAACTTTATAGAGCTTCCTAATATCCTAAAAATTCTTTTTTTATCTCTAAAACTTTGTTCCCTCACGAATGACTCTACAATTCTACAATGTGACAATAAGATAATTACCTTTCAACTCTGAAGTTCATTTAATTCTTGGCATAACACTGTCTCCTGACTAGAAGATTTTAAAAGTTGCTGTCTGCTCTGTAGACATTAGAAATACTCTCATTTTATTCACACAGATTATGGCGTTTTAGCCTCTAATTCTGGAGTAGGGCATTTTTGTAACATACCATTTGTTAAGGGGTCTGACATGATGGTGATTCACTATCAAAAGCAATCCTTGGACAGAAGAAAAGTCTTCTGCTATTTTGACCTGCAATTATTATCAAGGCTAGTCTGCAAAATAGACAAAGCCATTTGATATTGACTTTCCCAATTTTCACACTGATTCCACTTGGAGGAAAATACTATTTACCACAACATTTCAAAACAAATAATTCTAGCCATCTCTTATTACTTATCTAGATCAATTTGTTCTTCAGCTTAAAAGACTTTCCTTTAGTATCACTAAGTTTAGCTAAGAAAAATAACATTATAAGACAATATTGCTGTCTTAAATAATTGAGCAATAAGAATATTCATAGCATTAACCCCAGCAATAACTTCAGCAAGGATTCTTCATTTAGGATCTATATATTTGTATTTTTAAAATATTTTTAAACCATATTAAAATATAATTCATATCCCTTGTAACACTAAGTATCTTTATATGCATTTAAGAACATTATATTGATAAGGGTTCATAGGTTCACTAGGCTTCCAATGGAGTCCATTGAAACAAAAAAATTAAGAATTTGTATAGTATAATCAACCTTAAAAACGAGCTCAAACATCTGCCAGTGGATCCTTGATGCCCTTTCCAAGGAGAGGACAATAATACAGAATAAACATGTGGCAGAGATAGGTGTATATATATATGTGTCTACACATGGACATGCTCCATTTCTTTGTTTTCATCCAAACAGCATATTTTTGGGAGCTCAAAGAGCAAAGATGCACTGGGATCATTATACTTGGGTTTCTGGCAGTTAATCTTCTTCCCAAAATGCTAGAGTGAAAAATCATCTCTGGCTAATCCATGCCTGAGGGAAAAACCAGGTTTTAGATGATAGCTGGGAAATATGATATCCAAACACAAAAAGTGATAAAGAAGATCTTCCAAATGATTTCCTTTACCCCAACATAGAGAGAAAAATTGGGCTCCTTCTATCTGTTAGGTTTACTTAATAGATAAGTGACCATGGGTAAACCATTTAAATTTTGAAAGCTTCAATTTTTTTATTCCTAAAATAGGGACCATACTTTAAACCTATTTCAAAAAGTTGCTGTGATCAAAGTTCTTTGTAAATTTGAATGTGTTATAAAATCACAATTAGCTCAGGCTTAGGCTTAGTGGCTTCTTTCTGATCCTTGAAGAATTGACATTGGAAAAATCAAAAATAACATAAGTGACAGATTGTTGGAGGGTGAGGGAGAGACAGAGGGGAAAAGGAAGAAATATCACCCTGGTAATCCTGTTTAAATTCTCCCTTCTTTTCCCTTTCCCCCATTTCTTATTTCACCTCAAATTCCTAGTACTCTTTTACTCCAAATCTGAAGAGGTAGCCATTTTCCTCTGCCTAATTCAATCCTTCTATACATACTCTTTATCCCATTTCCCATCTCCTAGCTCCCAACTCCAAATTTTCCTGCATATTTCCCCATCAATCATATCCTCACTTTTTAATCTTCAATATCTATCTATTGGTACTATCTAGTTGACTACAAACAAGCTTTGATTCTTCCTCATTCTTTAAAAACAACAACAAAAACTCACCAAATTCTTCTATCTGCTCAAACAATCAGACTCTATCTTCCCTCTCTTTTAAAGTCAAATTACTAGAGGGGGAAAAATTTATCTACTCACTTTTATTTCCTTATCTCTCACATTGGTCACCCTTACTGACCATTCAACTGAACCTGTTTCCTCCAAAGTTATCAATGATTTTTTAAGTTGTCAAATTTGATGGCTTGTCTTAATGCTTATTTTTCTAGACTTCTTTGTGGAATCTACCACTGTTAATCACTCTCTTCTTCTGGGTACTTTCTTTTCTCTGGGTTTTCAAGACACCATTTCTTCTCTTCATTCTGGTTCTACCTATCTGACCATTCTTCAGTCTCCTTGGATGGATTACCAATGGATTATGAGTTTCTGGAAAACAGAGACTATCATTATTAAATCATAAGCTCCCTGAAAGTAGGGACTGTTTTTTGCCTTAGTGCTTAGCACATAGTAGTACTTAGTAAACACTGACTACTAATTATCTGTACTCTTGTACTCCGGTTAATGTTCTTTCAATAAGTTCTCTCATTTGATACTCATCAGCTCCTAAGAGTTAATTATTATCTTGGTGCAGAAAACTCCCTAGATTTTATATATCTAGGCACAGTCTCTCCTGAGGTCAAATCATACATCTCCAAAAATGTGCTGGATATTTCAAATTTGCGATTATACCATAAGCATCTCAAACTTGAAATATACATCTTTCCCCTCAACCTACCCCCACTTCCAGAAATTGCTTGTTCTAGGTAGAAGTCATCACTACCTTCTAGTCACCCAAGTTTGCATTCCTGATATAAACCTTGACTCCTCACTCTCACTGATCTACAAACTGATCAGTTATCATTATCTTATGTTTTCCATGTTCACATCTCTTATCTTTCTCTTTCTCTAATCTGGACAACTTCAATAGCCTTCTAATTGGTCTTTCTGTCTCAAGTCTCTTCTCACTGTAATTCATCTTTCAGACACAACTATACAAATGAACTTCCTTAAGTGTAAGACTGAAATATCAGTTCCCGAAAAAACCTCAATGGCTCTCTATTTCCTTAGGATAAAATATCAGCCCCACTTCATTATTTAGCCCCACACTATCTTTCCAGTCTCATTACATATTACCCCCCTTTTCCACTTTCTGGCACACTCAAATTAGCCCTCTTAGTCTTCCTCATATGACACATTTTAGCTCCTCCTGTTCCATGATTTCCCATTATCCACCTGCTACAATTAGAAGAAATGCCTCTTCAGATTCACCTTTTAAAAACATTTTAGTTTCCTTAAAAATTCAGCTTGAACATGACCTTTACATGAAGCACCAAATCCTAGTATTGATGCTTCATATATTTTTTCACAAATTTATATAAATTACATTGTATTATTCTAGAAATTAGTACAGTACCTGGCATATTATAGTCACTTAATAAATACTTGTTGAATCTATCTTCTAAATGCTTTCAGTACTTTGCACTTTCAAGCTATTTCAATCCCTCTTTGGACCAAAGACTGATATGAGGGTAATTGTTCATTTACATTTCAGTGTGACTGAATGACTATTAAGAGTTTTGGAAATTTCAATAAGTCCATTTTTAGAGAGCTTCTGGATAAAATACCACTGGTACTACAAATAATGAACAATAAGTTCATAACAATATTGGTTTTTTGATTACTTTTAATCATAAATGTATAGAATGAGATGTAGCACAGACTTAATAATTTTATAATGATGTAGTGGATAGAGTATCAGCTCTGGAGTTTGAAAGACTCATCTTGAATTCAAATCTGCCTCAAGACACTTAATATCTGTGTGACCCTGGGCAAGTCACTTAACCCTATTTGCGTCAGTTCTTCACTAAGATGAGGAATGAAGAATGGAAAAGGAAAAGGCAAACCACACAGTATCTTCTGAAATGTCTAGACAACAAAACATTTGTTTCTATGAGAAAATGAATTCACAATTCCAAACACAACTTACAAATATACCTTTGGAACATAGTTTCAAGTTGAGAATTTGCATATAGGTTTCACTTAAAATACAGAATCATAAATCATTCAAACATGTTATCTAATTCAAATATTTATTCTTGACTGAATTAGAGCTAGATATTTCAAATATTTAGCTCTAATTCTGTTAAAGATTCAATTAAAATGTGAAGAAGAAAAAAATAAAGATATGAGCAGAACTAAAAGCATTTAAACTTTTTTATCCAAAATACATTTTATGTATTCACTAATATCATTCAAATTTTATTGTATTCTCACTACTCAAAGCAGAATCCAGTCTAGAGATTTCTACAGCCAATCTAATTTAGAAAAAACACACACATACACACACACAAACAAAAAACAATGCTACTGTTTCTTGTGTTCAATTTAGCTTTAAAGGTATTTTAATTTGTATTTTCCAAGTCTTTTGCAAATATTCAATGCAATTTTGAAAGTATATATAATAAGTTACATTTCCTATAATTAGATTTCTCTAGGAAAGTAGATTTGAAACATCTAGGTAACCTAATAGCTAGAACATACAATTTATATTTACCTTATTTGTTATCAGGGAGTGGTTGAATATTTGTCAAGAGAAATTTTAAAAAATATTTCAAGTTTGGATATTCACATTGTCAATAAGTTTTTCCTTGCATTAAGTTTATACTTACATCTCTGTAATATCTCTCAATAGCTCTAGTACAATCATTTCCAGGTGATTTGGAGGACAAACCTAAACTCCCTTCCATATGATAGCCCTTCTATTAAAGCCTGAAATGTCCATAATTGAGCCCCTTTTACTACTTAGGATTAATATGAATATATTTCTAATAGTTTCAGAAGAGTGCTTAAGATTTTAATATTTGGCATTAAATGAGCATCATCAATGATGTTTTTAATGATAATCTTGTTTCATTCTAATATTTTGTATATGAGTATAAGCACGAATATACTTGAAGTCTTTCCAGTCTGATAAAACCTTGCACAGTTTGACTTCAGTCAACATAGCCTTTTAGAACCCAGAACTAAAAGGCATCATTATGAGGCTCTAAAGAAAAAATCTAATAGAGGCTGGCTGTATGTATACATACTAACACATTTCCACTTCTATTCTGTTCACTGAGTCCTCATGTGTTTCTGCTTCTAAAATGTGAGTTTCCCTCAAGATTCAAG
Source organism: Antechinus flavipes (assembly GCF_016432865.1). Lineage (NCBI taxonomy): Eukaryota > Metazoa > Chordata > Mammalia > Dasyuromorphia > Dasyuridae > Antechinus > Antechinus flavipes. The sequence continues at coordinate 589,129,535 of NC_067399.1, read as the reverse complement.
GGCCTTAACATCATGTTTTATGAAGATGAGTTAAAGGAAATAAAGATATTTAGCTTGAAGTAAAGAAGTCTTGAGAGCATTATGAAGACTATTTTCAAGTATGTCTAGAGTTGAGTTAAGTTTTCTGGTTGACCCTCAGAGGACAAAACTAAGGCCAATTGACAGAAATGTCAAAAAAGCAAATGTAAGCTTCATATAAAGAACTTGTGGTTCTTAAACTTTCTGGTTTCATGATCTTGTAAACTCTTAAAAATTAATAAGGTTATTCTACTTAATCTTTCACAAAACTAGCCAAATAATCATTGTAACATATTACTTCAACTTCATCGCTATTTAAAAATTGCCATTACTTACACAATAACACTTATTCAAGAAATTTGTATTTGATTTTTGTTTTTCCAGTCTTAACTGAGATAAATCCCTTTCTTGGAATTTCTTCATTCCACCAAAACCAGCTACTCTCTTCACCTTCTTTTCTCAACCTATTCAATCCTATCTCTTTACTTTGTATATATTTTGCACTTACTTTGTATAAGACCTATTCCTTAAGTATATCCCCAGCACCACAGTTTTTTTAAATAGTCTTTCTCTTCCTTCAAGTTCCAATTTAGATAACACTTCCTCCATGAAATGTTCCCTGACCTCAGTCCTTAATTTCACCCACCCATCTGAAAATGTTCTCTCTCTTCATATTTCTTAAAGCACTTTGTCGGACCACTCTTTTACTTATTTTACTCTAACCCTAATTTGCATCTCTAATGTGTTCCTGAACTACAATTGTACAAGAAATTAATAAATTCCTGAAGAATAATTTATAAGTTCTTAAAGAATAAAGTTTATATCATATCTTTGTCCTATCATCATCATCATCATCATCATCATCATCTAGAAGATTACTATGTAATTTTTTTTAGTAAAACTGGCTTGTGATTTCATCTTTGTATGGAGTTCTGACGAGGAACTTTCCCTACTCACACGAGTGAGTGCCTGGTAATGAAAGGTTACATAATTTACCTAGAGTAGCTCTCTATTATTACATCATGTTGATTCATCTTTCACATAGTACTAGGTACTAAATAAAAAAGCATGGAACTAATTTTAATTCAATCAAGTAACTGGATCTCAAAGCTAGAAAGCTCTTTTAAGAGATCTAGTCTAATTTCTTCATTTTATAGGTGAGGAAACTAGGGCCCAGAAAGGTTAAATGGCTTACCCAAGGTTATACTCAGAGTAAGCAGCAGAGCTAAAAAAAATTAGAAATGAGGTTCTCTGACTCTTGATTGTTCTTAGTACATCTTTTAGTATACTTCTGAATTAATGCATCAGTATTGTTGATTATGAGACTGAACTTTGACAGAAGATTTTATATTGCAAAATTTCTCTTAAAACAAATGGCTTTTTTCATTATTATAATCATGATTTGATTCTATGTCATGCTATATAAACCATATTTTTAAACTGTGTATCACATAAAAGACTTAATAAGTTGATATTTCAACTAAAGTAACCATCTGTTGTTATACTACCTTTCCCTTTGCCTTGAAACTACTACCCCAATTCTTCACCTCATTACTATTTTTTTATTATCCATCTACCTTTCTTTCCCAGGCCATCATCCTTTCACTCATTACACTCTTCTCCTTCATCTTTTACCACCCCCCTCACATGCACACAAATCTTGCCTTGAGAATTCCAGCCTTTGATTAGGTCCATCATTTGCTGCCTTTATTCCTATTTTTATTCACATGCTGCCAAATGAAGCTAGAGAAATTCACAAAATCACATTGACTAGGCCCATTTCAAATTCATGTTACTAGGACAGGATCTCATTGCAACAGGGCAATCCTTTTACACTCCCCTACTATCCTATCACTATCCTACTCACTACAGCTGTTCCAAATTTTTCAGCCATTCTCAAAACTTACATGACACCTCTAATGCACCCCTTCACTCAATTGAAAACCCTGCCTCATATTCAAAACTGAAAAAAGTAGACCATTTGCTGAGCTGCTTATTCCCTCCTTTTCTTATATCACTAAGTCTAAGATTTCTTCGACTGACAAATCTTCACATACTTGAAAACAGGCATCATAATATCTCCCAAGGCTTCTCTTTTTCAAGTTAAATATCTTTATTTCTTTTACATCATTTACCCCATATTCTCTTTCATCCCTGGATCATATGAAGAGGTGATACTTTTCCTTGCCAAGCAAACCTCTCTACATGCACAAATAATCCCATTCCATCTTATCTGATGCAGCAAATTGTTCTCTCTTTCATTTCTATTCTTTCATTGATCGTCAATTTCTCCCAATTTACTGCTTCTCTACTTCCTGTATTTTTACCGTCCAAGAAAAATAATCACATCACTCACCTATTCATATATGCTGACATCTATTATATCAAAAATCCCTTTAATTGCTAAACTCCTTAAGAGATCGTGTGGAGGATTTGATTCTTTCCAATGTTACCAATTATCTCTTAATTGTCAAATCTAATGACATTTATCAAGTCTCATCTTTCTGGATTTCTTTGCAGTCTCTGACAATGTTGAGAACCTTCTTCTTCTGAACACTCTCTTTTACAGACTTTTATGATATTGCTCTCTCCTGATTCTACTTCTACCTAACTACATTTCCTTAGCCTCCTTTTTTGAATTTTAGGTGTCTCTAAAGGCTCTGTCCTGGGCCTTCTTCTTCCTTTACACTATTTTGAATTGGTTATCCTATGCACATTTAAAACTTAGTATTACCCTAAATGAAAGTTACTATCAGTCTCTTCAACCTTTCCTCTTTTTCTTCTCTTTGTACAGCTATTAATATGGTTACTCAAGAATGCAAGTTGTATCATGTCAACCCTTTTCCCCATTTAATAAACTCAAATGGCTCCCTATTAGCTCTAGGATGAAAAATAAAATCTTCACCAAAACTCTTAATAATCTGATTCTTTCCTGTCTTCCAGGCCCTTATTCCTACCACAAATTCTTCAATTCTGAGATGTTGGTCAATGACTATTCCTTGAACAAGACATTCCATCTCCAGATACGATGCATTTTCACTTAACTTTTCCATGCCCAGAATTCTTTCCTTCTTCAACTCCATTTTCTGTATTCCCTGAGTTCCTTCAGATTCCCATTAAAATTCTACCTTCTAGATGAAGACTTTCCCAATCTACTAGTGTCCTTCCTCTTTGATTGTCTTCATCTTATTTGGGTATGGTTATTTGTATGATGTTTCTCCCATTAGACTGGGAACTTCTTTAAAGTAGGGACAGGTTTTTTTCTTTTTCTTTCTTTCCTTTTTTTGGGGGGGGAGGGGAGGCTTTTAGGATTTAGCACAGTGTCAGGCATATAATAGATGCTTATTTGTTGACTGAACATGCATTAAAGTCAGTATCTATAGTAAAAGACATGAGGTTATTTCCTAAGACTACAATTTTAACTTGGGAGAAAAAACTACTGTTAAAGAAAGGGAACACAATATGTAAAAACTATTTTAAAAATGTTTTGCTTGTAGTCATTGACAATGTGTATGTGTGTGTGTATATGTGTGTGTGTTCCTTAATAAGTCTCTTGACACATGATTATATCAGTCACTTCACCTTTTCAGGAACATAGTTAAGAAATGTAGCTTTATATGTATTTTATATTTTCATTAAAGTTTTTCAGTACAATCTGAAAGTTCTCTATGGTAACAGAGCTTGGCAAGACAACTAACTCAACTCTAAATACTTATTATCTAGAGAATAACCAGCAAGCAAAATAAGTTTTATTTGCTTCTAAAAGCAAAGCAAAAAACTCTCATAAGTCCCTATAATTTCTCTACAAAATATGTGGAAACATTACAAATGCCCAAAGAAGAAAAATATATAGTAAAATTCCTATAAAATTCCTACATGACATTTTCCAGTACCAAATTAGTAATGATTTAAATAAAAACCAGATTGATGAAAATAAAAATAAATCTTTTACTTTGGCCAAAATGTTCTCAAAAGAGCATTTTACAAACAATGCTAGAAAATATTTACCGTGCTGATGCTGAAACACAAAACAGTTTTTAAACAGCTAAATTCTACAGATCAGTGAAATTCCTTTATAGAGGCTATATTATGATCTTAGAATCATATTTAAGGGCATATTTAAAGAGTAACACATTATGCAGGAAAAAATAACCACTTTATTAGGATCTTCCATATATCGCACACTAAACCTGGAGTCAGGAAGAATCATCTTCCCAAGTTCAAATCGGCCCTCAGATATTTACTAGCTGTGTGATCCTGTTTGCTTTAGTTCCTTACCTGTACAAAATGAGCTTGAGAAGTGATTTTCGGCAAACTACTTCAAGTGTTTTTGCGAAGAAAATCCCAAATGTGTTTGTTTGTTTGTTTTCAGTTGGACCCAACTGAAAAAGTGGAAGTAGTAACAGATTTTCTATTCATGGGATCAAAGATACTCCAGACAAGCAACTACAGCTATGAAATTAAGACATTTACTACTTTGGAAGGAAAGACAGCATACTAAAAAAGCAGGGGCTTTACTTTGCCAACAAAGGTCTGTATAGTCAAAGTTATGGTTTTCCAGTTGTTATATATGGCTGTGAGAGTTTGAGTATAAGAAAAGCAGAGTGCACAGAATTGATGCTTTGGAATTATGGTGCTAAAGAAGACTTTTGAGAGTCACTTGGACAGCAAGAAGATCAAACCAGTCAATATTTTAAGAAATTAATTCAGACTATTCATTGGAAGAACAAATACTGAATCTGAAACTTAAATATTCTGGCCACACATAATGAAAAGAGGGACTTATTGGAAAAAACTCTGATGTTGAGAAAAATTAATAACAAAAGGAGAGGAGGACAGTAAAAGATGAATTGGATGTCATGGATATAATGAGCAAGACCATGGAATGGTATGGTCCATACAGTCATGAAAAATCAGACATGACTGGATGACTGAACAATAAATGTCCTGTTGTATTCTTATATTTTATATATTTTTATGTTTTTATATAATATAAAATATATGATATTTTAACATTTCCCAATTACATTTAATCTAGCTGTAGCCCAGTGGTGAATGATGTCCAGTATGCTTGATACCTCTGCTGTAAAAGACTCTGTACCAATTCTTTTGAATTTTTTTTTTTTTTTTTTTTTGGAAAGCTGGCTAGTTCAATGACAGGTTAGGTGATTTATAGTCAAAGTCAATTGGCATGTAAAATGAACAAAGGTATTTTAGAGTCTGATGCTAGCTCTCTCACCACTATTCTGTGCTATTTTTCCTATACACAGATACAAAATATACATAGCTACATATAGCTGTGAAGATACATACAATTTCTGATATGTAGCTTTAAATATTTAATTTTTGAATAATTATGAATGGTTCTTACTTTATCAATTTCTTCCCTTATGCTATTAAACTTTTAAAACCTAGTTAATTATTATTACTATGAATTTAATAGAGGTGCTTTTCCATTTGAGTAAAAGTTATGAGTCAAAAAACAAATCTCAAATCATATGATTAGTTTAGCATGACTTTTTAAAAGTCATCTTATTTGTACCGTTTGTTCCTCTTAGTAGCAAAGTACAAGCAAAATATCTTTGGATCAAGGCAAAAAGCAATTTTCAAAAAAGTCCCAACTTTTTCAGAAGAGTAAGAATAATAAATGTTCTTCAATGATGAAACTCCCCAAAATTATCACCATTTCAAGAAAACTATACAAAGTTATCTTTATTAAGAATTTGCTTTTAGTAATTTAATAATTAACAACAAATTCTGTTAACCTACTTATAAATTACTGTCTTTTCCTCTGCTTGTTGCAAGAAAATGATAACTGTGTTTATCACTTTCCCTAAAGTGAATTAAAATTATTCATATAGATAAGAATGTTTTGGTAGACCATATTTACTTGAAATTTCCACCCTGCACAATTCTTCCCCTGCAAACATTTTGAGAAGAAACTCCAAGATACCATGTCATAGAATTCTCTTATCTTATCACAGAATTTTCCCCTGCCCTCCTATTTTAAAATCACTAGCTGCACACTTATGGAATGTTTTGAGAACATCAATTAATTTCACAGATAGAGGCAGAGTGACTACAATAGTAATAAATATTTAAAACATTTTTCATTCCCTTTAACTTCCAATAATGAACATATGAAATAGACTACATTTTGTCTTCCCTTCTTTGAAGACAGAATTAAATTTTAGGAGAATCAAGAAATGCTTATCAGCACTCTTAACTTCTCTTAGGTGCCTCTCTTCCTTATCTTTCTAATTTCTCCCTTACCAAAATTTCCCCAATCCTTCAGGGTATTACTGGCTAGGAGTAATCCATGATAACTACCACAAATAGAAAGAACATTAGTATTACAAGGAATTAAAAGGATAATGTTTACTCTGTGTGTGTGTGTGTGTGTGTGTGTGTGTGTGTGTGTGAGAGAGAGAGAGAGAGAGAGAGAGAGAGAGAGAGAGAGAGAGAGAGAGAGAGAGATTATTTTTAAAGTTATTTTTAAGATGTACTTTATTAATTTCAGATTTAAGGTACTTTGATTCATGGAATAAAGACCAACAAATAGTGCAGCACAGATGGTAAATTTAAAAGGCTTTCAAATCTAAATTGTTTGTTTTACTAGAAAGGTACAAAAAGGAAAAAAGTTTGAGGAAAACTAGATTCAATTAATGTTAATTAACTTCAATTATCTGATTAGAACATGACTGGATAATTTAATGCTCTTTAATAAAGGTAGATAAGAATCTTGTTAGCCAGTACTGTTACCGCTCTAACAACTTTCTGAGGGAATCTCCCAAATTTAACTAATGTTGCAAAAATTACTTAATAAGCATTTATTAAGTGACTACTAGATGCCAATCAATGTACTAGGTACTAGTGGGAAAAAATGAAATATTAATGTGGAATGGTCCTTTGCCTTCAAGGAGCTTATTTGCTACTGAGGGAGCATAACATGTTCATAGATAAAGACATATATTATAGATACAAAATAAATACAAAACCACTGGCAATTATGATTGAGAAGGGTAATAGTGCATTAATAACTAGAGGGGTCAAGAAGGAACTGTCTTGAAAGTGACACATGAGTTGAACCTTGACTGGAGCTGGGACCTAGAAGTGAGAAGGGAAAACATTCAGGTATGAAGAACAGTTGGTCCAAAAACATGGAGATGGGAAATGGAATGAAATGTGCAAAAAATGAAAGAAAGTAATAAGTAACTATCCTTTAAAAGTTGGTTGAAGCTAGAATGTGAAAAATTTTAAATGTCAAGTTTGTATATTATCCTAGAGGCAATACAGAGTTCACAAGAACTTTCTGAGCAATGGAATAGCAACTTTAGACTAAAAGTTGAAAAAAAATATAAGTGAAAAATTCAAATAAATTATTAAGCTCAATAATTATTATTTAGTTTATCATCCTTTAGTAATGGAGAAATGATCACTCATTTTGGTTTTTAATATTCCTGATGCCTGAGAATTTTTCAATATATTCCAAAGATAAGGTCATATAGGATGCTCCAAACATGAGCGATTTCTCTTGTTTTTGAAATAATAAGGTTTACCACTATCATACTACAGAAATGAATACTAACAATAATAAAAAGCCTGGACATCTTTCTGGACAAAGTATATCTGATGGGCATTTCATCACCAACTTCAATCTGATTTGAATTAGTCAAGCTTACTCCAAACTTGGTTTAGCCCAGGTTGCACTTCCAGATTATTTCTGAACCTCATCCTCTAGGGTTCTCCTCCAAATTTCAATTTCCTTTTACACTTTGTCTTCAACTATTAAAATAAAAATTCCTTTCAAAGTCTTCTCTTGATTTTTGCTTGTAACTATATTCCTAGAATTTAGCACAATGCCTGCTACAGAGTAAATGCTTATTTAACAAAAATAGCATTGTCCTTGTTTGTCCTTTGTTTCAAAGAGTACCAAAGCATCATAGAGTGATCACTCTCATGAACCGAATTTAAGTGAGACAGAGTTTCCAAAATCGCCAGCCTCACTTTCTAACAGAGTCATCAAAGTCCAGTTGCAAGACAAAAGAGAGGACAACTTGTGATGGCCCAAGATACAGGCCCAAGATTTTGGCATCTTCAATATTTGACCAAGCTCTAAGTACTCCATAGCATCTGTTGCAGACACATTCATGGCCATTAGAACAAATTATTCTCTTTCACCTATTCCACTGAGGAAATCTTCACATGCTTAATTAGGAAGATGATTAACAGCAATATACAAAATAATTACTTTTGAGAGAAGAAATGTGAAAGTGTGACAAACTAAAGACAGACCTAAAATAAGTGAGAAACTGAAACAAAATATGCCAGGAAATATTTCATTTTTGTAAAGATTATCCAGGGCAAAAATGTTTGTGGCAGCCCTGTTTGTAGTGGCTAGAAGCTGGAAAATGAATGGCTGCCCATCAATTGGAGAATGGTTGAGTAAATTGTGGTATATGAACGTTATGGAATATTATTGTTCTATAAGGAATGACCAGCGGGATGAATACAGAGAGGCTTGAAGAGACTTACATGAACTGATGCTAAGTGAAATGAGCAGAACCAGGAGATCATTATATACCTCAACAATGATACTGTTTGAGGATGTATTCTGATGGAAGTGGATCTCTTCGATAAAGAGATCAATTGATCAAAGATGGACAGAAGCAGCTACACCCAAAGAAAGAACACTGGGAAATGAATATAAACTGCTTGCAGTTTTGTTTTTCTTCCCGGGTTATTTATACCTTCTGAATTCAATTCTCCCTGTACAACAAGAAAACTGTTCAGTTCTGCACACATATATTGTATCTAGGATATATTGTAACCTATTCAACATGTAAAGGACTGCTTGCCATCTGGGGGAGGAGGTGGAGGAAGGGAGGGGAAAAATCGGAACAGAAGTGAATGCAAGGAATAATGCTGTAAAAAATTACCCTGGCATGAGTTCTATCAATAAAAAGTTATTAAAAAAAAAAAAAGAAGAGGAAAAATTGGAACAAAAGGTTTGGCAATTGTCAATGCTGTAAAATTACCCATACATATAACTTGTAAATAAAAAGCTATTAAGAATATAATAATAATAATAATAATAATAAAAAGAATATCCAGGGCAAGAATCATTAAGGTCCTACAACCTTTCTATTATGCTTAAAAATGAATGAGATTCCATTAACTTCTTAACTTAATGAAGAAATTGATAATGTCTTTGATGAAGTACAAATTCACCTCACCCTGGGAATTCCCTGACATCACACTAAAGATGACCTAGTCATTGAGATTTGAGGGCACTTCAGGTATAGCTTGGACTTGGATTTTAAAAAGAAAATAGATAGAGATGTTTAAAAAGAGAGAGGTCCAAAGCTCAGAGAAGCTACTCAGAAATACAATCTTCAACTCATTGAAAGAAAATCCATACAATCAGCCAGTCCCTTCAATCCCCCTAAAACAACCATATGGCCCTTGAAATGTCAACAGACAGACAGTGGTAGAATAACAAGTAGTTCCTAGATTATGTGAAAAGCTGCAAGAACTTGAATTAGCAACAGTGGAGCTGCAGAGGCAGAGCATTACCTCTAATATTGAACAATAACAATAATAATAACGATAATGAACAAAATAATAACAATAATAAAAGTAACAAGAGCTAGCATTGATATGACACCTTGAAGTTTAAGGTTTGAAAAGCATTTTGGTATATTTGCTGCTCACTGTGATCCTATGAGGTAAGTGTTGTTATCCTCATTTTAGGCAGAAATTAAATGAAGTTTTTAAGAAATTAAGTGACTTATCCAAGATCACACAGCTAGTAAATAAGTCATACAAGCCTCAAACTCAGGGTTGGTTTGTTTTTTTTTCCAAATCCAGCATTCTTAGCTTCCTGGACCTAAAGAAACAATTTTTGTACAATAGACCAAGTAAGGGAATTGCTGGATCATGGAGGGGTTGAAACCAAAAGGCAGCAAGAGATACAGTAGTCATGATGTAGAAAATATAAATTCAAACTTTGTCCTTTACTAGTACTGAAATTATGTGCTTTGTAATGGTTTTGTTTGTACAAAATGCGGTGATGATCTTCTTTTAAAATAAGTAAAATAGTTCTCTCTGGGGGAGAAGGTAGGTTTCTCAGGGGATGTTTTCTGGAGGCAGTCTTAGTTGCAGTTGAAAGTAATAATCACCCAAAACACAGCCAGGTGATAAAAGTTCAGATCTTTTATTGTCTCTAATATAGCCCAGTTAGCTTAGAGCCCTCCGAATGTCTCCAAATCCAAAGGTTTTGTTCTTCAGCCTCTGCCTCTGCTTTCTTCAGCCTCCAGCCAGCACAAAGATGGAATGAATCTCTTGTCTCCTTCACTTGGGGCTCGGCTAGCTTTCTGGAGAGTTTCAGACCAGCTTGGTCTCAGTGGGGGAAGTGCAGGAGCCCAGCCACCACAAAGAGCCTTCTCAATCTCCCGCTCCACTCTCGACTGTAGCTTCTTCTTCTGAAAACTCTTCTTCCGCCACCAGCCAGCCAAGTGGAAAATATTCTAATGAATCACTCTTCACTGGCTTATATATGACTCTTCTGAGAGAATGGGATTATGGGTTTTCTCCCATAGTGCTCTCTGGCCCTAAGAGTTTCAAGGGAGGTGTGAATTCACAAAGTTACATAGTTAACTTTGTGAATCTCTCATACTTGTGAACTCCAATGAGTAAAGGTGTGAACACAAGCATTGTATCAATTAGTTCTACTTAGTACCTTGTTTCAGGTTCTGGCCCAAAACATCTCCTTGTAAGATCAGATCAATAATCTATCAATTCTAATGAGTTAGCAGTTTGTAAAGATTCCAACAGTTTTGAGAAGAAAGGACCAACTCTCCAGCAACCTTATATACTTGGAGAGTTCTAACATACAAAAATGAATCAAATCTCTAGCAACTCTTGGAAGGGAATTGGTTCTTAGCAATACAACTCTAAAAGACTGTTTTCAGCTCTGGAAGGAAGAAAACTTCCTGAAAAAAAGGAAAAGAGTATTTTCTTAATTGTTCATAGGCATGGGACACGTCCTTTGTGTTTTTCCATTTTTAGTTGGGTAAATAAAACTTACCTTACATTAAATTAATTAATTGAATTAAATTAAATTTGCAAGTATTCATATGCAGGAGTTAAAGGCTCATTAACTTTGAAAAATCAAGCTGATTTTATTTGGCAATTGATTCTATTCTGTATCACTGCCAACATTTTGCAAAGCTGCTTCAGTAAAGTTTCTTCTGAGTTAAGTTCAGAAGATCACTTTTTCTCTGAGTTAAGTTAAAAGTTCAGTTTCCCTATAAATTATTTTAATTAAAAGAAAAGCCACTACCTCTATAATACTATCTGCTCATGTACAATTGTAGAAATTTGTTATCTATTTTCTATTAGTTATTCTTATATAATTTCCTAGATGGAACAAGAGTTTGTTGCTAGCCTGCATTCTCAATTTTCAGTCAATCTCATTGTCTCCAATGCCTGTAATGCTTCAGATTTTGTAAGCAATCTTATTGTTTTCCCCATTTATGATGTTGCCTTCTAATTTTTGAATATTCCTCCTTTTACCTGTAAAAATTATTTGTCTGCTCTCATTTGGATCTTTTGACTCGCTGAGGAGCTAATTTTTATTGGTAACTGCTCTCAATAAATTGAACATGCTTGGAGCTTTATCCCTCAGTTCATCTTAATTTCAAATACAATTTGTGAATCCACCAGTACTAGGAAGAGAGGCTGGTTCGTGGGGACAGTCTTTTATAATAATTCCCTTTTAGAGAACCCAGATGAAATTTTTCACAAAGAAATCTGTTTCTCTACAGAGGACTATACCAGAATCCCGACTCCCCTATCCATACTAATTCTTTCAAGCCAAGGTAAACCCTCACAGTGTTAAGGAAACTGCAATTATGCTTTTCTACTCTGGTGTTGTTGTTTTTTTTCTGTTTTGTGAATTATTGACAAAATGAAAAAGAAAAGAAAGGAAGCGAAAGTAAAGGAGGAAGGAAAAGGGAGGAAAAAGGAAAGGGGGGGAGGAAATATTCTTCAAGAAAGGGTCCCATTTCAATCTAAGAGGGAAGTCATTATTGGACTGAGAAGTTTTCCTCTTTAAGGTGGGGACTTCTAATCCAAGATAGGGTTAACAATAAGGGACACTCTCATTTAGGAATGGGTTGGAAAACCCTAGAAATGGAATCTTTCCAGTCAGAAAAGAGAGTAACTAAAAATAAAGCTCAAAAAGATTAAGCTGAATGATACCTCCTAATCATCACTCAGGGAACACCCTTACTTAAAATGACAAAGTATTTAAGAAAAGTCCCAAGTTCGGACTGAAAAACAAAGACTTCTACTTGTACAGGCCAATTTTAAAACACTTCTGTATCTGCCTGTTTACATTATCTATGTTTATAAATCAAGCTAGCTTTTTAAAAAGAAAATAGATGGAGATGTTTAAAAAGAGAGAGACCCAAAGCTCAGAGAAGCTACTCAGGGCCTTATCAGTCAAAGGAGAAAGAGTGAAAATGTTTTCTTGAGAAAATCACTCCCTACCTTCTAACTCTGGCCAAGATAGAAGACAGATAAAAGACATAGTTAAGAAGAAATCTTTATTTCCCAGACTGCAAAAATTTATAGCATTGTAAAATAATGAGATCCTAAATTTGTGACTGAAATTCAAATTCTCACTATGAACTTTCAAATTATGGTTTGACTGTTTTTTATAAATGATGAAATGTTTTAGTTAAGTTTTGAGGTATTTGAATTGTTTGAAGGAAAAATGAGACTAGAACTATGAAGGTCACAAGAAATAATATTGAGAACTTTTATCAATCTATGCCCAGAAAGTGACAATTTTATTGTTTCTCTGAAATAAAACAAACAGCTTTGTACTTTGCAGTTTAAATTTATCTGGTGCTTAAGAACTGCCTATTACTTATCATCTCTTTCCATGTTCACTTAAATGAGAAAGGTTTATGTAAATCAGGGAGCAATTTAAGAGTAAGTAAAATTTAATTGAGAAAAGTGTTTTTGGTATTATCATTTTTCTTCTGTGAATGATAGAACTAATTGTTTAGGTAAATTAGAAACAAGAATACCCAAAGAAATTAGGTAAGACCATGTGTTTGTAAACTCTTAAGAACCCCAAAGGCAAGAGAGTAGTATTACAGTCAACTGAGGTTGTGTTAAAAAAAAATAATAATAATAATAATTGAGCCAAATAACAAAGAAGAAACTCAGTGAAGTGAAGATGGTTCTACAGGGAGTCTGGCATATGACTAGGAAATGAATATCTGAAGAATTGAGAAACAGAAAGAGGTTTTGGATCAGAATATGAAAGGAGAACAAGGAAGATCCAGTTTTTCAGAGTTTTAATACAAGTCCACTGGAAAGACATATGAAAAAAAGGAAGAGAAAAAATTCAAGCAAATAGGGTTTGAATACAAATGGGGTTTGGAGTTTTTCAAAGAGAAGTCTAAAGGAAGATTTTTTTTTTTCCTGAGGCAAATGGGATTAAGTAACTTGCCCAGGAAGTATTAAATGTCCGAGGTCAGATTTTAACTCAGGTCTTATTGACTTCAGTGTTGGTGCTCTATCCACTGCACCACCTAGCTGCCCCTCTGAAGGAAGATTTTGATTTCTTAAGAAAGAGCAAATAGGTGTGGATATTCCTTATGACATGGATACTATACCTTATAAATGAAATTATTTGAAAATAATATATCAAAAATCTTTCCCTGAAGAACCATTAGAATACTATATTTTAATTAAATGAGAAACATAAAATCCTCATGAATCCTAAAAATAGGGGAATCGGAAGGTGAGGCCATCCTGTAAAGTTCACTAGATTTATTTTTTTAAGCTACAGAAAAAAACAGATGTCTTTGGGAAAGATGAAGCCACCCTCTTTAAATAGTTGAGTAGGATTAGATTGAGAAAATAATAACTGATTTGGCTTACTGGGTAATTTTAAAAAGGAAATAAAAAGAAAGTTATGGGGAGCTGGGAAAGTCACCATGAATTTTTGAAATTGGGCTAACTGATATAGGCTCCAAATTTTGAAGTACTGCTAACTAATGGTCCTTGAGAAACAATTTTTTTTGGTTTTGAGATTTTAAATGTTACCATCAGTGATTTTAAAAAAAGATTTGATTTGGACAGGAAGTTTATTTACTATTTGGCATTAATATAATCATGACTTTGAAAAACCCAGTCAAAATCTGGTCTCAAGTTTTTTTAGCTGTGTGACCTTAAGCAAGTGACCTAACTCAGTTTTGAAATCTGTAACCTCCTAGGGTTATTATGAGAATAAAAATAATGATTGTGAAATGCCTAACATAAAGTAAGCACTATATGTCAATTATTATTGCTATTATTTTTCTTTAACAAATGTAATTATTTCAAGTTGAATAATTATATCAAGTTTTAAAGGTGATTTGAATAATATACTAAAAATGATAAAATGATTAACTTTTTATATAGGATATGTGGAAATACATGAGACTGAATTAATGTCATTTGAATGGTAATAAGTTTTGTTTTGTGATACTATCTGTCACTAGTGTTTCTAAATTTTCTTGAATTGAATTTTGAGAGACCACTGAGTAAGAAATATTATTAAGATGTTAATGCAGCTGTATCATCAGAAAATTTCTATCTTCTGAAGCTGGATTCTGGGAAATCATTAAGTTATTAGAAATTATTGTTTAAATTTAAATTTAACACCTACCAAATATTTAATTATTGTTTTAAAAGGGAAAAATGATTAATTATTTTGTGGGAAAAGATAACCTTATTATGTCCTTATTTGTAAACTTGCCAGGTTTCTTGGGACCATCTACTTAAGCAAGGTCACAAAATGTTATCCGTCCTCTAAAGAACTGCTAAATGTTCTGAAATTTTAAAATAATGAATTAGAATCTATTTATTTAGTTCTATACAAATCAGACTCCCAAAAAACTACTTTGATGACCTAGAAAAAATAACAACAAAGTTCATATGGAAAAACAAAAGATCAAGAATTTCAAGGGAATTAATGAAAAAAAAAAATCAAATGAAGGTGGCTTAGCTGTACCAGATCTAAAATTATATTATAAAGCAGCAGTTACTAAAACCATCTGGTATCGGCTCAAACATAGACTAGTTGATCAATGGAGTAAGTTAGGTTCAAAGGACAAAACAGCCAATAACTTTAATAATATAGTGTTTGACAAACCCAAAGATCCCAATTTTGGGGATAAGAACACATTACTTGACAAAAATTGCTGGGAAAATTGGAAACTAGTATGGCAGAAACTAGGCATTGACCCACATTTAACACCATACACCAAGATAAGGTCAAAATGGGTTCATGACCTAGGCATAAAGAATGAGATTATAAATAAATTGGAAGAGCATAGGATAGTTTACCTCGCAGACCTGTGGAAGAGGGAGGAATTTATGACCAAAGAAGAACTAGAGATCACTATGACCACAAAATAGAAAATTTTGATTATATCAAATTGAAAAGGTTTTGTACAAACAAAACAAATGCAGACAAGATTAGAAGGGAAACAATAAACTGGGAAAACATTTTTACAGTCAAAGGTTCTGATAAAGGCCTCATTTCCAAAATATATAGAGAATTTACTCTAATTTATAAGAAATCAAGTCATTCTCCAATTGATAAATGGTCAAAGAATATGAACAGACAATTCTCAGATGAAGAAATTGAAACTATTTATAGACATATGAAAATATGCTCCAAATCATTATTAATCAGAGAAATGCAAATTAAGACAACTCTGAGATACCATTACACACCTGTCAGATTGGCTAGAATGACAGGGAAAGATAATGCAGAATGTTGAAAGACTTGTGGGAAAACAGGGACACTGATACATTGTTGGTGGAATTGTGAATACATCCAGCCATTCTGGAAAGCAATTTGGAACTATGCTCAAAAAATTATCAAACTGTGCATACCCTTTGATCCAGCAGTGTTACTACTGGGCTTATACCCCAAAGAGATACTAAAGAAGGGAAAGGGACCTCTATGTGGCAAAATGTTTGTGACAGCCCTGTTTGTAGTGGCCAGAAGCTGGAAAATGAATGAATGCCCATCAATTGGAGAATGGTTGAGTAAATTGTGGGTATATGAACATTATGGAATATTATTGTTCTGTAAGGAATGACCAGCAGGTTGAATATAGAGAGGACTGGCAAGACTTACATGAACTGATGTTAAGTGAAATGAGCAGAACCAGGAGATTATTATATACCTCAACAACGATACTGTTCGAGGATGTATTCTGATGGAAGTGGATCTCTTCGATAAAGAGAGCTAATTCAGTTTCAATTGATCAAGGATGGACAGAAGCAGCTATACTCAAAGAACACTGGGAAATGAATATAAACTGCTTGCATTTTTGTTTTTCTTCCCGGCTTATTTATACCTTCTGAATCTAATTCTCCCTGTACAACAAGAAAACTGTTCAGTTCTGCACACATATATCGTATCTAGAATATACTGTAACCTATTCAACATGTAAAGGACTGCTTGCCATCTGGGGGAGGGGGGTGGAGGAAGGGAGGGGGAAAATCGAAACAGAAGTGAGTGCAAGGGATAATGCTGTAAAAAATTACCCTGGCATGGATTATGTCAATAAAATGTTATTTTAAATAAATAAATAAATAAAATAATGAATTACCATATCCTCTCCCATTACAAATATTTCTTTGTCAAAGCAGGAAGGATTTGCAAGTTTGTTTATATATATATAAGTAATTTAATGATTTTTAATTATAAAAATGATGAAGTTATGCATCACGTAGTATACAATGAAGTCATCTCTTAGACCAATTTAGTCAAAGTCTCCAGTCTTACTTTTTTTTTTCACTTAGGGATTTATATACAATGCCTTAAGAGATGCATATATCTGTTAGTCTAAAAGCATATGATAGCCAATATTTTGTCTGTTTTTGAGTGACTTATCATATATTCACTATCTATGTGGAATTCCAGAATGTAATTATTTTCTTAATCTCACCACGATGCTTTAATGTAGATTAGAGGAAGAAAAGAAGAAAAGGATATTGAGTAAATCTTTTTGTGTAAAGTCTGGTGAAATTTTTTTTTTTTTTTTTGCTGCTAACTAATACTGCAACAACATGAGAGAATAATATAGTTATCCCTTCCACATAGCAGGAGTTAGAGATGGGGCATACCTGTGATCCAGAAAATTCATGAAAAAATTTGTGGGTCTTCCATTGTTAGTAGAAAAGAAGCCTGAATTTTTTTTTCTTTTTCTCTTATGAGGTACTGAGCTATTAAACTTTTTAAGATCTCTCTGTATTTCTAGGCTTTGTATGTTACTTAATAACTTTCACATTCTTCTAACAAACTTTAATTTTTTATTTTAACCTTAAAAAAGAAACTGCTTATATTTATGGCATTAAAAGATAAAATATATTGATATTACATACTATTGTACCTATATTTTGTGACACATTTCTGAGTTTCTAAATTTTTTTTGTGTGATCTGTTGACCTTTCTGTGTCATCTGTGTCTTCTGCAAAACTACCCCCAAATTCCCATTTACAGTAATGTCTTATGCCAAACCATGATATATCAAAACTATGATGGGGAAAGTCATGATGTGGAAAGAACAGTTGTAACAACTGTATTTGGCCCTAAGCTATGACTGGTGAAATTTGTTTACTTGAGGTAAAATCTCGGGACTGCAATATGATTTTGTTTTGAGTTCTAAATCTGGATAGAAGTGTCTGAAGTATCATTAAGTTAGTAAACCACCATTTGTAGGAAGTGCCATAAGCTGCTCAAAGAGAGTGTAATCTAAAAAAGAATACAGGTAGATGTCTGTATATGGAAAAAGTTGAAGAGATGACCTTGGCATAGTCAAAGGTAAACACTTCTTGACTCAGCTTACCTATTGTACTATTTCTCTTTTGAATAGAACTGTTTCCCACATGATTAATCCTGAACCTATGATTATACTCTGTGAATAACATGGAACTTTGCTACACGTCTTGATGTTCAAAATATCAACTATATCTTTACCTTAAATCAAATACAAATAAAGTTATTTTATTTTATTATACCTATGTCAAATCATTCTGTACCTTAGGCTCAGGCCTGGAGGATCAGTCTTGATACTGTTACAACTATGTCCCTGCTTCCTCTTTTCATAGCACATCTCTATAACAATGGCAAGTAAAGATCTAATTTTTGAAATGATGAATTTTGCTGCAATACTCCAATATCTCTAAGTTACTATAATAGAGCACAGAAATGAAAGCTCTTACTGTGTTCACTCTAAATTGGTAGTCAGATCCAGTCTAAGTAACTGGGTTCTTGGGTTTGCCATTCCCTCATTAGTATTTAAATGGAGCTAATATCCTCCTAAATGGGGAAATTAAGACAAAGAAAACATTTTTAACAAGACAAAGATGTAAAAGTTTTTTTTTTTTAATTAAAAATTAAATTAAATCAAATCAAGTTTGAGAAAAGAATAGAATTAGACTGCTTTCTCTAAGGATTGGAATATATAAATGTACATAATTGGCTTCCAAATCTTTCTAATGAGATGTTTTAAAATTTGGATTAAGGATTCTACATATAAAATTGTGTTATGAAAAGGGCAAAATTATTTTCTAACTGCAATATCTATATAATCATTTTAAGAGAAAGAAAATCTATTTTACAATTTAGATCATAATAGATTTTTTTAAAAGATTCTTCCTTCAGCCTTTTGGCAGTTTCTATATCAGATATAAGGTTTAAATAAAGATAGAAAATAACTGAAATTCTCTGAAATTTCAGGTGAATTATGAATTCCTAATTCAATGTAATTATAGCTTTTTTATTAAAAGGATAAGAACCATCAGGCTTATTAAGTTGATTTTCACCACATGAACAAGTTAATGGAAAAGCAAATTTAGAAGGCTATATGTACTAAATTGTATTAAGTTTTATTCCTGGCAAATTTTAGAATTACTTAAAAATCTCTGCAGATGAATTGGAACCAGAGAAGCAGACCTTCAAGGAAGAATGCCCTTCAGATAAACCCTATTCCAGGATGTTCAACAAGATATTTCTAGGGACCAGATAACTATATGGGACATCAGGGACTAAAAATGAAACAGGCTGATAAAATGAATAATAGTAGTGGGTTACTAGGATGTTATTTAATACTAATGATACCGTGTTACTTTCCTTTTTTGTTCATGATGTATCTATTTGCTGGTTTTTTTTGGGTTACCTTGGTAATATGTAAATCTTGCCTGTTAAATCAGTTCATGGTAAGCCCTCTAAGTAATTTTTCTCACTTGAAAATGAGCCCATTTCCTCCCTCCAAATTGAGGCAGAGTCTTTAACTCAAATGTTTTTTTAAAAATTTAAAATTTTAAAAATTACATGATTCTGGGATATCCTCACAAAGAGGACCTTATGCTATAATTAGCAAATCTTGTTCTTACAATAACCAACCTGGAAAAATGGTGACAAGACTACTTAAGATGGAATGAGCTACATCTCCCAGATAACTCCTAGTAAAATCCTTCTTGGTTCATCTTGCTAGTAGGTTATATGTCCTGTTAACCACCATTGGTAACTGGGCCTTTATTGGCTTGGCTTGTTCTTTTTGGCTTTGTCTTAGATACTGTGTTAAAAAGCCCCAGAAAAATTAATGGTAATATACACCGTTGCTAGTGATTGTATTACAAATCTTATAGAATTAGTTTATAGACAGGTGACCCATGCAATTCAATGATAAAAGAAAAAAATGAGAATAACTGATTCTATTCTGTATCACTGCCAACATTTTGTATGGTTGCCTAAGTCAAGTTTCTTTGTCTCTAAATTAAGTTCAGAGGGTCATGAATTCAAAAGATCACTTTTCCACTCTAAGTCTGAAAGTTCAGTTTCCCTATAAATCACTTGTACAATTAGAAGAAATATGTTATCTATACATCAATAATTATTCTTACAGGTGAACTAAAACAATAAGAATTTCCTAGATGGAAGGATTTTTGCTAGCCTACATTCCCAATTTTCAGCCAATCATATTGTCCCCAATGTCTATGATGCTTCAGATTTTGTAACCAATCTTACTGTTTTCCCCATCTATAATGCTGTCTTCTAGTTTTTGAATGCTTCTCCTTTTGTCTGTAAAAAATGCCCTTATGTAGGGTCTTTTAACTGGCTGAGGAGCTAAAGACCCCTTTTATTAGTAACTGTTATCCTTACCAATATTGCACAAGCTTAAAGCTTTATATCTCAATTTCCCTTAATTTCAATCACAGCAATCTCTTTCTTAAAAAGTAGTTATTCTGAGATGGAACTCAAATTCTGATATTCTGATATTCATGTGGAAGCATAAGCAGAAAAAAAAATTGTGATTAAAGAAAAAAATCTCATCCATATAGATTCAGACCTGCAGTTCTAAAAACCAACTTACAATTATTTAATAATCTGTGTATTATGAAATACAACAAAATAAAACACTTGAAAAACAGATAAAACATCATGAAAGAATTGATTTAAAAAAATGAAAATTTTAAAAGGTAGAAAAGTTTTTGCCATATTAGATGTTTTTAAAGCACAATTAGCCTTCAAAAATCTTATATATGCATATCACAATACTTCAGTTTTTCAGTGGATCTGTGATATAATAAATACTGTTGATCCTGACAATAGCAAAGAATACAATCTACCCATATTTGTTTGGTTTTTTAAAACTCAACTCTTATTCATGTTAACTAAATTAATTGAAGTCAAATTTAGTTTTTGGATTTCTGTGTTTGTAATGATCCTAATGAAGAAATTTATAAGGAATGTTAGAATTTAAATCTGAGCCACTGATATAAAGGCCAAATATAAACAAAATAAAGATTTATTCAAATAAAATTATATAATAATATGTAAACTCAAAACATCTGTATATTTTTAAAAAGTTAAATAGCATTAATGTTTATGCCATCACTGGTTCAAAAATGGTATAAATTTTTAAAGGCCATATGTTTAGAATGCTCTGTCTAAAAGCATACATTGACATATTAATGAATACACAAAAATACTACTGATAAGCTCAATTCAGTCACTGGAGCTTAGCTAAATATTTATAAATACATTTTGAAGCTCCTTAAAAGTCTATTTTATTCTTCCATCAGTTCTATGTTTATTAAAAGGAAAGAGGTCACCCTATCTTTAAGCTGGTACAAATTTCTAAATCAAAGAAACAAATCTGTTTATAATTTTACTCCCTTTTGTAGTTTTCACTAGTGTTTAAATGAAAATACAAAAGGGAAATTTTTTAAAGTATTAGGAAATCAATTTTTTATCTTTTATTTTATAAATTATAATCCAATATTGGATTATAAAAAAATCCAAAATTCCTAGAAATCTGCTTTCTGCCTGAATTTTTAATAAATTTTAAAAATATAATTCAGAAATAACATTCTATCATTTAAATTTGTTTTTCTAAGAAGATAATTCTCACCCCTACATAAATTTCAGATCTGAATTACAAATCTAAATGTTTTCCAGTATTCTCTCAATACTCATACCTATAGTTTCAGGAAGATCCAGGAGTTCATTGTGCTGCAAATCAAGGTTGGTGATTTGAGTGCAGGTTCCAATCTCCTTTGGAAGATGCTCCAATTGATTGTGAGCTACATCCAAGGTTATGAGATTACATAATTCACCTGTGAATTGATTAATAAATACTATATTAGTGTTATTGCAACCAAAAAAAAAAAGGGGGGGGGGAGCTATCCAGGTAATGCTGGTAAACCCAAGGAGTACTTCTTTTTAAAAAACAAAAATGGTTACTAAAAATTCTCAAGGCATATCAAGTATATCATTTTTTATATAAAAACAATGTATTATGGAACAGAATGTTGCACTTAAACTACAAGTAAATACATTACGAAAACTATCTGCAAATATATACACACAAAGTACTTGCTGGAAAAAAGGTAAATGACATAAAGTAGAATCTTTTCTTTAAAAATTTTAACTGATAAAAGTTAAAATAATGCTTGCTATTTATGAAGATTTTGCTATATTTTTAACACTATAATAAATGTAAATAATTGGCCCAAACCAGATGTTTAGTTTAACTTTATCAACAGCACTTTGTATTTTTTCCACAATTACTTTCAAAAGAAGATTTCCTCAAACTAAACATAGTATATTTCTCTAGCAATTAAAAAACTATCATATTTATGGGCCACTTCACCATTTTTAGAAGAAATATTATTTAATGTTTACAAAGGGGCACATCCTCCAATGTTCTATAATTACCCTGGGAGAGCCCTGTAGTTCACAGAACTGCATGTAACATGAAAATGAAGAGCATCAGTCTAAAAGGATAAGATATATTTTCTTCCCTTCCATTATCATTCAGTCACAGAAATGGCAAGATATAACTTTTCATCATGTAGAATGTCAGACTATTGGAGTCATAGAATGCAGAGACTGTAAATAATTTTCAAAATCATATGCTCTAATTCCTTCATTTTGCAGAAAGCAAAGCCTGAAGAGATATATATGCGCACAAAGTTATATTGTAACAGGGAGAGAATTTTAAATCCAGTTCTTCTGACAAAGTTAGCACTTTATCTACAACATACTACTTTATCCAACCAAAAAAATCTTTTTTCATTCTGTGGTAGCTATTTTGACAATCATTAACACATTTTTCACACTATCTCAACTAGCTGATCGAACTATTGACTGAACCGGGTTCTGCTTCCCACATGTGTGACCTTGGACTCAACTGCTCAGATATTCAGTTCTGAATATCTCTGTCTCTGATTTGTTTGACTGAATATGATCTTAATTCTTTGTCCCTCTTGCTGGTATAGTCTTCTTTAATAAGAAAGATGATGTGTTTAATAAGAAAGATGATATAAATTAAAGAAATAGAGAATAAATTTTGAATCAGATGCAAATCCAGATTTTGACTTGTGATTCTATGATTTTAAAATATGGATATGCAATGAAATTGTTAGCATTCTTTCATTAAATATTTAGCATCTTTCATGTGTTTAACAATGTGTTAGGGGCAGCTAGGTGGTACAGTAGATAGAGCACCAGGCCTGAAGTCAGGAAGACCTGAGTTGAAATCTGATCTCAGACACTTAACATTTCCTAGCTGTGTGTCAGTGGGCAAGTCCCTTCACCCCAATTGCCTCAGCAAAAACAAACAAACAGACTTCCGGTTAAGATGGCGGAGAGGAGGCACACAGTTGTGTAGCTCCACGCTTTCTCTCACTATCCATTTCATTACAAGCCTCTGAATTACTGCTTGACTGAAAAAAAAACCCACAAATAGTTACCAAGAGAAGCCATCCTTGAGATTCGCCAAGAAAGGTCTGTCTTTACTGGAGGGCTGGGACGGTTTTAGATCGGGCGCAGGCGTCGGGCAACGGCAGTGAGAGCACAGGAGCAGACTGGAGAGGGAGTGGGGAGTGATCGCAGCCGTCTCTGAGGGGAGAGCTTCCCTACAGGACTGGATACTTTGCTCCAGCAGCAAGTCAGCAGCCCAGCAGAGAAGCTAAAAACACCGGGGTGAAGAATACAACCCCAAACAGCGGGAGTCTCTCGGCCCCCCCACCCCCCCACCCCCAACCCATAGTGACTCAGCACGCTCTGGGATCTCAGAGCGCAGGCACAGCACAGTAGGGCTAGTGCCTCCCTGCTGCCCCCCCGCAGTCTGTAGAGGAAGCTCGGTAACACACCCAGCCCCTCCTCCAAAGACTCCAGTTTTTTCTGTTTTTCTTTGCTAGTTTGTCTTTGATTATTAGACAGAAGGAGCAAGAAACTGAAGAGGACTTTAACCCTTGACAGCTTCTACACAGATAGAGAGCAGACTCTAAATCCTGAGGAGACTAAAAACAGACAGTCCCCAGGTGAATCCCCAAAGGAGGAGATCATCTGTTCCTCAGCACAGATGAATCTCATAGAAGTAATTAAAAAGGTTCTCACAAGGGAGCTAGAAGAAAAATGGGAAAAGCAGAGTGAGGCTTGGCAAAAGGAGAGGGAAGCTTGGGAAAAGGAGAGGGAGGCTTGGCAAAAGAGCCTGGAGAAGTCAGTTAAAGAGAGAGTGGATAAATAAGTAAAATCCTTGAAAAATAGGATTGGTGAACTGGAAAACAAAATTGGCGAAATGGAAAAAAATTCCACAGAACAAAAGAACTCAATGGGACAATTAGAAAAAGATTTTTAAAAAGTGAGTGAAGAAAATACTTCACTGAAAATCAGAATTGAACAATTGGAATTGAATGACTCGAGGAGACAAGAAGAATCAGTCAAGCAAATCCAAAAAAACCAAACAATGGAAAAGAATGTGAAATACCTTCTGGGGAAGACAACAGACCTGGAAAACAGATCCAGGAGAGACAATTTGAGAATCATTGGACTTCCAGAAAAACATGATGAAAAAAAGAGCCTGGACACTATTTTCCAGGAAATTATCAAAGAGAACTGCCCAGAAGTCATAGAAACAGAGGAAAAAATAAACATTGAAAGGATTCATCGATCACCCACTGAAAGGGATCCTAAAATCAAAACACCAAGGAATATAGTGGCCAAATGCCAGAACCCTCAGACGAAGGAAAAAATATTGCAAGCGGCTAGAAAAACCCAATTCAAGTATCAAGGAGCCACAATAAGGATCACCCAGGATCTGGCAGCATCCACATTAAAAGATCAAAGGGCCTGGAATATGATATTCCGAAAGGCTAAGGAACTTGGTATGCAACCAAAAATAACTTACCTAGCGAGAATGAGCATCTTTTTCCAGGGAAGAAGATGGACATTCAACGAAGTAAGTGAATTTCATCTATTTCTGATGAAAAAGCCAGAACTTAACAAAAAGTTTGATCTACAAATATAGAACTCAAGAGAAATCTAAAAAGATAAAGATTAATCTTGGGAACTATATTTCTGATATAAAGATGTATAAAGAATACATGTATACCTTGTTCTAGAAATTGATGTGGAAAGGACATTGTACCAGAAAAAGGGTAAAGTGGGGGTAGTACATCTCATGAAGAGGCATAGGAAACCTATTATATCTGAGAGAAAGAATGGAGGGGGATGAATATAGTGGGTATCTTCCTGCCTTCAGAATTGGCTTTACATGAAAAATCTTAGGACATATTCAATCTATGGTGAAACTTCTCCCACCTCATTGAAAAGTGAGAAGGGAAAAGTGAAAAGGGAAGGAATAAGCTAAGTGGAAGGGAATACGGAAACTGGGAGGGAAAGGGGTAAGATAGGGGGAGGAACTCTAAGGCGGAGGGGGAGGGATACTAAAAAGGGAGAGCTGTGAGAAGCAAGTGGTGCTCACAAGCTTAATACTGAGAAGGGGGGAAAGAGGAAAGAAGGGAGAAAAGCATAAACCGGGGTTAACAAGATGGCAAGTAATACAGAATTGGTCATTCTAACCATAAATGTGAACGGGGTAAACTCCCCCATAAAGAGGAAGCGGTTAGCAGAATGGATTAAAAGCCAGAATTCTACAATATGTTGTTTACAGGAAACACACCTGAAGCGGGGAGATACATGCAGGTTAAAGGTAAAAGGTTGGAGCAAAATCTACTATGCTTCAGGTGAAGTCAAAAAAGCAGGGGTAGCCATCCTGATCTCAGATCAAGCTAAAGCAAAAATTGATCTAATTAAAAGAGATAAGGAAGGGCACTATATCTTGCTAAAGGGTAGCATGGATAATGAAGAACTATCTATATTAAACATATATGCACCAAGTGGTGTAGCATCTAAATTCTTAAAAGAGAAATTAAGAGAGCTGCAAGAAGAAATAGACAGTAAAACTGTAATAGTGGGAGATCTTAACCTTGCACTCTCAGAATTAGATAAATCAAACCACAAAATAAATAAGAAAGAAGTCAAAGAGGTAAATAGAATGCTAGAAAAGTTAGATATGATAGATCTCTGGAGAAAATGTAATGGAGACAGAAAGGAATACACTTTCTTTTCAGCAATTCATGGAACCTATACAAAAATTGACCATATATTAGGACATAAAAACCTCAAACTCAAATGCAGTAAGGCAGAAATAGTAAATGCATCCTTTTCAGACCACGATGCAATGAAAATTACATTCAACAAAAAACCAGGGGGAAGTAGACCAAAAAATAATTGGAAACTAAATAATCTCATGCTAAAGAATGATTGGGTGAAACAGCAAATCATAGACATAATTAATAACTTCACCCAAGAAAACGATAATAATGAGACATCATACCAAAATGCATGGGATGCAGCCAAAGCAGTAATAAGGGGAAATTTCATATCTCTAGAGGCCTATTTGAATAAAATAGAGAAAGAGAAGGTCAATGAATTGGGTTTGCAACTAAAAATGCTAGAAAAGGAACAAATTAAAAACCCCCAGTCAAGCACTAAACTTGAAATTCTAAAAATAAAAGGAGAGATCAATAAAATTGAAAGTAAAAAAAAAAAACTATTGAATTAATTAATAAAACTAAGAGTTGGTTCTATGAAAAAAACCAACAAAATAGACAAACCCTTAGTAAATCTGATTAAAAAAAGGAAAGAGGAAAATCAAATTGTTAGTCTTAAAAATGAAAAGGGAGAACTTGCCACTAATGAAGAGGAAATTAGAGCAATAATTAGGAGTTACTTTGCCCAACTTTATGCCAATAAATTCGACAACTTAAATGAAATAGAAAAATACCTCCAAAAATATAGCTTGCCCAAACTAACAGAGGAAGAAGTAAATATCCTAAACAGTCCCATCTCAGAAAAAGAAATAGAACAAACTATCAATCAACTCCCTAAGAAAAAATCCCCAGGACCAGATGGATTTACATGTGAATTCTACCAAACATTTAAAGAACAATTAACTCCAATGCCAAATAAACTATTTGAAAAAATAGGGATTGAAGGAGTCCTACCAAACTCCTTTTATGACACAGACATGGTACTGATACCTAAACCAGGTAGGCTGAAAACAGAGAAAGAAAATTATAGACCAATCTCCCTAATGAATATTGATGCTAAAATCTTAAATAAAATATTAGCAAAAAGATTACAGAAATCATCCCCAGGATAATATACTATGACCAAGTAGGATTTATACCAGGAATGCAGGGCTGGTTCAATATTAGGAAAACTATTAGCATAATTGACTATATCAATAAACAAACAAACAAAAACCATATGATCATCTCAATAGATGCAGAAAAAGTATTTGATAAAATCCAACATCCATTCCTAATAAAAACACTTGAGAGCATAGGAATAAATGGACTTTTCCTTAAAATAGTCAGGAGCATATATTTAAAACCATCAGTAAGCATCATATGCAATGGGGAAAAACTGGAACCTTTCCCAGTAAGATCTGGAGTGAAGCAAGGTTGCCCACTATCCCCATTATTATTCAGTATTGTATTAGAAACACTAGCCTCGGCAATAAGAGTCGGGAAAGAGATTAAAGGAATTAGAGTAGGCAATGAGGAAACCAAACTATCACTCTTTGCAGATGATATGATGGTATACCTAGAGAACTCCAGAGATTCTACTAAAAAGCTATTAGAAATAATTCATAATTTTAGCAAAGT
Organism: Antechinus flavipes; assembly: GCF_016432865.1. Lineage (NCBI taxonomy): Eukaryota > Metazoa > Chordata > Mammalia > Dasyuromorphia > Dasyuridae > Antechinus > Antechinus flavipes. The sequence goes on along the minus strand of NC_067399.1, from coordinate 589,101,908 downwards.
AGCTGGCTACAAAATAAATCCCCAGAAATCCTCAGCATTTTTATACACCACCAACAAAACCCAACAGCAAGAGATACAAAGAGAAATTCCATTCAGAATAACTGCTGATACCATAAAATATTTGGGAATCTTTCTACCAAAGGAAAGTCAGGAATTATATGAGCAAAATTATAAAAAAGTCTCCACACAAATAAAGTCAGACTTAAATAATTGGAAAAATATTAAGTGCTCTTGGATCGGCTGAGAAAACATAATAAAGATGACAATACTCCCTAAACTAATCTATTTATTTAGTGCTATACCAATCAGACTTCCAAGAAAATATTTTAATGATCTAGAAAAAATAACAACAAAATTCATATGGAACAATAAAAAGTCGAGAATCTCAAGGGAATTAATGAAAAAAAAATCAAATGAAGGTGGCCTAGCTGTACCTGATCTAAAATTATATTATAAAGCAGCAGTCACCAAAACCATTTGGTATTGGCTAAGAAATAGATTAGTGGATCAGTGGAAAAGGTTAGGTTCACAAGACAGAATAGTCAACTATAGCAATCTAGTGTTTGACAAACCCAAAGTCCCTAACTTCTGGGAAAAGAATTCATTATTTGATAAAAACTGCTGGGATAATTGGAAATTAGTATAGCAGAAATTAGGCATGGACCCACACTTAACACCATATACCAAGATAAGATCAAAATGGGTCCATGACCTAGGCATAAAGAACGAGATTATAAATAAATTAGAGGAACACAGAATAGTTTATCCCTCAGACTTGTGGAGGAGAAAGAAATTTGTGACCAAAGATGAACTAGAGACCATTACTGATCACAAAATAGAAAATTTTGATTACATCAAATTAAAAAGCCTTTGTACAAACAAAATGAATGCAAACAAGATTAGAAGGGAAGCAACAAACTGGGAAAACATCTTCACAGTTAAAGGTTCTGATAAAGGCCTCATTTCCAAAATATATAGAGAACTGACTCAAATTTATAAGAAACCATTTTCCAATTGATAAATGGTCAAAGGATATGAACAGACAATTTTCAGAGGATGAAATTGAAACTATTACCACTCATATGAAAGAGTGTTCCAAATCATTATTGATCAGAGAAATGCAAGTTAAGACAACTCTGAGATACCACTACACACCTGTCCGATTGGCTAAGATGACAGGAAAAAATAATGATGAATGTTGGAGGGGATGCAGGAAAACTGGGACACTAATGCATTGTTGGTGGAGTTGTGAACGACTCCAACCATTCTGGAGAGCAATCTGGAATTATGCCCAAAAAATTATCAAACTGTGCATACCCTTTGATCCAGCAGTGTTTCTATTGGGCTTATATCCCAAAGAAATACTAAAGAAGGGAAAGGGACCTGTATGTGCCAAAATGTTTGTAGCAGCCCTATTTGTAGTGGCTAGAAACTGGAAAATGAATGGATGCCCATCAATTGGAGAATGGCTGGGTAAATTGTGGTATATGAATGTTATGGAATATTATTGTTCTATAAGAAATGACCAGCAGGATGAATACAGAGAGGACTGGCGAGACTTACATGAACTGATGCTAAGTGAAATGAGCAGAACCAGGAGATCACTATACACTTCGACAACGATATTGTATGAGGACATATTTTGATGGAAGTGGATTTCTTTGACAAAGAGACCTAACTGAGTTTCAATTGATAAATGACAGACAAAAGCAGCTACACCCAAAGAAAGAACACTGGGAAACAAATGTGAACTATCTGCATTTTTGTTTTTCTTCCCGGGTTATTTATACCTTCTGAATCCAATTCTCCCTATGCAACAAGAGAACTGTTTGGCTCTGCAAACATATATTGTATCTAGGATATACTGCAACATATCCAACATATAAAGGACTGCTTACCATCTAGGGGAGGGGGTGGAGGGAGGGAGGGGAAAAAAATTGGAACAGAAACGAGTGCAAAGGATAATGTTGTAAAAAAAAAAAAATTACCCTGGCATGGATTCTGTCAATATAAAGTAATTATTAAATAAAAATTTAAAACAAACAAACAAACAAACAAAAACATTGTTAGTTGCTGAAAGAGGTGCTAAGAAATTAAAAAAGAAACATTGGATCCAGTCTTTTAGGAACTGCTGAGCAGGTAAGATCAACATAAATCCTTGAGGAGTTGCTACTCTCACCTAGCCTGTTTCTGGTAACAATAAAAACCAAACATTAGATAACGCCATGTTCTTTGTTCTTTTTCACATAAGAGGAGAAAGGTCAAATTCTCTTTGGTTCTCAGAGCTCTACCTCTTTGTCTCAGCTCTGCCCCTTTTCTGGAAAGCAATTCTCCCCACTTTCATCTAGGAATGTATCTCTACCCAACTACCTCTTGACTCTAAGCCTCACTTATTAGGAAAACTCTTTCCTCCAACTTCTATACTGTAGTTCAGTATGACAAAAGAGAGTCAATCACACCAGCATAGTGTAACTGTACAGTCCTCATTCAAATCTTGAACTAAGCCCTTTTTTTTTCCCCAATGTTGGTATCCTCCCCCCAAAAAACTAATATATGTATGAGTGTATATGTATGTATTCACTTTATATTTATGCAGTAATCAGCATTTTTTAATTGCCTACTGTGTGTCAGACACCATAGTGTCTGTAGTGCCTAAGCAAAGGAGATACAAAAAAGCAAAAAGTCTCTGTTCACAAGGAAATCACATTCTAATTGGTGCAGATATGGTCAGACCTATATTTAAGGAAGATCAATCTGATAGCTGAGTGGAGAATATATTAGAGTGGGGAATGACTTGAAGCAGGAAGACCAACCAAGAGAATATTGCAATAGTCCAGGCATGAGGTGATGAGGACGTGTCCCAAAATGGAGGTAGTATCAAGAGAAAATGGAGTATATAGGAGACATATTGCAAAAGTAAAAACAACATGACTTAACCTTTGATTGGATCTGTGGAGATGAGAGGGAAGAGTTAAAAAGGTTACCTTGATTGTGAATCTAGGTTCTTCGTTGATGATGGTAATCTTAACAGTTAAGAGCAAAATTAGTTCATAATTCATAAATGGGAGTTTATTGTTCATTCCTCCAAAGAGGAAAGACAATCTAGCTGAATCAATCTCCATGGTGCTAAGATCATAGGTGATGAGCTTATCCTGGGGGAAGCATGATCTTTGAAGAGCCATGCAAGTAATATGATTGTTTTACAATGCAATGTTATAATAAAATATTACAAAGAATACATAAGATTTAAATGTGCTATAAATTATGTTAAACATAAAAAATTCAAAGAATTATCAGAAGACTTGTATGAGGTGATGTGGAACAAACAAAACAGAATTAAATGAACAATCATAATTATATACGAACACACACAATCAAAACTATATAAAGTGACAAGTTTAAGCATCAACAAAACAGTTCAAAAACTATTCATAATAATTTATAAAGTACACATTTTGTTCTGCTAACAAGTGAGATACTATTTAGATATAAAGTATGTTCTGCATGCTTTTACATAGTATAATCTCTTACATGGTATATTCTAGGAGACATATAATGTATCTAAAAAAAAATTTTTTTTTAATCAGTTTTTAAAAGGGAAAAAGATGTGGTCCCAAAAAATGGAAGATTCGTTCTTTTCTCCAAACTCCACTAACTCTTTAAAAAGAAACTTTTATATTTTATTTTTTCCAATTACATAAAAAACAATTTTTTACATTCTTTCTCAAAATTTTGAATTCCAAATCCCCCTCCCCTCTCCTTGAAAAGATAAGGAATTTGATAACAATTATGTATAGTCAGGCAAAACATTTTCATATTATCTATATTATGAAAGAAAACACAAACAAAACAAGAAAAAAAAAACAAAAAAAAAGCATGCTTCAATCTACATTCAGATTCCATTAATTCTTGGAGGAGGACAGTATTTTTCATAAAGGGTTCCTCGTAATTGTCTTATATCATTGTATCTCTAGAACAGCTGTCCTTAAAGAGTTGATCACACAATATTACTGTTACATACTGTTCCCTTTACTTTGCAAACTTTTCAAGTTTTTCAGAAAACATTGTGCTTTTTATTTCTTATAACAAGACAGTATTCCATCACAACTTGTTCAGCTATTCCTCAATTTGTGGGCATCCCTTCAATTTCCAATTTTTGGCCAGCACACACACAAAGAAAAATTCTATAAATATTTTTGTACATATAGATATTTTTCCTTTTTCTTTTAAAAAAAATATCTTTGGGGTTCAAAAATATCGTTTGGGGTACACAATGGTATAGCTGAGTCACCAAAGTTTTTTTTTTTTTTCCGCTAATTTAGGCATAGTTTCAAACTGCTCTCCAGAATGGTTGAACACAATTCCACCAGTGCATTAATGTCTCAATTTTTCAATATTTCCTCCGATATCTGTCATTTTCTTTTTCTGACATGTTAGTCAATCTAATGGTTTGAAATTTGCATTTCTATAATACATACAAAATTTAGAGCATTTTTCATATGACTACAGAGAGCTTTGTTGGAAAACTGTTTATATTCTTTGACCTCCACCAAGTTTAAAAAAAAACAACAAAAAAAGGAATTATGAGCCAGAGATAAAGCAATTATAGTTGAATTCATGAATATTAGAAAGCTAGAAGTCTAATAAAGTGAGAACTCTAATCCTTAAGGCAATCACTTCGTGAGGCTTTCCTATTACCTTCTAGGTTCCAGCAGGGCTCACAAACTGATCCAAGAGCCACAGAATTGTGCTTTGGAGTCCTTACAGAGATTATATTCCTATTGCATATACTCTCTTGTTTTAATTAACTGAGCTTCCTAAATTATAGAATCCAAGACTGCCGTTACACTGACCAGAACACCCAATCCTCTTCTCTCAATTCTGTTATGGATTCTCTCAATTCCTATTAAGGGGATTCAATACAATCAGAAAAGAAAAAAAAAATTCAGAATTGGAGCACGGGAGCTGCACAGTTGAACCAGGCCTAAAGGAAAGGGGGCTGAAATTCAAATAGGGTCGGTCCTGTCCTCTCAGCCCAATCCAATTAGTATAGGGTTTGAACCTAGTGAATAGTAAATTCTTCAACATGAGAGAAAGGAGGGAAGGAAAGAAGAAAGGAAAAAAACACTGTGCTAAGCCCTTTGTAAACACTATTGAATGTGGTCTTCACAACTATGGGAGGTAAATTCTATTATTTTCTCATTGTACATGTGAGAAAACTGAGGGAAAAATTTAATGACTTAACTAGGGTCACAAAGCAAATATCCTAGTCCTGATTTTAATTCAGATCTTCCTCACTTGTGGTTAAGCATTTCATCCACTGATCCACCTAGCTATCCACGAGAGAAGTCAATCACAGAAACACACTTTATGGCGGCAAAGAACTAGAAACTAAAGTAGGTTTTTATCAAGTAGGAGAATGCCTATGGTATGATTAATATGATGAAATATTATTGTAAGAATTGACAAATGAAGAATCAAAGATCTTTGTGAATGAAGTAAGTAGAACCAAATGAATAATATGCACAATTATTAAAAATAAAAGGAAAAGATTATCAAAAGGAAAATTATACATAACTAAAAAATTTATAAAGATCCTGGAATGCAGATAAGGAAACATACCTCCCTCTTTATAGCAAAGGGAAATGACTTCTAGGACAAGTGACTTTTAATCGTTACTGCTTTTACCAATTTTTTTTTTTAATTTTATTTTGAAGCAGAGTGCAATCTGGATGGAGAAGGGAAGTATTTCCAGAAATGATTGTGATGTAAAAATAAAGTTATCAATAAAAAAGGGAATCAAAAAAAGGGAAATAAAAAATAATCTCACATGGATGTACTTGTCCACTAGGGACTCTAGTGAAGAGAGTGGCTAAAATGAAACACATCCATTTTGGAAAATAAATTGACAGATAAGGATAAAAAATAGAAGACAGAGGATTGAGGAACAAGTAATTTAAATTTCATGGTAGAGTTTGACTTCTGTTAGTCTCTCTTTTTTTAGCTCCTTTTCCCAAAAAATAATGCCATTAAAACACAACCCACTCTTTGTTAGATAAGGCAGTAATTTCATAATCAACAATATAAGTATAAGTAGCTTAAGACAGAAACACAATAATCAGTATCCAGTGTTAACTATTCAGGAATATATGAAACTCAATTCAACAAACACAGTAAAGTGCCTCCTATGTACAAGATACTGTACTCAACACTGAAGATAAAAAGACTTAATAATAGTTCTTGCCCTCAGAGAACTTAAGAGTTTCTGATACGGGAGACTTTCTATTTGCCAAGGATAACTCCCTGCTATTTATGCTCTCATCCCTTCTTTTCCCATCTTCTCCAGAAGCCTGCCCCCTAGCTTCTTCTGCCATCAGCTACAAAATACCCAGTCTCTCCCAACTTAAAACAAAGTTCACTTGATGCTTCATATCATACAGATATAAAGATGCAGATAAATATCCATGTGTTTATATCCACAAATATGATATATCCATATGTGTGTATATGTACATATGCATGTATAAATGTGTACATACTTATATGAATATACATGTGCATGTGTACATATATGTATGTATACAATACTCTATTCTCTGATAGAGATATGACCTACAAAAGTTTGCTTTGTCTTCTTGCTTCTCACTCTGGCTAAAACTAGTCTGCAAGGTTAACAATAATTTTTTAATTGCTAAATCCAATGAATTTTTCTGGTACTCCTTGCTTCATGTCAGTCAGAGTTGAAGCACCTGAGTGACAGAAGAGAAGAAGAGAAGTTAAAAGGATTGCCTAGCAGCAGATGCCACAACTGAGGTTGTGTAACATAAATTTATAGCGAATCAGAACAGGTGTATGATTTTTTCCACTCTTCATCAGTAGTACCTGTGTAGGAGTTAAGGCAATGGACAGTTGGGAATGATTTAAGGCTGAGGTTTAGCAAGGCAAAATCAGTGATACAAGACAGCAAAAAACTGAAGGGGATAATGTAGAATTAAACTAGTTCAACATGGAGTCATGTTAGGAAAAGAAAAAGAGTAGGCTAGTGAAAAGGTAATGGGCTGGGAATGAACCAAGAGGTCAAGAACTATAAGTCATGATGTGGAACAAGCAATGATTATAGTATTTACAAGGTGAGGGAAATATAGAAAGCCAAGAGATAATCATTTGAGGGAAGTTAGAGTTTATGAACATGTATGTGTTCCATTTATGATCAAGGGTATAAATACCTTTATGTACACCTGAGATGGAATGGAGGAGTTTATGGGAAACGAATAGTTTGAAGAATTTAACTTTCCATATATCTTGGACACAAATCTCTCTGGAACAAATCTTCTTGTTCAAATGTTTCTGTTCCTTTCCTAGTTAAATTGATTTGGTTGTGAAGTTTTTCAATTTTATGTACTAAAAAATTATCCATTGTAACTTTTATGATTATTTTTACTCCTTGTTTAAAAATAAATTTTTTACCCATAGCTGTGAAAGACATGATGTGCTTCTCCTCTAACTTTTTAATAGCAAAATCTCTAACATTAAGGTTACATATATATTTTGAATTGATTGGGGAATGGGTTATAAGATTTTGGTCAATGCCTAATTCCTGCCAAATTGAATTCCAGTTTTCCCAGCAGTTTTTAACAAACAAGTTCTTTCCTAATTATTATATGGTTTCAGATTTATCAAACATTAGGTTGCTGAATTCCAATGTGTTTGATTTTCCTTTGTCTAGGCTATTTCATTAAGATATTTCTCTAATTTTTAACGACTATTAAATGACCTTGATAGTTGTTACTTTAGGCATATGAAATTATGTAGGAAAGTGATATTACCGTTTTGTTCCTATACTTTTTTCATTATTTCCTTTTGATATTCTAGACCCTAGATCTCCAAAGAATTTTGCTATTTTATTGTAAAGTATCCTTTTAATAATTTAATTGGAACAGGAAATAATCTGTGCATTTAATGGTTATTTTAAATAAGATTTCCTTTCCTATTGCTGCTTTCTGGATTTTGTTATTATATCCTGTTGATTTTTATGAGTGTTTTTTTTTTTTTCACCTATACTACTATACACCTATGTCTCAACTAGTTTTGAAGATTCTCTAACAGTGTCTAAATAAAAACATGGGTCTTTAGCAAATGAGATTGCACTAGTCTGTTTCTATCTTTCGTTTCAATTTCTTTCTGTTGACTTTCTCTTATTGCTAGCATTTTTATAACTGTTAAATATTAACAGGGCGAATGAGAGTCTTTGTTTTTACTTATATTCATTGGGAAAACTTTCAGTGTATCTCCATTTTATAATGCTTCTGTTTGGCTTTATAGATTTCTTATGTGTAAAAAAAAAAAAAGTCCTATAGATATTCTTTGTAGGGTTTTGTTTCTTTAAACACAAATAAGCACTTTTTCAAAGCCTTTTTTTTTTTTCATCTTTTGAGATTATAATGTAGTTTGGGAAATTTCTCCTTTTGATATAATTAGGCTGACTGCTTTCTTAACTCATCCCTGGAATCCTGGCATAAATTCAACTTGATCATATGGATTTCTTGGATAATTTGCAGAAGTCTACTTGGCACAATTTTAATTTTTTAATAGATAATCCTCAATGATATATGTCTATTTCCTTTGTTTTTTGTCCTTTCCTGGTTTAAATATTAGGAAAAAAATTTTTCTCTCATAAGTGTACTTTCTGAATTTCTAAACAATTTGTATAATGCTGGTATTAGTCGAATAAACTTTCAAGTTTGATAGTATCCTTCTGTGGTGCCTCCCTAAGAATCAGTTTGGTAATTAGTTTATACCCAGTTCTATTCTCTTCTCTTCTTTTTGGTCAAGTTAGCTTAAAAAGATATTAATTTTGTTTGGCTTTTCAAAGAAACGGTTTTTAATTGTTTATCATTTACATAACTTTTTGATTTCCACTTTAGCTCTTTTCTCCTCTAATTTTCATTTTCTTCTTTTTTTGTACCTAGTTTGAGTTTGTTTGGTTTTCTAATTTTTTAAACATAATCAGTTCATTAATCCTCTGCTTTCTTAGGAAAATTTTCCATTTATTTTAGCTGAATCTCAGAAATGCTTATATTGTTTCATCATTATTTTCTTTTAAATAATTTGTTCTCTGACCCACTCATTATTTAGGATTTACATTTTAAGTCTTCATTTGGGTCTGTCTTTTGTTTGTGCTTCCTAAACTATTTGCTATTTTTAATTGTATGATGGTCTCCTACTATTCCTGTCTTTTTATATTTACTTGAAATATATTTGGGCCCCAATACATGGTTGATTTTAATACAAGTTACATGTGATGCTAAGCTATAGGTATATAACTCTATCCTATTTAAAAAGTATATAATAAGTATTTTGGCATTAGTTTCTCCAGCAATTTGTTTTACTTTATCTTACTAAAGAGACATTATATCTTACTATTGTTGGGACTATTGATATCTTCTTGTAATCCAGTTAACTTTTCCTTTATGAACTGGGATGATAAAAGTATTTTGAGTATGTAGGTTTAATATTTATATTAGTTATTTTCTATTGTTTCTTACAGCATAAGTTATTTATAGGTTGTGAATTTTTTTTTGGTCTGATAGCAAGGTTGTAATTCCTGATAATTTACAATGCAACAATTAAATTTTAAATATTGGTGGATTTCTCATCTTTATTCCATGTCTTTGCTTCTTGGGTATATTTCATTTAAGCAACAGATAGTGACGTTTTGGTTTCTTACCTAATCTGTCACTTTTTGGGGTTTTATTATTTAATCTAACCATATTTAAAGTTATGAATTAAGTTTATTTTCTTTCTCAATGTCTCTAATTTCTTTCTGAATTCATAATTTTTTTATGTTTGTCTTTCCTCATTAAATACAGTAATTTGTCTCCAGTTATTTTTGTTTAACCTATTCTAAGGAAACATTATTGCCTCAGTTCCTTTCCTTTACCCACAAGTCTCCCCTTCTCCATTTGTCAAACCTTTCCTAATTATCCCATGTTTCTTTCCTTTTTTCATAGTCATTTAATTCTTCCTTTTTTTTTTTTTAAAGCAGGAAGTCTTACTTTTTTTGTTTCTTAATTTTTTTATATTTATCTAGTTCAAGGTGAATCCCTCATCACTACCAATTATAGTTTGGCTAATTTATTTTCACCAAAAATTTCTCTGGCTTTTCCTTTGAAATTTTGGGTGCTATATTGTTTAGTGCATATGCTTTAGTAATGATATTATATTACATTAACTTTTATCATAATGTAGTTTCCCTGTATAACTCTTTTTTTTTATTTTAATTTTATTTTATTTTATAATAACTTTATATTGACAGAATCCATGCCAGGGTAATTTTTTACAACATTATCCCTTGCACTCGCTTATGTTTCGATTTTTCCCCTGCCTCCCTCCACTCCCTCCCCAAGATGGCAAGCAGTCCTATATATGTTAGATATGTTGCAGTATATCCTAGATACAATACATATTTGCAGAACCGAACAGTTCTCCTGTTGCACAGGGAGAATTGGATTCAGAAGGTAAAAATAACTCAGGAAGAAAATAAAAAATGCAAATAGTTCACATTCGTTTCCCAGTGTTCCTTCTTTGGGTGTAGCTGTTTCTGTCCATCATTTATCCATTCAAACTCAGTTAGGTCTCTTTGTCAAAGAAATCCACTTCCATTAGAACATGTCCTCATACAATATCGTTGTCGAAGTGTATAATGATCTCCTGGTTCTGCTCATCTCACTTAGCTCAACTCACTTAGCATCAGTCCATGTAGGTCTCTCCAAGCCTCTCTGTATTCATCCTGCTGGTCATTCCTTACAGAGCAATAATATTCCATAACATTCATATACCACAATTTACCTAGCCATTCTCCAATTGATGGGCATCCATTCATTTTCCAGGTTCTAGCCACTACAAACAGGGCTGCTACAAACATTTTGGCACATACAGGTCCCTTTCCCTTTTTTAGTATCTCTTTGGGGTATAAGCCCAATAGAAACACTGCTGGATCAAAAGGTATGCACATTTTGATAACTTTTTGGGCATAATTCCAGATTGTTCTCCAGAAGGGTTGGGTTCCTTCACAACTCCACCAACAATGCATCAGTGTCTCAGTTTTCCCACATCCCCTCCAACATTCATCATTATTTTTTCCTGTCATCTTAGCCAATCTGACAGGTGTGTAGTCATATCTCAGAGTTGTCTTAATTTGCATTTCTCTGATCAATAGTGATTTGGAAGACTCTTTCATATGAGTGGTAATAGTTTCAATTTTATCATCTGAAAATTGTCTGTTCATATCCTTTGACCATTTATCAATTGGAGAATGGCTTGGTTTCTTATAAATTAGGGTCAGTTCTCTATATATTTTGGAAATGAGGCCTTTATCAGAACCTTTAACTGTAAAGATGTTTTCCCAGTTTGTTGCTTCCCTACTAATCTTGTTTGCATTCGTTCTGTTTGTACAAAGGCTTTTTAATTTGATATAATCAAAATTTTCTATTTTGTGATCAGTAATGGTCTCTAGTTCATCTTTGGTCACAAATTTCTTTCTCCTCCACAAGTCTGAGAGATAAACTATCCTATGTTCCTCTAATTTATTTATAATCTCGTTCTTTATGCCTAGGTCATGGATCCATTTTGATCTTATCTTGGTATATGGTGTTAAGTGTGGGTCCATGCCTAATTTCTGCCATACTAATTTCCAGTTATCCCAGCAGTTTTTATCAAATAATGAATTCTTATCCCAAAAGTTAGGATCTTTGGGTTTGTCAAACAACTATAGCAATCTATAGTTGACTATTCTGTCTTATAAACCTAACCTTTTCCACTGATCAACTAATCTATTTCTTAGCCAACACCAAATGGTTTTGGTGACTGCTGCTTTATAATATAATTTTAGATCAGGTACAGCTAGACCACCTTCATTTGATTTTTTTTTTCATTAATTCCCTTGAGATTCTCGACTTTTTATTGTTCCATATGAATTTTGTTGTTATTTTTTCTAGATCATTAAAATATTTTCTTGGAAGTCTGATTGGTATAGCACTAAATAAAATAGATTAGTTTAGGGAGTATTGTCATCTTTATTATATTCGCTCGGCCTATCCAAGAGCACTTAATATTTTTCCAATTATTTAAGTCTGACTTTATTTGTGTGGAAACTTTTTTGTAATTTTGCTCAAATAATTCCTGACTTTCCTTTGGTGGGTAGATTCCCAAATATTTTATGCTATCAACAGTTATTTTGAATGGAATTTCTCTTTGTATCTCTTGCTCTTGGATTTTGTTGGTGGTGTATAAAAATGCTGAGGATTTATGGGGATTTATTTTGTATCCTGCTACTTTGCTAAAATTATGAATTATTTCTAATAGCTTTTTAGTAGAGTCTCTGGAGTTCTCTAAGTATACCATCATATCATCTGCAAAGAGTGATAGTTTGGTTTCCTCATTGCCTACTCTAATTCCTTTAATCTCTTTCTCGACTCTTATTGCAGAGGCTAGTGTTTCTAATACAATACTGAATAATAATGGGGATAGTGGGCAACCTTGCTTCACTCCAGATCTTACTGGGAAAGGTTCCAGTTTTTCCCCATTGCATATGATGCTTACTGATGGTTTTAAATATATGCTCCTGACTATTTTAAGGAAAAGTCCATTTATTCCTATGCTCTCAAGTGTTTTTATTAGGAATGGATGTTGGATTTTATCAAATGCTTTTTCTGCATCTATTGAGATGATCATATGGTTTTTGTTTGGTTGGTTATTGATATAGTCAATTATGCTAATAGTTTTCCTAATATTGAACCAGCCCTGCATTCCTGGTATAAATCCTACTTGGTCATAGTTATTATCCTGGGGATGATTTTCTGTAATCTTTTTGCTAATATTTTATTTAAGATTTTAGCATCAATATTCACTAGGGAGATTGGTCTATAATTTTCTTTCTCTGTTTTCAGCCTACCTGGTTTAGGTATCAGTACCATGTCTGTGTCATAAAAGGAGTTTGGTAGGACTCCTTCAATCCCTACTTTTTCAAATAGTTTATTTAGCATTGGAGTTAATTGATCTTTAAATGTTTGATAGAATTCACATGTAAATCCATCTGGTCCTGGGGATTTTTTCTTAGGGAGTTGATTGATAGTTTGTTCTATTTCTTTTTCTGAGATGGGAGTGTTTAGGAAATTTACTTCTTCCTCTGTTAGTTTAGGCAAGCTATATTTTTGGAGGTATTCTTCTATTTCATTTAAGTTGTCAAATTTATTGGCGTAAAGTTGGGCAAAGTAACTCCTAATTATTGCTCTAATTTCCTCTTCGTTAGTGGTGAGTTCTCCCTTTTCATTTTTAAGACTAACAATTTGATTTTCCTCTTTCCTTTTTTTAATCAGATTTACTAAGGGTTTGTCTATTTTGTTGGTTTTTTTCATAGAACCAACTCTTAGTTTTATTAATTAATTCAATAGTTTTTTTTTTTACTTTCAATTTTATTGATCTCTCCTTTTATTTTTAGAATTTCAAGTTTAGTGCTTGATTGGGGGTTTTTTAATTTGTTCCTTTTCTAGCATTTTTAGTTGCAAACCCAATTCATTGACCTTCTCTTTCTCTATTTTATTCAAATAGGCCTCTAGAGATATGAAATTTCCCCTTATTATCGCTTTGGCTGCATCCCATACATTTTGGTATGATGTCTCATTATTATCGTTTTCTTGGGTGAAGTTATTAATTATGTCTATAATTTGCTGTTTCACCCAATCATTCTTTAGTATGAGATTATTTAGTTTCCAATTATTTTTTGGTCTACTTTCCCGTGGCTTTTTATTGAATGTAATTTTCAATGCATCGTGGTCTGAAAAAGATGCATTTACTATTTCTGCCTTACTGCATTTGAGTTTGAGGTTTTTATATCCTAATATATGATCAATTTTTGTATAAGTTCCATGAACTGCTGAAAAGAAGGTGTACTCCTTTCTGTCCCCATTACATTTTCTCCAGAGATCTATCATATCTAATTTTTCTAGTATTCTATTTATCTCTTTGACTTCTTTCTTATTTATTTTGTGGTTTGATTTATCTAATTCTGAAAGTGCAAGGTTGAGATCTCCCACTATTATAGTTTTACTGTCTATTTCTTCTTGCAGCTCTCTTAATTTCTCTTTTAAGAATTTAGATGCTACACCACTTGGTGCATATATGTTTAATATAGATAGTTCTTCATTATCCATGCTACCCTTTAGCAAGATATAGTGCCCTTCCTTATCTCTTTTAATTAGATCAATTTTTGCTTTAGCTTGATCTGAGATCAGGATGGCTACCCCTGCTTTTTTGACTTCACCTGAAGCATAGTAGATTTTGCTCCAACCTTTTACCTTTAACCTGCATGTATCTCCCCGCTTCAGGTGTGTTTCCTGTAAACAACATATTGTAGAATTCTGGCTTTTAATCCATTCTGCTAACCGCTTCTTCTTTATGGGGGAGTTTACCCCGTTCACATTTATGGTTAGAATGACCAATTCTGTATTACTTGCCATCTTGTTAACCCCGGTTTATGCTTTTCTCCCTTCTTTCCCCTTTCCCCCCTTCCCAGTATTAAGCTTGTGAGCACCACTTGCTTCTCACAGCTCTCCCTTTTTAGTATCCCTCCCCCCCCCTTAGAGTATCCCCCCTAACTTCCCCTTTCCCTCCCAGTTACCGTATTCCTTTCCACTTAGCTTATTCCTTCCCTTTTCACTTTTCCCTTCTCACTTTTCAATGAGGTGGGAGAAGTTTCACCATAGATTGAATATGTCTAAAATTTTTCTCTTAAAACCAATTCTGAAAGCAGTAAAATACTCACTATATTCATCCTTCTCCATTCTTTCTCTCAGATATAATAGGTTTTCTTTGCCTCTTCATGAGATGTAGTACCCCCACTTTCCCCTTTTTCTGGTACAATGTCCTTTCCACATCTAGTTTCTAGAACAAGGTATATATGTATTCTTTATACATTATTATAGCCGAAATATAGTTCCCAAGATTAATCTTTACCTTTTTAGATTTCTCTTGAGTTCTGTACTTGTAGATCAAACTTTTTGTTAAAAAAAAGTTCTGGCTTTTTCATCAAAAATAGGTGAAATTCGCTTACTTCGTTGAATGTCCTCATTCTTGCTGGGTAAGTTATTTTTGGTTGCATACCAAGTTCCTTAGCCTTTCGGAATATCATATTCCAGACCCTTCAATCCTTTAATGTGGATACTGCTAGATCCTGGGTGATTCTTATTGTGGCTCCTCGATACTTGAATTGGGTTTTTCTAGCTGCTTGCAGTATTTTTTCCTTTGTTTACTAGTTCTGGAATTTGGCCACTATATTTCTTGGGGTTTTGATTTTAGGATCCCTTTCAGTAGGGGATCGATGAATTCTTTCAATGTCTATTTTACCCTCTGTTTCTATGACTTCTGGGCAGTTCTCTTTGATAATTTCCTGGAAAATAGTGTCCAGGCTCTCTTTTTCATCATACTTTTCTGGGAGTCCGATGATTCTCAGTTTGTCTCTCCTGGATCTGTTTTCCCCAGAAGGTATTTTTCACATTCTTTTCCATTGTTTGATTTTTTTGGATTTGCTTGACTGATTCTTCTTGTCTCCTCGAGTCATTCAATTCCATTTGTTCGACCCTGATTTTCAGTGAAGTATTTCCTTCACTCACTTTTTAAAAATCTTTTTCTAATTGTCCAATTGAGTTCTTTTGTTCTATGGAATTTTTTTCCATTTCGCCAATTTTGTTTTTTAGAGAGCTATTTTCTGTTTCCAGTTCATTAATCCTATTTTTCAAGGATTTGATTTCTTTATCCACTCTCTCTTTAACTGAGTGGGATGACTTTTCCAGACTCTTTTGCCAAGCCTCCCTCTCCTTTTCCCATTTTTCTTCTAGCTCTCTCATGAGAGTCTTTTTAATTTCTTCTATGAGATTCATCTGTGCTGAGGAACAGATGATCTCCTCCTTTGGGGATTCACCTGGAGACTGTTTGTTTTTAGTCTCCTCAGGATTTAGAATCTGCTCTCTATCTGTATAGAAGCTGTCAAGGGTTAAAGTCTTTTTCAGTTTCTTGCTCATTCTGTCTAATAATCAAAGACAAACTATCAAAGAAACAGAAGAAAAAACCCTTGAATGTAGGCTGCTTTCTTTGGGGGAGAGGCTGGGTGATGTTACCGAGCTTCCTCTACAGACTGCGGGGCAGCAGTGAGGCACTAGCCCGACTGCGCTGCGCCTGCGCTCTGAGATCCCAGAGCGTGCTGAGACTCTCTGGGGAAGGGGTGGCCAGGTCCCGAGAGACTCCAGCTGTTTGGGGTTGTATTCTTCACCCTCGGTGTTTTTAGCTTCTCTGCTGGGCTGCTGACATGCTGCTGGAGCAAAGTATCTAACCCTGTAGCAAAGCTCTCCCCGCAGAGACTGCTGCGATCACGACTCACCCCCTCTCTGCTCTGCTCGGCTCTGAGCCACCTTCCATGCTTTCGCTGCCACTGTCTGCCGGCAGTCTGCTTCCGATCTAATAACCGTCACCGCCCTCCCGCAAAAACAGACCTTTCCTGACGAGTCTCAAGGATGGTTTCTCTTGGTAACTAACTGTAGGGTTTTTTTCAGTCGAGCATTAATTCAGAGGCATGAAATGAAATGGATAGTGAGAGAAAAACGCGGAGGTTACACAGCTGTATGCCTCCTCTCCGCCATCTTGGCCGGATGTCCCTATAACTCTTTAAAATAAATATATTTTAGCTTTTAACTTTGCCTGTAATCATGTATCCCTGCTTTTTTGCATCTGCTGACATAATAAATTCTACTCCAACTCCTTATTTTTATTTTATGTGTATGTTATTTTAAAATGTGTTTCTTGTAAATAACATATTGTCAGATTCTGGTTTTTAATCTATTCTATTTATGGGTTAGTTCATCGCATTCACATTTAAAGTATTACGCATTTCCCTTTTTGTTATTTTTCTCATTACTTATCTTCTCTTCCTTCCTTTTTACTCTACCCACTTCAAACATCAAACAAACCACTGCCTCCGTAATTTACACCCCTTTTAAGAATTTTTTTATCCTCTCCCCTTAACATCCTTATTCTACCCACCCTTCTGAGTCTCCCTTATTCTCTCATCCCTATTAAAAATCCTTCCCTTGTCCTCTCCCCTTACCCTCCTATTTCTACAGATATATGTTATTCTTTTTCCTTTTATTTTTTAACTTAAATACAAAATTTAAAAATATTCTCCATGTTCAGATTAATCAAAAGAATGTGGTTTCCCCATTTTTCTCTTTTGATTAAATCTATTTTAGCTTTATCTGAGACCATGATTAACACTCCTGCTTTTTTTACATAATAAATTCTACTCCTGATCTACTCTTGATAACATTTCCTGAAATGTTATAAATGTTATTTCAGTTCAAATGTTTAATCTAATAATACATTTTCATTTTATGGGTGAATTCATCCAGTTATACAATTATACCTTATTCTAAGGTATAATTATTTGTTGTTTATTTCCTCTTTCCTATTTGTCCTCACTATCCTCACCACATTCCTATCTCTCCTCATTCTTGCACTTAACTTCTATCCACTCCTCCAAGAATCCCACCCTTAACCTATCCCCACACCCTATCCTCTTGTCCTCTTATTTCTTTCTGAATTTAGAAGATTATTATATTATATTATATATATATATATATATATATTTGTATCTGCAGTTCTCAATATATTTGTATTTATTTAAATTTAATTTTACATATGTGTGTACACACACACACACACACACACACAATTTATTTATTTGTTCCTTCTTTAACCCATTCCTAATGAGAGCAGTTTCAGCATTACCTATACTCTCCTGTACTCTCCTTCCCTTTTCCCTCCCCCCCACCCCAAATTCCTTTTTGGCCTCATTTGTATAAGATAATTGATCTTTTTTTATCTCTCGCTGTTGTTTTTTTTTAAATAATTGTCCCATTATATTCAGCTCAGCTCAAGATATTCTTTCAAAAAAGAAATTATTTTATTTGCATATACCAAGAGTAAATGATTTGGCCTTATTGAGTCTCCTATAATTTGCCTTTATATTTCTCTTGGATGTTAGTTTGTTGAATTTTCCCTTAGGTTCTGTGTTTCTGTTGCAAGAAAACTGCTTGTCTTTTAATTAAATGTCCTTTTTCCCCCCCTATTCAAAACTATATTTAACTTTGTTGGGTAATTTACCCTTGTTAGTAATCCCAGCTCTTTTGGTATATGAAATATATAGTATTCCAAGACCTACCACTAGGTCTTGTGTGAATTATTGTAGCGCCACAATATTTTAATTTTTTTCTTGTTGCTTCCAATATTTTCTCCTTAATCTGGGATCTTTGAAAACATCACTGACACAACTGTAAATTTTCCTCCTGATATCTCTTTTAAAAGGTAATCGATGTTTTGTTGGGGTTTTTTTCCTAGTTTTGCTTGCCTTCTTCTAGAATTTCAAGGCAAATTTCTTTGACAATTTCTATTACCATTATGTCAAGATTCTTTTTTTTTTTAATCATAATTTTCAGGTAGCATAAGGATCCATTAGAGAGGCCAGGCAAGCGCAGTTAGGATGTAACAGGCCCATGGCCTGGAGGTCCCCTGATCTAATGAGTTATGAGCACATAGGGACTTTCTTCATGTGTGCGACCTCCAGCCACCATGGGAATCCTAAACACTCTGAAACAGTGTCAGGAACGAGAAGTTATCTCCATCTCTGATTGGCTTATGTCTGTGACCTCATGGACCGGATATAAGCTCAGTGGAAGAGGAGCCCAACCTTTTCACCTGGAGCTCGGCCTTTGGGAGAGAGACTAAGAGAGTGCTGGAGGTCATAGAGTGAGGTATAAAACACATGAATAAAGTCTAAGGTTGTCTGCTAAAACTCTGGGGTGCTCTGTTGTACTCAAACTGCGTCCATAAGAGATAGCAGCCAGAGGATTTTTGAAGGCCTCAGGAAAGGGTAAGATTGATATTAATATTTACCAGAGATTTCTCTGATACCCTGCGAATTAGGAAAGACTAGGCATAGCAAATGCAATGATAGCATGTTGCAAGGTAGTCCAATTATGATGTAAGAATAGTTGAATTGAATTGAAAATAGAATAATTTCTTTTCAATCTGTTCTCCAGATCAATTATATTTCTGATGAGATGTTTCATAGTATCTTTTATTTTTCCATTCTTTTGATTTTCTTTTATCATTTCTTTGTGTCTTAGAATGTCAATTTCCCTTCTTCTAGTTTTCAACTAGTTTTTGGTTTTCTATTTCAAATCAGTTAACTTAATTTCTTGGATTGCTCTTAATTTTCCCCCAATTTCTCTTATTTGATTTTTGAAGTCCTTTTTTAAGTTCTAAGAAATCTGGAACCATTTGACATTTCTCACCGAAAAAAGAGTGGCTTCCTTTGAATATCAACTGTGATCTTCTCTATCCCCATTGTAGCTGTCTATTCTTAGATTCTTTTTTCTTTACTTTCTCATTTTTATTTTTATTTTGTTTTGTTTTATTTTTTACCAGCTATTAATGTGATCAAGTTGTAGTCCAGAGGTATGGAAAATAATGTTCCAAAACTCAGGTAATTCTGCTGTTTTCTGAAGTCTGTCTGGGGCTCAATCTTAGGCTCTCCTCTCTACTACTAAGCTGGAGTCCCTGGTCAAGAAGTCCCACCTGTGATCTTCCTTCCTGCAGGCCCCCCAGTGGCTGCAATATACAGTTGTCTATCTGTACCTCTCAAGCCCTGGAAGTAAGACCAAGGACTCTGTTCTCCTGCTGGTGACCATAGAGAATAGGATCCCTCCTCCTCTCCTACTGAACTCCCCAAGTAGTTGCCAACTAGTAGCAGTAGCCCAACCAAGAACATGTTTGGTTAGTACAGTTGTGCTTGACATGACTAGACAGTTGAAGGTCTTTCAATCTTCTCCAACTCTGAAGTCAAGACCTCCCTCCCTCCCCCATAACGATTGTAAGTGAGATGAAAGTTTCTAAGGCTAAGAATATCTCCCAACTCCAGCTGCCCTCAGAGGGTTAACCTGACTTTTGTGTATTTCCACTGCTCCATATTCCCTCTATAGCAATGTTCTTTCTTTTTCTGTAGAGGAAATTTGGAGAACTGAACATTTTCTGATCTAATTGCTCCCATTTTCTCAGAGTCCTTTCCATTTTTCCTTCTTTAACCCAGGTTCTGCTGAGAACAAGGTTCTAGGCACTTCCAGCCTTCCAGCCTCCTGCCTTTCATACCTCATTTGTATGAGATAATTGCTTTACTTCATCTTTTCCCCACTTAATTTTATTTTGGGGGATTATCCCATCATATTCAACACCGACCCTTCTATGTATATAAGCTATGTAAGTAATGATAATATTCTTAAGAGATACTGATTGTTTTCCCATGTAAGAAGTAAATATTTTGACCTTATTAAATCCTTTATAATTGGTCCTTGAAGATTACCTTCTAATGTTTCTTCTGAATCTATTAAGTTATATTTGCCCTTCATTGTGGCATTTGTTAGAAATATCTAAATATTCTTTAGTTCATTAAATATCCATGTTTTTTTTTTTTCCCCCATTATAATTATACTCAATTTTGCTAGGCAAATTATTCTTCATTACAAACAAATTTTGGTTTGGTTACAAACTTTTTTTGCTCTTTGAAATATAATATTCTATGAAATTCAGTCTTTTAATGCAGAAACTGCTAAATCTTGTGTTAGCTTTGTGGTCTTTCCAAATATCTTCCCAGTTGTCTCAGATGGACAACTACTTATCCTGACTGAAGCTTCACAGTATTTAAATTAATTTTTTTCCTAGCTACTGGTAGTATTTTCTCCTTGATCTGGGAGCTTTAAATCATAGCTATGAAGATCTTATAAATTTTCATCTTGGGATCTCTTCCAGATGGCAATCAAAAAATAATCTCTATTTTATCCTCTCATTCTAAAATTCCAAAGTAATTTCCCTGAATAATTTCTTGAAATGTAGTATCTAGTCTCTTTTTTACAAAGCATGAACTTCTAGATAGTCCACCAATTTTTATATTGTGTCTCCTTGATCTGTTTTTCTCCAAGTCAGTTGTTTTTCTAATGAGAGGTTTCATATTCTTATTCTTTTGATTTTATTATTTCTTGATATCTTATGAAATCATTAGTTTCTCCTTGTCCAACTCTAATTTTTAAAGCATTATTTTCAAATTACCCTGGCATGGATTCTGTCAATACAAAGTTATTATTAAATAAAATTAAAATTAAAATTAAAAAAAAATAAATAAATAAAAGATCTATGTATGTAAAAAAAAAGGCATTATTTTCTTCTCTATGTTTTTGGATTTTTTTTTTTTCTAATTGGTTGACTTTGTTTTCTTAAGTTACTTGATTGTTCTGCCATACACATCCATGTAGAGAACTATGAAGACTGAATGTGAATCAAAGCACAGTATTTTCACCTTTTTTTTGTTTTTATTTGCTTGCTTCCCCCCCCCCCTTCATGATTTTTTCCCTTTTCAGCTGGATTTTTCTTGCACAATATGACAAAAATAGAAATATGTTTAAAAGAACTGCACACATTCAAACTACATCAGATTGCCTGCTGTCTTAGGGGGAGGGGGAGGAGAGAGGAAGAAAAACTATTTTTACATGTATTTAGAAAAATAAAATACTATTGATAATTTTTTAAAGTTACTTGATTTTTTTTTGCATACTATTGTTTAGTTTTCTAATTTTTCCTTAATCTCTCTTATTTGATTTTTAAAGTTCTTTTTAAGCTCTTCCAAGAATTTTTTTAGGGCTTAGGCCATTTTGCTTTTTTCTTTATAAGAAAAGTTTTACAAGTAACTATTTTCACTTCACTAACTTCTGAGTTTGAACTCAAAGCTTCTGGGTCACTAAAGTAGCTACACATGATTGGGTTCTTTCTCTTTTGTTTACTCATTTTTTTTAGTGACTTAATTCTTGTCTGTTAGAATTATGTTAAAAGTTGGGCATTGGTCCTAAGGTGTAGAGGAAAATAACCCAGACTTCAGGTTTTATGTGCTGTTTTTATCAGAGCTTTCTCTAAGGGACTTGATCTTAGGTACTCCTCTCCTTCCCTAAGCAAAGATCAGGGCCTCCTGAAATGCTGTAAACACAAATGCTTTTACTTCTAATCTCTCTCCAAGTTGTAACCTTTAGTTCACTGTTTTGTTCTGGAACCAAAACCAGGAATTCTGTTCTTCTGTGAGTGCCCATAGCCAGCAGAGTCCCACTTTCTACAACTACCACATATGCTTCTCTTGGCCAAGAGCCACAGACTGGGACCACATCTGGTCATCAGTCTTAAACCCTAGTTTTCAGCATCACTGAAGGTCCTTTGTATCTCCCCTTCATCAGTGATGCTGCTGCCTGATCCTTGATTCTGCCAAGTCTGGAGAAAGTCCCTGAAGATTAGTCTCAGTCTACAAAGCTGAGGACTTTAGTTTGTTGACTGAGCTGCCCTCCAGGCTTTATATGTGTTGATTCTGCTTTATCTGCCTAGAGGTGTGTGTACTTCAATTAAGGATAGGAAAGTGGAAAGGAGATTTGGTCTTTCCAAATATCCTCCCAAGTTGCCTCAGGTAAACTACTGTAAAACTGTTCACCCTTCTTTTAATTATTGCTGCTTCTCAAAGTTTTCTTTTTGGCAATATTTTTAATTAAGTTTGTGGGGAAATTTGAAAGAGCCAGATAATTTTCTACATTATTCTGCTATTTTCCCAGAATCCTCTGTGCCTATTACATTTGAAGATAATTCTCTTGATTACTTATCGAATTTATTGTCATTGAAATTATTATCTGAGAGTTTGCAGTATAAGTGTTTTTATGGTTTAGTTTTCCTAGAGGACATCTCTGAATTCTGTCAATTGACTATTTTCCATGTTCTGGGCAATTTTCTTTTATCTTGTCTTGCATTGTGATGTTCAGACTTTTTTTATCTGTCTTGTTCTTTTGGGACACTTTTGATTAATTTTACTTTTCTCCTACCACAATTGTCCATTATTTCTGCATATTAGTATTCCCAATTGATTGTTTTCTCTTTTATTTCTTTGGAGAAGCTTGTTACTTTGGATTCAGGATTTGTTTGTTTTTTTCTTTTTTTTCCCCGCTATTCTGCCAACTATTTCTACTGTATGGACCACAAGTTCTGCTTTCATGATTTTTATTTCTCTCTTGAACCATTTGGGTTCGGGTTCTGTGCTCTCATGGAGATTCACAAAATCCTCTGTCTTAGATATTAATTCTGTTTGCTTTTTGCAAATACTCTTGAACACAAGTATACTGTACTATATAGAAATTTTGGTGGATATGTTGTTTCTTCATTAATCCTGTCTTTGACATAATTATTATTTCCATGACTTACTCTTTTATCCATAGGTTTTACAGGATTTCATTTTGGAATCTCCAATTATATTGTAGGTATTCCTCCAACTAAGATTTTTCTTCTAATATATTCTGTAAAGAATGTGCTTAGTATTTCTTTTCATATTCATTTTTCAATTTTTCTTTACCCTAATACATGGTTAGTTTCAATGTGGTGCTGAGAATATGCACATTCTTTAGTAGTTCCATTCCAATAATGCCATAAGCATTTTGGCTCTAATTTCTACATCAATTTATCCGATTTTTTATTTTCCTTCCTATTAATATTTGTTACATTTACCCCATGTTCAAATAGTTTCCTATTATTGTGCTATGTCTTCATGGAATTCAGTGAATTTTTCTTAAACTTGGGTGTGCTCTGCCACTTGGAGCACATATCTATGCATATATGTAGTACAATTCTACCCTTTCTCCTCCCCTTGATTATTTTCTTTCTGATCTACTAAGCAATGTCTTTTCTGAAGCTTTGTTCTCCCACCTTTCTGTGTGCCAGCTGTACTCCAGAACTCCAATTTATCTCCTCAGGGAAGAGGTTGGCCAAGGACACAGAAAACAAGTACTCTCAGAAGAACTAAGTAGTCTTGTTCTGTACCGTTTTCCTACAGACTTTAAGGTATTCATATGTTTTCCATGCTTTTTTTTAGCATAATGCAATTTCCTCCTTTATCTTTTTATATTGTTAATTTTTGCTTTTGCTTTTTCTGATACCATCATTGTAACCTCTGGTTTGGTTTTGGTTTTTTGTATTCTTCTGATGCAGAGTAAATTTATTCCAGTCTCATTTTTATTCTAGAGATGTCTTTGCTTTAAATGTTTCTTGTAAGTAAATTGTGGGGTTTTGATTTATATAATCTTTTCATTTGTGGATTTTTAGTCTATTCATCTTTAAAGTTATGAGAATTAGATTTATCGTTTCCTTCATTTGTTTCTCATATTTTTTTTTCTGAATTTGATTTTCTTTTATGTTCCTCTTCCTTTGGAAATCATGTACTCTGTATTTGTGGATTATTTTTGCTTAGACCGCTTTAAGGCCACCAAACTCCCAAAGGTTCACTATTCTTCATCTTCTATACCATCCTATCTTCTTTTTAAATCTTTTCTCTTGATTTTAAAGTTTTATTTAACTAATTGCTTTCCTTTCATATAATTATGGAGTTTTTCTACTCTTTTCCCCTTACTTTCTCCCTCTGTTAAGTGGTTAATTCAAAATCCACATCCAACTCTCCCTATTAACCCCTGCTTCAACTTCTCTGGGGGAAGGATGGAAGTATTTTCTATTTCTGCACTTTTTAAAGGATTTCTTTATCTTCCCTTCATTAATTTATTCAGTTTTTATTCATTCTAAATGTTCTTTGTCTTAAAATTTAAATACTTATTCCTTTTTTAAAGAAGGAGAAGAGAATTTTTATTAAGGCACCTGTTATTTTTTTTCCCCAAGCACTATGCTAAGTGCTTTAAACAAACATCTCATCTCAGATGAAGTTGTATAACAACTCAGATGTTCCTGACTCCAGGATCCAGAGCTCTTTCCACTCTGCCACTTATCTATCTTAGCTTCTTTGCATTCCTCATGAAATTAAATCAAACTGATTCATAGCAATAAGCACTTAGTGCAAGCATTTATTAAGCACCTACTGTGTATTGTGCTAAGCATTAAAGATAATATAAATACAAACAGCAAGAAAGACAATCCCTGCTCTCAAAAAGCTTACATTCTAATGGGAAATACAATACAAAAAACATGGCAAGAGGAAAAAGAAGGGAAGTAGCTAAAGCATAATGACAAAATCTAAAGGGTAAAGAATGACTAGTCTGAGACCTTTCTCAAAAAAAAAAAAAAAAAAAAGGTTGGAAATGGAATTTATCAATGGGAAGAGAATGTCTAAAGAGGAAGACAGCTGAAATATAGTGGCAAAGTCCAAGATTCTAGAAGTAATTCACAAAGGGAGTGATAGAATGGAAGAGACAAACCATGGAAACAGAGATGAGAGACATGCAGAAAAAGTTCAGAGAATAAAGTATGATTTATTTGGGTCCTTGCTCAAAATGGAGATTCAAAATTTCCTGAAGTATCAAGTTTAAGTTCCCTCTTCTAACAATTTCTATGTCACTGCCTTGCAGATCCAGTCATCTCATCCTTTTTTTTTCCTACTGTGCCTCACTTTCAGATATATAAATTCATGAGGATTAAAAAAAAAAAAAAAAATCATTGCCTCATGATAGAAATTCTCCTGTGTTCCAATTTGTCTAGTCCAATTCTACCCTTTCTCTTTTGCATGATTATTTTCTTTCTGCTCTGCTAAGCAGTGTTCTCTCTGAAGCTGTATTCTCCCACCTTTCTGTGTGCCAGCTGTACTCCAGAATTCCAATTTCTCTTCTCAGGCAAGAGATTGTCCATGGACAAAGAAAATAAGTACTCTCAGAAGAACTAGTTTTGTTCTGTACATTTTCTTGCAGATTTTAAGGTTCATTGCCCATTACAGATTTCACCCCTCTCACTAAAGTGTTCTTTGGTGAAACACCTCTTCCTCCCAATGAATCAAGATTTCCTCCTGCTTCAATGTCCTTTTGTAAGCCACAACTTTACCATAGCCCTTTTCCCTTTCTAATAATAGATTTTAAAAGTTAGCATATCTCATTTTTTTTTGCCAATGGAATTGATTAGGCTATAAGACATATTCCCTTCTATTCTCTACCTACTCTTTCCCCTTTTATTAATGTAGTTTAGTTATAGAGACTCTCACATAATACCTTGATTAATGGGGAATAAGAAGGTAATATTCGTCCATGGTGTTTCAAGACTGCTCACCCACCATCATTTCTCTAATGACTTTACATCTAATTTCATCTTTATCCTTTTGTGTACTTTCACAAAAAAATCTCTTAAGGGTCCTTTTTTTTTTTTTTTTTAAACCTTTTGGGTTAACCCAAAAGGTATCTTTGTCTTTTTAGTTTCTTTTTTTTTAAACACCTCTAAAGATTAGTTAATTTATACCATCACTTGCAGTTTCTTTGGTAGTTGCATTTATTTATCTTTTCTTGTGTTCCAATAATTGATCTTAAATTCAAGAAAGAAAAATGCAGACTCAAAATAGAAAAAGAACCAATACTTAACAAAGTAAAGTTTCCTCATACAAAATGATGTTCCTTCCTCTAATCTAGTGTGTCCAGTTTTTTTTAAAGTCAGACCTATGATTTCATTGACATGGTGCCTCTTGGTCAGGAAACTCCCTCTACTTATGCAAGTTGGCACTTGTTTTGCAATTTATCAGTCATAGATTACCTGGGGCAATGAGTGCCTAAGTCACAAAGCCAATGTGTCCAAGGTAAAACTGAACTTATGTTTTCCTTGTCCTAGCTATGCAAGTAACAAATCAAGTTTAGTATTCAAGCCTAAGAAGAGCAATTGTCTGCCTTTGTACTCTAACTTATGAGTCAGAACTGTATGACATACCTGGAACTCCACCCAAAGTAAAAACATATCTACTTAAATGGTTCAGATTGCTGAAGATAACCATAGTCCAGGTTAGTTGTTAAGCTAGGCAGTCTGGCCCAATGAAAAAATTGTCAAAATTCTACATCTAATTTTACTTGTGGAGGTGAGGGAGGGAGATCTTGATGAACCTGATGCCCTATTAGTATATCAAATTCAATATCATTTCTCTCTAGATTGTTTCCTTTTCCAAATTTCCCAATTTATACCAGACTATCACCATTCTTCATGTTACCTAGATTTGCAACTTCAGTCATTTTTGCCTCATTTCTATCCCTTACTTCCCATACCTACTCAACTACTTTATATTGTCAATTTTATAGTCTATTGCATTTGCTCCATTCTCTGCTCACAAGGCCACCAGCATCTTGTCTAGACCTACACTGAGCATAATGAAAGTACTTTAGGAATGAGCAAGATTAGAATTTTCTTAAGTCACTCACTTTATAAACTTAAAAATGAAAATAATCAAAATGGCAGACAGCATTACTGAAAGGAGATACACTACTAGTCTAAGTTTTTCCTGGATTCTGTCAAGTATAGTATCTCTGGTTCTTCATATTCATATGCTTGTGCTTGTTATCTGACTCAAGATCACTTTTACTATTTTCTATTCACAGTTCTCACTTTAATTCCAAATCACAAATCCTTAATTTCTTATATGAAATAGCATTAAGAGTATAATTTGTATTGGTCTCTACCTAAATTTATACATAATTTCAAAATTATGATCATATTATTAATAAAAAATTATATTAATAAAAAAAAGAACAAAATACTTCTCTGTGTAATAGCTGATTCCAAGTCTGCCATCAAAATGTGAATACTGGGCTATAATTACTAACATGTCAGCCTCTTCAAATATACTTCTGTGTGGGATACAAAAGCCAAATAAAAGGTAGTGAAATGTAATGAATAGAAAACTAGCCTTAGAATCATGAACACCTGGGCTAAAGTCCTGCATCTTACAGATTAGCTATGTGACCATAAGACACATAAACTTTTAATGAATAAATTATCTCCCAAAAAGGATATATCAAATATCTGTTGTTGCTGCTATTGTTTCTTGGGGGGGGGGGGAAGGGGAGAGGGAAGGGTTGCTCTCAGACCAACATTTTTTAACATGAAGATGCTGAAAGTTTAGCAATAAAGAAGCATTCTCAAGTAGTCAGATTTCTAGACCTAATAGTGGGACTTGGGACTCTGGCATTTCCCTTCCTTCACTACTTTTATGTACATCCACTAGCAGATCTGCTGACCTTATGACACACTAAGTGGAGAAAATTCTGCAATCGAATGCAGAGAATGGGGAATATGGAGCTCTAGTTAAGAAGTACTTGAGACACACCCTTTGAGAACTACAGATTTATCTCTACGATGCAAATAAAATGCTGAACCCCAGTATAAATGAAATCATAGATCTAGGGGGGAAAAACGAGATATAATTATATCCAGCTATAGAGTCAAACAAATGGAAAGAAAATAAATAATTCAAAGTTCTGGCATCCATATTAGAAGCAGCATTTAATAAAATAATGACAAATCTTCGAGTCCATTTGCCTCTGTCATATATTTCAGCTATAAAATCATTGGTGAACAATTTTTTAAAAATTCAATTTTTCCATGTTTATGTAAGCATTAAGAAGATTATTTTTATTCATCACCATCTTGAATGAAAATAAAGCACACAAAAATTTTATTCTGTTTCTGTGCTGCATTTTCTAATAAACTCAAAGATTTTTTTTTAAATTATTTTTATAAAATCATTAGGAAAGCAAAGTTTCTGATAATCTATGCCCTAGCTTCTTAAACTTGGTTGTCAACCCCCTATGGGGTCTTGTAACCAAATGTGGGGTTGCAAAATTTATTATCAGTGTTTGATTTGTATACCTATTTTATATAACTGTATGTCAGGGGGTCACATAAAAATTTCTCAGGCAAAAATGGGGTTGTAAGTGGGAGAATCCTAGATTCATACCACTACAAACAATAGCCTATTCAATGAAAACACAAAATAATGAAAAATAGCAAATACCTGCAAATCACTAGACTCTGCAGTTTAATATAAAGATACAACAAAGACCTTACTTTCAAAAGACCAGCTAGTTAATAAAAGAAAGTACACATACAAGACTATGACATATGAAAAATAATGGAAAGTATGATATTTTAAATAAGAGAATCAAGTTAGACAGTCAAAATATAAGAAGAATTCTGAGGAGAGGTTGGAGAAAGGCAAAAAGAATTATAAGTCACTTGCTCAGAGGTTTTAATTTAAGCCATTTTGGTAGATTCAAAAAGGAAAGAAAAGGCAGGGTGTGAGAGACAAACTAGGGTTAAGTTTCCACAGAACAGTTAAAATTCAATTCCTTAGAAATCTTGAACAAAAAATGAGTAATTGAAAAACTAAGTTTCAACAGAGTGTTGTAAGCCTCAAGATAAGGTAAAATAAGTATCTTTGACCAATGAGCTTTCAGAAGAAGAGACTCCCTTGGCTCTAAACTTTTGATAAAGATGTCTAGGCTGGAAACTGGCTTAAACTGACTTAGGTTCAAGAATCAGGAAAAGGTTTTTCTTTATTGAATTTGCTTATTAACAAGCCTCATGAATAGAATTGGAATTAGAACTTCACTAACAGAACATGGGCTCTATGATGAAAGAGGGGAAACATGTTTAGGAGTAGCATGTAAGAAATGACGTAACCCTAAGGAGAAATGGCTTATTCATTCTTTGGGGGAGGGGAACTGTAGCAAACTAACAGCCTGAAGCTTGCCTGTTTCTGTACCTAGTGCTTCCTCTCTTCCTATTAGAGAGCAACTGTTTCTCTGTTACCTGACTTTCAGAGTCATCTTGTTTCTAACAAGATTGACAAGCAATGAGGTTCTAAAACAGAATCATGGATTATATTCATACTTAAGGAAGAAAAGAAAGGTTCAGAAATAGTCAAAAGCAGAAAAAAGCAAAGTGCTATAAAAGCCAAGGGAAAAAGGATCGAAGTTGGAATAGTTCACAAAAAGGATAATTATAGAAAAAAGATAATTAGACATCACAATAAAAAATAATAATAATTAATGGTCCTGGAGAAGGCTTTTTTTGTAGAATGGTGAAGACAGAAGCCAAACTGAAAAGGACTAACAAGTATAGAGGAATAAGAAGAAATGATTAAGCAATAATAGAAATGAAAAGGCAAGGCAGTACCTTGGGGCAGGAGGTGCAAAGATCAAAGAAAAGCTATTCTGTTTGGGATTTGTTGAGTTTTGTCTTGATTTTAGGACTGGTAGGTCTATGCCAACTATAAGAAGAAGCAGACATTGCCCATTAGATTCTTCTTGAAGAATAAAATGAGAAAACTATTAGATTATCTCTGTCTTTTCCAACTCTTAAGTCCTATAGGTTACCATTTATTATTTGTTCACTCTATAGAACATATGAATAACATTATTTTCAACAAATTCATTCAATAGCCATCTGGTAAGTATGCACTGTGTATTTACATTTCCTCTCATGTCTATATTGCAGTATCTATTTAGAGGCATTATATTCAGAAAAACAATGTTATGAAAACTACTTTCAGTGTTACTTAAGAAACTTTTAAGTCATATTATTAAGAATAATCTTAGAAAATATCCCATGTTTTAGAATTATGGTTATCTGATGCTCTAGGAAAGAGAAAATAAAAATAAAAGTATAAAATTTATTCTCTAAATGATTTAACTTTACATTTTTATAATCTGTATTCAACTCATCCAATCCCTGAGATTTTCTACTATGATTAGCATAATTCTAAAAGACAGTAATTTAAAAAAAAATAACGAAAAACAAAATTGTACCCAGGATCAAGAAAAAAGTAGTACTACAGTAATAAGATAATAAAGTAACTTTAAAGTATGCTATACCAAATATAGAAGACTATAGTAAAATATGCTTTTTGATAAAGATGCTAAACCAAAATTCACATAGTAGAAATAGGAAATAGATCTGAAGCAGTGTTAGTTTTGTCAAGGTATTTGGTAGGTTCTATCATATAAGACTTTACTGATAAAGACTTATATAATAATTGTTTTCATCTTAAGTCAAGTTTTTAGACTAGTGTCTAAGAATCAAAAGAAGAAATACTTCTTTTCTGCAGGAAGAAAACACAAAAACTGACATATTCAGTGTTCTAGATTTTATATTGATATTATTCAGTTCTACAATAAGAGTACTAGTATGAATTTTAATTAAATGTTGTACTGAAACTAAAAGCTACAGAAGAAACTACATATTCTCTAAAGAATTCTCTGAAACATTTTAATGCATGAATACTACTGAACCATTTAAAATAATTTCTATGGAATGTCTAAGAAAATTGTGATTGAAGTAATTTTATCAGTCCAAAATGAAAAACTACAAGTGGCTTAAGCTCAGAAAAGTATACTGTAATATGGCACCTAAGATTTTCAAAATTAAATTCAATAATCATTTATTATATGCCCATTGTGCTATTTTGGTCTTTTTGCTATTTGCATTACAAAATAATCCCTCTCTTATCTCCATGAATGTTCAATGGCTGTCCCCCAAACTTGGAATTCTCTTCTTTCTCATCTCCCATCCCTCGATTCCTTCCAGTTCAAGCTAAAATCCCACCTGTTACAAAAGAAGCTTTTCCCTATCTCCCTAATTGCTAATGTCTTCTCTCTGTTAATGATCTCCAATTTATCCTGTATATACTTTGTTTGAACACTGTTGTTGTTTTCATGTTGACTTCCTCCAAAAAAGAATGGTCTTGGCAGGGGGAGAGGAGAGTGAGGGAGGGAAGTGAGTAGGGATGAAGAAGAGTTTCAGGAGGTATTTCAGTATTTAGCACAGTGCCTGGCACACAGTAGATTTTTAATAAATGCTTATAACTGAGTACTGGGTAGAAAGAACTATGCTAGTTTTCCCAACAACTAAACCAACCACCTAAGACACATATCTGAAAATGTAAAAATGCTTCTTTTTTCTGTTACTTACATGGCCAACAGTTCTAAACAGTAATAACTCTAATCACAGAATGTAAACTTTTTGATGTAACTCCATTTAAAAGGAAAAGGAGAGAATAAGCATTCATATAGCAATGTACACTTTTTTTTTTCCAATATTAACTCATTTGATTTTCCTACCATCCCGAGAATTAGCTGATACTATTAACCTGATTTTATAAATAAGGAATCTGAGTCAGATACTGAATAAATTGCTTAGGGTTATTACATTGCTAGGCTGGATATGAACACAGATTTCCTGACTCTAGAGCCAGGGCTCTATCTATTATGTCACTAGCTGCCCTCTATTTAGAAAAGGGGGGAAGGACAGGGAAGATATAGTTAAGCAGATCATGTGAGAATTTTGTGTGTGTGTGGAACAAGCTTATCATGAATCAGTGGTTTGACATAGCAGCCAAAAATGTCTTATGAAAGATATTTAAGACAAATTAAATGACAGTCCCAATATTTTTTGCAATGTTCAGACCATTCTTGAACTAATGTTTGATTCTATACACCATATTTTAGGAAGGACATTGATTAGGTAGGCTAGATTCAGGGTAAATTAAAAATACGGTTTTAAGGGACACTAAGCCATGCCATATCAAGAGTAATCAAAGGAAATGGGTGTAAAGTGCAGATAAAACTTTGAGGCAGCAAGATATGTGAACAGTTGTAGAAGAAGAGTTAGCATTAATCCTTCTGTTTGAGTCCAAAGAACAGAATCAGGACAATTAAGTAGTAGTAATGAGGCAATCATTTTGAAACCAATTACAAGGAAATGAAAATTACTATCGGAATACTCCTTAAACAGAATAGGCTGACACAGGAAACAGAGATTTTTTTTCATTGCTGGAATTGTTCAGGTGGAAATTTGATGATCACCTATTAGAGCTGTTGTGAAGGGATTTCAACCTGGAGGCAGAGGTATAACTGAATCACCTCTAAAACTCATTCCAATTCTAAGATTCTATGATTTTTTTTCCCCATTTAACAAAAGAACACTCTTCATGTGAAAGATGTACCTTCGTATCTATATAAAGTTGTCTGAACTCATCATACATACATTCTGAGGGTCATACCACTTATACAATAGTTCTTAGGATTATATCATGTTGATACTACTAAAAAAACTCAAGAATTGAAATTTGTTTAAAGTCTTATAACGAAGGTTTAAAAAAAAAAAAGGAAATTTATGAATTTACCGACACCTATAATTCTTTATAAAAACATTTAGCATACTAAACATTTCAAAGAAAAAGCATCACAATAAAAAATCTCTTACCAATTTCAGCAGGTAGTTGTTTGATTTTGTTTTCCCGAATGCTAAGCATGATGAGTTTTGACAAATTTTTGATATCCTTTTCCACAGTAGTGATTCGATTAAAACGAAGATATAGAGTGGTGAGAGAATCTAGCCTATACACCACGGAAGGAATTTCCCTCAGTTTGTTATGTCGTAGGTCAAGCATGCGAAGCTTCTTCAAGTTATCAAGAGAGTCAGGCAAACTGGTCAGTGAGTTTTCACTCAGTGCCAGTGTTACTAGATTCACTAAACAGCCCACCTCTGCTGGGAGAGACTGTAATTTGTTACTGTATAAATATAGTTCTGTTAGTTGTGTCAATTCTTTGATTGATGAAGGAAGCATGTGTATAGATCTCTTGGATAAGTCCAATCGCATTGAATTCTCTTCCCGGCATTTGTTTAGCTCTTTAATCACTTCAGCATTGCTAGATTTTTTTCGAGTCCCTGGAGCTGGATTGGGACGTTTGATAGTATTGTCCACAGAAAAAGCCACACCTGGCTGTGCAGCACTGGAGTCTTTCTTTCCATCTTTGGCATCTTTCCCTTTGGTCTTAGGTTCCTTTTCTTTGCTTTCTTTTCCAAAACCTCCAGAGGCCTTTGCCTCCTTTTCTCTTTCCTTGGCTGATGGCACTTTAGGATCTTTCTCTTTACAGTCTTTTTCTTTTCCTACACTGCTACTCATGATGACTCAAGCTAGAACAAGCACTACATGAACTTCTTTTATTTCGTTTACCACAACAAACTGAAATTCAAGCTTGAAGATATAGGGATCCTACAGAGTCAAAACTGCTGCTTGAAGTAGCAACTTGTATAAAGTGACATTCATCTGTTACATGTTGGTTCTGAAGGCACTGTACCCAAACATGATAACACATTCCAACTAGTAAAAAGTTGAAGGTCAAAGGCTCGTTAAAATTCCTGTAATATAACACAAAAAGAGTCAATGTTAGGTTATTTTAAAATATATACGTGTGTGTGTGTGTGTGTGTGTGTGTGTGTGTGTGTATGTATATATCAAGTACCTGTAAGAACATGATTTTAAAAAGACCTTCCCACATAACTCCATAGGAGCCTCCTAAAACGCTATTCCATTTTGCCCAATAAGATTCAATAATTTAAATTTAAAATCCTATAGAGTACGTACATTTGTCTCTACATAGCAGTCAATCCAGGAAGTTATTATGTTTGGAAATAAATGCTTGCTCTCCACAAAGTTCAAGAGGAGAAAACATGTATCTCTGCTAGATGTTGGGAAAGATATAAAACTTATGATTCCAATTCTCATGGAACTTAATAATGACAACTTAAATTTATAGAGAGCTTTAGGCTTACAAAATGTATTAGCCAGCCACTTAGTGACAATAATATACTTAGATCAACAGATCTCAAGAGAATCAGAAAAGGATTCTATGATTTTTTTTCCCCATTTAACAAAATGGGTCAGGATTTGAAGAGAACTGGGTCTGAATCTCAGTTCTGACCATTAATAACTGAATGATCAAGTCACGTAACTTCTTTGAACATCAATTTTCTCAGCTGTAAAAGAGAAACACTTTGCAAAAGTCAAGTGAAATTCAAAACTCAAAATTACTACACAATCAAAAACACTGCCTCTAACAGCCCTAATATTCCCTACCTCCCAGGGTGTGTGATGGGGAAAAGACTTGATAAAACTAGAAATACTTCATAAGCATGAGATGTCATGAGATTTAAAAAGCAGAGCCAGAAAGCAATGCCTATTGTTTCCAGAACAAGCCATCTGGCTCCCCCTACTCCCAGAGTGCTTTACTTGGGGTCCTTATATTTGTTTTTAAAAATAATTTTACTTTGATATCTATTTCACTATAATTGATACCTAATTTACTATAATTCACTTTTCCTTATAATCTTATGGATTTTATTTTATGCATTTAGAAACATTATTCTGAAAAGGGGTCCATAGGTTTTACCAAACTGACAAACAGCTTGTCAACACAGTGTCCTAGAAACAAAAAGTACATAAAACAGCACACCTTGACCCTAACAACAATCTCAGTAGGCCAGTTCCTCACTTAAATCCTTAGTTTCTCCCATTTGTATGATATGGGAGTTGGACCCGATGGTCCTAAAACCTTTACCATCTCTGATATGCTGTGGAATTTATGATTGATTATAAGCGATTAATAGATTTGAGGTTGGATAACAAAAAAGTGATGAAGGTAGAAATGGGGAGTCAAATGGCTAGGAAGGTAAATAAGCATGGATTTTACTACATTATTAAAGCTAGGCAATTTCTTATTTAAAAGAAGTAAAGGTAAATATGTAACAATACAGCATAAATTTTCTAGAATATTCCCAAATTTAAAGATGATTGTGATAAGGAAAGGATGACAATGTTACAAGTCCTTTATTGTTGGAATCGTTACAAACTGCTAACACCAACACTTTATCATACTATCTGTCTCAATAGAGAATTCAGAAATTATGGGCATCTTCTATTTCAATCAAAACATCCAAAACTCAAAGCAGTAAAAGACAATGATTAGTTGACCACAGAATATATAATTCTGCAGTACAGAATAGAAATTGCAAGAAGGCAGATTTCAGTGATGAAAAATTTCCAATTAGTGCTGTCCAAAAATGGAATGAATTGCTTCTGAATGAAATAAGTTTTGATCAGTAGATATTTTCGAATAAAAATGGCACAACTGTTTTTTAGGAATGTAAAGGAAAATTCATTTTTCAGGTTATGTTTTAGACTAGATCCAAGGTATCAAACTTGCATCCAGAAGAATGTGGATGGCCAGAACAAATTAAAATATACTTGGGAAATACCTAACAAAATAAAAACATGATTAACACAAATTATGTTAATTTGTGGGTTTTCTAAATCAATATATGGCTTACAGAGTTTCAATTTTAGTGTGTGATACTTGTAGACTAAAATGACCTCTAAGCACTCTTCCAACTCAAAACTATTATTTCTACTTTAAGCGATGTTATGATAGAGCCAAGATGGCAGCATAAAGTTAGGGAGGCATCTAAGTTCTCTCTACCTGAAATGTCTTTAAGTAATGACTCCAAACAAATTTTAGAGCATCAGAATCCATAAAAAGACAGACTGAAACAATTTTCCAGCCAAAGACAAGTTAGAAGGTCAGCATACCAGGATGAGTGAACAAAGCTCCAGCACAGGTTTCACTACCACAGTCCTGGTTCGAGTAAACCAAGAGTGCTCTTTGGGGTCTCTGAGTCAGTGGCAGCTCTAGACCCTGACTTTCAGTCAAGTTTGACTTAGAAGGTGGACACTGTTTATAGCACTAGGATGTGAATGGAACCACAGCAAACCAGCAGCTGGCTTTGCAAGCCACTTCAGTGGTGGCAGCAACAGCAGCAGCAAAAACACTAACGTCGACAGATAGTAGTAAGGAGTTGAATACCTGATCAGAAAGAGATTACAGAGGTTTCTTGGGGTCTGAGAAGAATCTGTTAATTTGCCCATATTCAGACATAGGACCACTCCTTGCTCACAGCCCCAACACAAGGAAGAGCACTAGCACACAAAAACTTACAGTCAAAAGTGAATCAGAACTTCTTTACAATTCTTGGGCAAAAAGAGTACATGTAGAGGCCAGAAGAGTAGCAAACACACTTCTCCTTGAATAAAACCACCTTGGAAGAATTGAAATCTTACAGGTCTTTAGAAGGATTTCTGAAAACAGTTACACAAAATCTCTGAAGTTTGAAACATTACACCCTCCACCTGGAAACAGAGCCCAACTTTGTTAGAGCTAAAAGTTTAGTAATAGATAGTAAATGAAATGTATGCTCAGAAAAGAGATTCTGAGCATACAAAGTTACTAGGAGATCAAAACACACTAAGAAGATAAAAGTCAAAGCTCCTATATCCAAAGTCTCTGAGAAAAATAAGAATTGGTCCCAGGATATGAAAGAGCTCAAAACAGAGTTTGAAAATCAAGTACCAGAAGTAGAGGGGAAAATTGGGAATAGAAATGAGACTGATGGAAAGGAAGCTAATGAAGAGGAGAATGCCTTAAAAAGCAAAATAAGTCAAGTGGAAAAGAAGGTACAAAGGTTCACTAAGGAAAATAATTCCTTTAAAATTAGAATTGAGCAAATGGAAGCTAATGACCTTATGAGAAATCCAGAAACAATAAAACAAAACTAAAAGAATTTTTAAAAATTGAAAACAATATGAATTATCTCAATGGAAAAACAAATGACCTTAAAAAACAGATCCAGGAGAGAAATTTTAAAAATTAATCTTCTACTTGAAAGACATAGTCAAAAAATGAGCCTAGACATCATCTTCCAAAAAATCATCAAGTAAAATGTCCTAATATTCTAAAACCAGAGGGTAAAATAGAAATTTAAAGAATCTACCCATAACCCCCTAAAAGAGATCCCAAGATGAAAACTCCCAGGAATATTATAGCCAAATTGGAACTCCCAGGTCAAGCATCCAAAAAGAAAGAAACAATTTAAGTATAGTGGAGTTATAATCAAGATAACCTGAATACCTGATTAGAAAGATTGAGCAGTTTCTATATTAAAGGATCAGAGGGCTTAGAACTATGATATTCCAGAAAGCAAAGGAGTTAGGAATACAACCAACAATCACCTACCCAAGAAAAACTGAGTATAAATCTTCATAAGAAAAGGTGGACATTTAATGAAATAGAGGAATTCCAAGCATTCATGATGAAAAGACTAGAGCTGAATACAGAATTTGCCTTTCAAATATAGAACTCAGACTCAGAATATAGTTCTTATTCTTAGAAAGTTAGAAAGAAGTTTACATACACATGGCACAGATGTGAATTGACTATGAAGGGATAACATTTAAAGAAAAAAAAACATTAAGGAGTAAGTCAGGAACATACTGAGAGAAAGGGAAAATGAGAGGTGAAATGGCATAAATTATGTGCCATAAAAGAGGCAAGAAAAAATTTTTACAACAGAGGGGAAGAGGGAGGAGGAGGGAGTAAATAAACCTTACTCTTATCAGAATTGGCTCAGAGAAGAAATAAGATACACACTCAATAAGAGTACAGAAATCTAATTTATCCTGAAAGAAAGTAGGAAAGGAAGGGGATATGAAAAGGGAAGGTGGAGATAGAAGGGAGGATATGTAGGGGGAGGGAGTAGTCAGAAGTTAAACACTTTTGAGGAGGGAAAAAAATCAAAGGAGAAAGAAAATAGAATGAACAGGAAGAAAATACAGTTAGCAACAGTATTTATGAAAAGAATTTTGAAGTAAGTTTCTCTGATGAAGGCCTCGTTTTTCAAATATATAAGGAACTGAGTCAAATTTATAAAAAATTAAGAGCCATTCCCCAATTGATAAATGATCAAAAGATATGAACAGTTTTCAGATGACCCAATCAAGTTGTATACAACCATATGAAAAAAAAATACTGTAACTCATTACTGATTGTAGAAATGCTAATTCAAACGATTAGATTGGCTACAGGGCCAGAAAAGGAAATTGACAAGTGTTGGAGGGAATCTAGAGAAATTAATGAATTGTTGGTAGACTTCTAAAGTTATTTAACCATTTTGAAGACAATTTGGAACTATGCCCAAAGGACTATAAAATCATTCATACCCTTTAACCTAGGATACCACTACTAGGCATGTATCCTAAAAGAAACTTAAAAAAAGAAAAAATAAAGGAAAAAAAGACCCATATGTACAAAAATATTTACAGCAGTTTTTTTCTCATGACAAAGTATTAGAAATTGAGGGGCTGGCCATCAATTGGGGAATGGCTGAATAAATTGTGGCATCTGATTATGATGGAACACTATTGTTTCATAAGAAATGATGAACAGGATCCTCTCAGTAAAGCTCATGCAAAGTGAAATATACTATGTACAAAGTAATAGCTATTCTCAGCTATATTTCTCAGCAATACAATCCAATATTACTCGGAAGTTCTTATGATAAAAAATGTCATCTAGAGCCAGAGAAAGAACTGATGGTGTCTAAATTCAGACTGAAGCATACATACTCTTTTATTTTTTCTTGAGGGATTTTTTTTAGGAGGAGGGGGAATTTCTTTCAATTTAACTTTTATCAAAAAGTTTTACATAACTTCACATGTGCCTCCTCTGTGGGGAAGAAGGGGGAAAATCAAAGTTTTAAAAACAAATGTTCAAAAATTGTTTTACATGTAAGTGGGAGTAAATAAAATATATATTTTTAAAGAAATAAATAATTTAAGCAGTGTATCTAGTTTAATAAAACAAACTCTAAGAAGGAGTTTCACATACCAAATCCAATTAATACATTCAGGATGCTGTATGCCCTATTGATTTTTTAAGAATGCCTCTTTGAATGAGTTGCAGAATCAATCCATAAAAGGCATAAAAGAAATAGGAAATTGGGAATTCTGTTGAGAATTAAAGTTTTTACAGATACTGGATGAAATCAGATAAGAAAATGCATTGGGGTTAGTTGAAAGAATTAAACACATCTGTGGTATTTTTAAATATCAAAGAAGATGATTCCAGCAATTTCTTTAGGAATCAAGCTTCATTCAGCAGCACAGAAAAGGCAAACCCTTGGCACCTATACCATAGGGTAATAAGGAAATACGCCCAGAAGGAATGTCATACTCATTTTCCTCATCACTGACCACATTATCAAGAGAAACAGCACCCCCCCCCAAAAAAAAAACAATGAATCTAGCTCAAAAGCTCAGAGGATAAACTAGATTCACTTAAAAAGGTACAGCTTTCGGATTTTATACAAGTTCAGACCCTATAAATCTATCAGGGAGACACACACAGCCCATGGGAAATTCATGAGTTCTAGATAATGGAATAAAAGACTATCTATCCAACCAGGATTTGGTCTTCCCCATATGTGCTAAGCTTGAGCCTACATTCCCTTGGATTACGTATATACTTGTGGCAAATTATGTTCCAGACTTCTAAAGAAAATTGTTTTCTCTCCCAACTGTTCTTACTATACTTGCTTAGTAAATATCACTAGCTAAAAACTAATGAAATCTGGCTGGCTAATTGATATCAGCAGAATAAGCAATGGAGAGTACACTCATGGGGATTGTGAATGAGAGTATTAGAAAAAATCATTCAAAAACTCTCAAAGTTACCCCCAAAATTCTGAAATTAAAAATAGTTAACCATCCTCTGGGGGCTGATTCAGCCCATCAATGCTACTAGTGGGTGTTGGAAGATAAATGCCCCAAATGCTACAGGATTCTTGATCTTTATATCTACTCACTATGCAACTTTAGCAACTCTTAACTTAAACTACATTATAGGCACTGAAGGAGTATTAAAATAAATAAAACAGTCCTTGATCTCACAGTCAATAATTATATTTTCTAGTACTTTCCACACTGGGAATGACGGGGGAAGAGAAAAAAAATCTAGTAATTTGTTTTGTTTTGTTTTGTTTTTGCTAGGCAATCGGGGTTAAGTGACTTGCCCAGGGTCACACAGCTAGGAAGTGTTAAGTATCTGAGGCTACATTTGAACTCAGATCCTCCTACCTTCAGGGCTGGTGCTCTATCCACTGCGCCACCTAGCTGCCCCAATTATGCCACCTAACTGCCCTCTCCTGCGCCACCTAGCTGCCCCTAAAGAATTATGTTTTAAACACCATCAGATTACTGTGGTGGATTCTGGTTGCCTTATACTGTAGCACCTTATAATCCTATCAGGTTTGATAAAATCTAAACCCAGCATGAATCAGTATGGTAAAAATTAGATTTAGATGGGCATCTCAACACCATACCTTACTTATTTTCATAACTGTTGATATTTCTTATATTTTATCCATAAAAATGAATTTTATTATTTTATCAAATTCCATAAAATATCCCAATCATAATTTAATTGGTATAGCTATAAATTTGTTAATAAAAATAAAATTGTTAAAAATTTGAATAGTATGGTAATTCTTTATTATATTGTTAAGGCCTAATCATGAACATGGAAAATATCATCAATTATTTTTTCCTTCATTTATATTTTTTAATTATTTTATATTTTATATATCAAATTGTTTTGCTCCTCTTAATTTATTTTTCCTATTTTTGTTCCTATATCTAGTATTTTAATAGTAGAAATAGTGACTATTTTCATTTCAATTCTTAACTTTATGAGAAAGCCAGCAATTCCAAAAAGCAAAGATGAGGAAGAAAAACATTATACTCATGGGGGATAACAAGTAACTAGACACAAAGATGAGAGATAGAGCATTCTGCATGAGGCAGAGCAAACAGGCCAATATGGTTATAGCTCAGTATATGTGGAATAGATATATCAGAAGACTAGAGAAGGTGTGTGTTGAGGGATGGGGTGTTGGGGGGAGGAGGGGAAGGTCCCATTTTGAAGAGCTTTAGATATCAAAGAGAAGAGTTTCTATTTGATCCTAGAGTTAGAAGAGAGCTATTAAGAGTTAATTGAGTAGTGACAGGATCAGATCTACATTTTAAGAAAACCACTTTGGTTGAGCCTTATAAACAATATGTGGGAAAGACTTAAGGCAAGGAAACCAATTAGGAGGATGTTGTAGTAGTCCAAGTATGAGGTGATAAGAATCAGAAACAGGGTGGTGGCTGGGAAAGTAAAGAAAAAGGGACATGTTAAATCTGTGACAATAAAATGACACAATGTCAACTGATTAGATATGTAGGATAAGTGAAAGAAGTAGATAATAACACCAAGGTTAAGAACCTAGGTGACAAAGGATGATAGGTGACAAAGGATGGTAGTGACCTTGACAATACTAAATAAGTTTGAGAACAGGGTTGGGTTTGGGGAGACTGGGGAAGAGGAGAACAAAGGAAATCTGCTTTGAACAAGTAGAGTTTGAGCTGC
The DNA here is from genome assembly GCF_016432865.1 of Antechinus flavipes. NCBI lineage: Eukaryota > Metazoa > Chordata > Mammalia > Dasyuromorphia > Dasyuridae > Antechinus > Antechinus flavipes. Next base: position 589,059,852 of record NC_067399.1, on the reverse strand, counting down.
AATTCCAGGAAATCCCATTTTAGGTGAGCAATAAATAGTTGGTGATGTAGGATAGGGGCTGAGAAGAGACTAGAAGAGGATAAAAAGAGTTCTGGGAGACCTTATGCCAGGATGATAAATGAAGCAATAGAAGTTGATCAGGCCTCAGAGAGAAAATACAAAGTAAAAAGGGAAGATGATCTAAGACATATTTCTGGTGTACACCCAGATTTAATAGACAAGAAGTGGATGAACTAGGAAATGAGATTGAGAAGAAACAGATGAATAGGAAGAGAACCAAAGATGGTAGTCAATAGTGTCAGCTACATTGGAGAGGTCAAGAAAGATAAGAACAGAGAAAAAAAGGCCAGTATATTCAGCAACTGAGAGATGACTGGTAACTCTAGCTTTCCTGAAAAAGAGAGAAGAGAAATAGTGTGATAGCTGTTAGAAATGGTAGGATATGTAGTAAAGGTTTTCTAGGCAGGATTCAAGGATATATGTAGAGAGGTTGGCCCTAGGGAAAAGAGTTACTTTCTCAGCAAAGTTAAGGAGAAAATTGTGGATAATGAAGTTGTTAGATAAAAAGGAAAGGGGAGGGGTGGGGCGGGGCAGGGAAGAAGTTTAAGGTAAATGACCTCAATTCTAGGTAAAACATGAAGCTACGTTTTCAACTGAGAACAAGGAGGGGTTTGAGGAGAGAAGGGAAGCTTGAAAAGAGAAGATGAAAAGTTAATGTGGTAAAAAAGGACAGCAAAACAGTTAAGGTAGCGTAAGAGAATTGCCTTGCTTCAGGAAAAGCCCAGCTGACATAAGACAAATTTGTAGTGGAATTAGTCAGCACAATTCTGACTTCCTCCAATTTCAGAGAAGTAAATCTGTATTTTGCTACATGATTAAAGCTAAGCAATTTCTTATTTATAACAATATATTGTAAATAATTCATAAGTGAAACATTACTGTATCAATGGTGCCCTTTTGGCCACTTTTTGTCTTACAAATCTTTACATACAAAATAGAATCTAAATTTCTTCAAATGAAGAAGTTTTTTCTTACATTTAATTATTGAAAAAAATCTGATTTAAATATGGCCTCTTATTTATATATAGGTTAAGGGATTATAATAGATGTATTTCTGAAAAGTTGTCTTGAGATTAATTTTTGTACAGTAAACCTAATTTTCCCCACTATCGTAAAATGTGAGATACATTTTTCTGGAAAATTTTTGCTCTGAGATACAATTAGATACTATGAGATACTATCATTTTAAAGATGATAAAATGAATAGATGAAATATTTTCATATTTAATACAATGGCTTCAAAATCTAAAGAAAAGCAATAGTGTGGATGAATTGCATATAATTTATTAAAAGGGCATGTGGTTTCTATCAAAATTCCTTACCAGTACATTGAAATTTTGATTTAAAGCCAAATTAACATTGAAAGGGAAAAAAATTAAGAAGAGATTTCTGCAGTCTTATAGTTTACAAACATTGCAAAGACAAGAACTACAAGAAAATATTAATCACATATCACATTATAACAGCAAATGGATGCTCCAATTTCAGAGAAAGAAGAGATGGGATGTGGCCTTGCATACCTGGGAAATGGATACTAAGAATACTATGGAACCAAATCTCTTCAATAATAAGTCAAGGTTATATAGGCAAAGAGAGAGGAGAGGATGTTCCACAGTCTGATACAACCTGATGGGAATTAGGAGTTAATCTTAAATAGAATGGCTAGTAAGCAAATTAACAGGAACTAAAGAAATGCTTGTGGTTTGTTTAAACTGATTTGCCATTAGGGGAGACCTATCTGGATAGGTAAAGTGACAGAAATCACTAAATGCTTGAAGGTACAGTTTAAATTTTTATCATGTACATAAAATCATACAATCAAAAATTTATTCTAGTATGCAAAAGTGAGTAAGTTGATCACAATTTATATTGGAGGGAGTACAGTGTTGAAGTTCAAAAACCTGCTTCTAGTCACAGTTCTGCTATTAACTTACTATGTAAAAATGAACAAGAAATTTTTCTTACTCCATTTTTTTCAACTATGTGATGCTGAGTTTAGAACAGAGAGGGCCTATCCAGAATTAACATTCTCTAGGACCTTTTTAAAAGGTAAAAACTAATGAATAGAACAAAACACTGATTTAAATACTCTAATTAGTTTGGTTTGGAGTACCCAGTTCACCCATGCAGAACTCAAGGTATCTAACACTTTAGTAGACAGTCCCCTAGCCACCAATTTTCTTGTAACAAGATTGTTCAAAATGTAACAACAAAGGAACATAATAAATATACAAGAGTAAATTATTAGGAGACTAAATAGACTAATAATAAATAAATAATTATTAGATTTCTCTGTTAAAAGGTTATCTTATCTTACTAAAGGAAAGACCCTGTTCTGTGTAACATTTTAATCAATGATATGAAAGGTAACACAGAAACCACTTAAGAGAGGAAGAACAAGATATTGGACAAAGTCTCTAAATCCATAAAGTACCTTGACAGATTATAAAAATGGACTAAATCTAAAAGGATTACATTTGTTCCTTTTAATTTCAAGTATGTCTGGATCAATTCAAAGTACAGGGTATAAGTTCACATTTTTAAAAAGTGAGGGTTACTTTAAAAAGTTAGGTTACATTAACAGAAACAAGTTATCCTCTTCAGTTATGGCTTGGACTACATGATCTTCAAGACATATCTCTATCCCGAGAACTATAGATAAAATAGAAATCTAGAAAACCATGAGACAAAAATTCATAAAAAACACATTTGATAATAACACAAATCAAGGAGAGACAACACACTTCAAAATTCAAAATATTCAAAAATAAGCAAACAGACTAGAACTTCAGGCTAACAAAAAAAAAAAAAATTCAAATTCAAAAATAAGCAAACAGACTAGAACTTCAGGCTAACTGAAAAAAAAAAAAGATTAAATTTCATAGGGATAAATGTTAAGTCTTAAACTTGGGTTTGTTTTTTTTTTTTTTAAACCAAATTAATAAAAACAAGAATGGGGAGGCATAGTCAGACAATAGCTCAATGAAAAATATCAAAGAGTTTTAGTGGGCTACAGGCTCAATAAGAGTCAATAGGGTGATATGGCACACAAGAAAGCTAGTGAAATCTTGGATTTCACTAATAAATATAGTATAGCTTCAAGGAAACAGGATGAGATGGTGCTACTACATTTTGTACTGACTATCCCAAATCTGGGGTACTGTGTTTATTTCTTGGCACCACACTGTAGGAAAGACAGATAAACTGTAGCGTTTCTGAAGGAGAGAGCAACTCTCCTAAATATACTGAAGAACCTCAAGTTCAAGCCATATTAGGTTTGGCTAATGAAAACTGGAATGTATTACCTGAAGAAGACTTAGGGAGAACACAACAGTTGTGTTTATTTGAAGGGCTGTCATATAGAAAGAAGACTGGTGAGACCTGTTCTGTTTGGACCCAAAGAACAGAATTGGGAATGATATTGCAAGAAGACATATTTCCACATTGTTTTGATTGTTGTTTGATTTCTCATTTTTTCCCCTTTTGATCTGACTTTTCTTGCATAACAAGATAAATGTGGAAATATGTTTAGATATCATAAAAAAATTTTTTTTTCTCTAACAAGCAGAGCTATCCAAAAGTGAAATGGGCTATAGAGAAATGTTTTAGAAGAACTGTGCAGGTTTGACTTATATTGGATTACTCACTGTCTAGGGGAGGAAAGAGGTGGGAAGGGAGGAAGAAAAATTTGGAATAAGGTTTTGCAAGGGTGAATACTGAAAACTGTATTTGCATTATTTTGAAAAATAAAAAGCTATTGTTTAAAAAAAGCCAACAATAAATTTAGACTTGATATTTAAGAAAACAAAAAACTTTCAACAAACTTATTCAAAAGTGAAATGGGCTATGTTGGGACTCCCCTTCACTTGTGGTCTTCATACAAAGTCTAACTGACTGCTTGTTAGATAGGCTGTAAGAGAGATTCTTACAAATAACCATTTGATTAGGTAACCACTAAGACTCCTTCGTAATTCCAAAATCCAGTAATTCCATAATAATCTAGAGTTTACTTCAAGATCTCTGATAAAGCCTACTGCCTCAAGGGACAACCTATTCCACTTTTGAATGACTCCAATTATTAGGATATTTTTTTCAAGTCTGTCTTTCTGCTTTTTCTACCTATTGCTCTTATTTCTGTCCTCTAGGGCCAAAACAGCACAAATATATTTCCTATTTGATAAAACAGCCATTAAAAGATTTTTTAAAATTAAAAAAAAAAAATTTAAATGCCCTTAAAGCGTCTTTTCATCTAAATAAATAGTCCAAGTTCTTTCAACTAATCCTCCAATACAATATTTTTCATAGTTACTTAAGGTCCTAGTCATAAGGTGACTCAATTATAATCATCTGACCCAATCACTAGATAATATATATTAAAAGTCCTAAATAAGGGTTCACTATCTTGAAAGCTCATTAAGTTAAATAGAAAACAAGATCAAAACCTTATAGAAGCTTGAGTGCTTAAATAAGGCACAAGGGACTTTTTACTATTTCACAGAGCCCTGGACATGCTGATTTCTCATGTTCTCAAAAGAGACTCTGGATGGGAACAAATATAAGAAAACAGAAAGATTATAGCTAGGCCAAAGCAGCAGTTCTGGGCTCATAGGTTCCACTGGGGGAAAAAAAAAGCCATAGTTAAAATGAAATAACTATTTTACTTGTTATAGTTTCACATTATTAGAACAAAGAATTATGGTTATACAGTAAGATTAAATTCATTACACATTTTAGGTTCAAGTTAAGAAAATTATATTAGTAGTAGTTTTGGGTTTGTTGTTTTTTTTAAACCAGAATGGTTTAACTTGTTAAATGACAGCTAAGAACAGGACAAAAAAATACATTTGGTAAGCAGTTGAATAATGTAAAATGAACCTTTCACTCACAAATTTCTTATTCTGCTTTATCATCCAGATGAATAAAAGATACTTTTCTTCCCCAAATATCTGAACAATCTGGGAAAGTGCTTATTGTATATATTGAACAAGACAAAAGTTTATTTTTTCTCCAGAGCTTCATAAAACTAGATGTAACTCACTAAAATTTTATAAAATAGTATATGTATTGGGAATATAATTTATTAAATCTTAAATATCCTCTTATCTGTCATCTAGATAAAGTGAAAATAAAATTTAGTAAAAATTACTTCATAAGCAATATGCAAACATGTCATTTTGGCATAAAAGCAGCAACAAAATACTTTTCCAGCAACACTATTTCTCCTTTGTAACCCCAAATCTAATGAAAACCAACAAAGCTCACAATAAACAAAGCAACTATTCCCAAGATTGAATGACTTCAGATATTTGGTTTGCAATTTCCCACCCTCTCCCCAGCTCCCTCCTGAAAAATGAATATTAGACATAAATTGTTATTGCTTCTAAAATTATGCTAATAACTACTAAGAAAGATAGCTGTACTAATAAAAGAATAAGATAGTGTGGAAAATTTATGGAGCATTCAAAAAATATAATAGCAATTTTGTATTATAATACCAGAAATGGAATCACTTCCTTGATTCTTTTATTTGACCCAAATGATTCAGCCTATAATGGGAAAAAAAATCTCAGTAAAGTATAGTTCAGTATAGTCATATAATCAAAGAATTTTTACAGTTAGAAAAGAAATGAAGACCCAGGCATACAAAAAGATTCAAAGGGGGGCAAGGATAAATGGAAATTATATTTTTGATTAGTATAATTACATGTTTATGTATATGTATATAATAGTATAATTTGCAAATTTGTGTGGCTGGATTTGTGAAGAAGATAGCTAGTACTACTATTAATATTAATAAGGTTATTATGTAATAATCAATCATCAAGCATTTATTAAATTCCTAACTATTTTCAAAGTACTGGAAATAGAAAAAAGTAAAATAACATCTAGAAATTTACATCTTTTTAGGAGAGGGAAAATGGGAGAGGGAGAAGAAAAAGAGTGAGAAGGAGAAGGGAGAAAGGGGAAGGGACAGAAGGAGTGAGCTAAATATCAAATAAAAACAAGGTAATTTTAAGGGGAGAGGAACTAGGAATTTGAGTGACTGGTACAGGCTTTATGTAGAATGTGGAACTTGAAGGAAACCAGGGATTCTAAGAGATGGAGGTAAGGGGGAAATGGATTCATGCATGTACATTGCAAACAAGAGAAAGTGTGGATCTGCGTATGAGTAAGCAGGCTACTTTCGACTACAGAATGTAGAAAGAATAGTAATGTAATAATAAGGCTAGAAAAGTTTATTGAGCAGAGAAGGGTATCATAGTTGATAACTTGGGCAGTTATGTGGAAGTGAAGTAGAGAGAAGAGATGCAGTAAGGATATCTAATAAGAGGTTAACAATAGTCTAGGGGAGAAATGACAAAACCTGCACTAAGGTTGTGAACAGTACTTTCATATATATATATGCACATATATTATATATATATATATATACACACACACACATATATACACACACGCACATACATATATACATACACATACACACACGCATATATATACATATATATATATACATACACACACACACACACTTAAACACAAACACAGAGTGATTACCACAAAAGTGCTTACTTAATAAATGCAGTACTAAGTAGAAAGAAGGGAAAATACTAGAAAGATGGGGAGGTAAAAATAGGATTTGGCAACTGATTAGATGCATAGAGTGAGGGATCAAGAATAACATATTCATCTAGGTGAATGAAAGGATAGTGTTGTCCTCAATATAAAGAGGAGTTTAGAAGATGAGCAGACTTGGAGAGGATAATTCTGTTTTTCTCATATTGAGTCTGACATGTTTATGGAAAGAACATCCAGTTTTTTAAAAATCAAATAGGCAATTGATTTGGAATGGGAATCAAAAGACAAACCAAGGCTTAGATATATAAATCTGCAGATCATCTGATTCTGTGGTCCAATATTTTGAACCCAAGTATAGTACTAAAAATTTAATAGAAATAAGTATAATCTCATTGAAATAGGCTCATTGTTCTAGCCTGTTGAAATCTTTTTAGTTCCTTGTTCTCAAGGAACTTACAATGTCTAGAAAGAGACAACATATATATACATAATTACCATGTAAAATACAAGGTAACTTGTTCAGCAGGGAAGGCACTAGAAGTTCAGGGAAATCAGAAAAGGTTTCTTTTATAAGTTAGAGGTTGTGCTAAAGAAAACTACGAATTCCACAAGGCAGATATGAAGGATGTGCATTCACAAGGGGCACACTATGCAAAACATGGAGATTGGAGATGGAACCCTTATGTAAAAATCAAAAGTATTAGTTTGGCTAGTTAAAGGGAATTGCTAAATTATAAGATTGGAAAAACTTTTTAGGTCTTTAAATGCCAAACCAAAAAAGTTTTATTTGAACCTGGAGGAAATAGCCACTGGAGTTTACTAACCAATGCACTACTTCTTTGATTCTAATTATTCAACCAATTCTGACTCTACTTAAAATTTCTACTAACCCTATGTTGTCTCCTCCTAAAGAATGTATGTTACATGGGGACAAGAAATGTTTGATTTTTGTATTTGTATCAGCAATTATCACAGTGCCTGCTACTCAGTAAATACTGAATAAATGTTTTACTGGCTATTTGACACAGAAAATCTGCCCATAATCCTTTGGTGTTCCACAATTTTATCAATGACTTGAAAAAAAACATGCTTATAAAATCTCAAGATGAAGCAAAATTGGGGGAGAAGGGAGATGATATGTTGAATGACAGGATAATAATAGCAGTCTATCAACTCGGTCAAATAAGATGAGGCTGATCTATCATGGCCTTTATTAACAAAGGCATATTGGCACTTAATAGTCACTGTTCCATTTCTAAATGGGTTCACAAGTCATCCTTAAAGAGTATATTCTAAAAAATAAAATTTTCCCTAAGTTCTAAGCCAAATTCACTGATACATTAATTTTCAGATTGAATCCCCTTTCTTTTTCTGAAAATCAGGACATTTTCTACTTTTACAATCCTAGATCCCCTCTGCCAACTTCCCTCCTAATTTTAACTGCATTAGATATGTGTGTAAAACTTCTTAAATTGCACATAATCTAAACTGTCCCATTTTATCTTATGAAATTCTTCGTATAACTTTTTTAGTCATGAAATCTTCCTGCACTCATAGATCTAAAACGGAGGTCTCTGCATATGATTGCCTGATCTGGCCTCCACTAGTTTTTGTACTTCCTTTTAAGATAAAAAGGTTTTATCTTTTTTAAATAAAGTTTTACTGTATTTTAAAATGTTAAAACTATTTTTAGCTCCCTAACATACAAAACTAGGTGGGCTTTGGGGGAGTTGATGGCTTTATATTCTTTCTAACTCTATGAAGTAATCCTTTGCTACTTTTAATTGGTATGATACTAAATAAGTAAATTAATTTTGGTAGGATTGTCACTTTTATTATATTGATTCAATCTTCCTATGAGAAATTAATATCTCTCCTTACAGAGTCAGTTATTTCTGCAGTATTTTATAGTTGGATTCACACAGTTTCCGGTTGTGTCTAGCTTTAAAAAAAATTCCCTTTATACTTATTTTTAATGAAATTTCTCTTTCTAACTCTTCCTGAAGGTTTCTGTTGGCAATATATAGGAATGGTAATACCTTGTGAATATATTTTGTATCTTGGGACTGTGAATTTATTGTTTCAATACATTTTTAGATGTTTTTTAGGGTTTAAATAAATCATTATATATCAAAAAATACACAATTATTTTTCTTATCTATGTTTCTTCCTTCAATTTTTCTTTCTTTTCTAATTACCATAGCTAGCATTTCTATTATTAAATCAAATAGAAGTGTTGATAATAGGCATCTTTGCTTTATTTCTGATCTTCTGGAAAGGTTGCTTGTAATGGGCTGAGACTTGAGTTGATGCACTGAGATCCCAAGCACGAGAGGCTAAATAGTAATTGGACCACACTCTATTAATATATATGCTTGGAGAAAGAATGGCCCCTGCCCACTCCTGATGTGTTGTATAGGAAATAATGTTTTTGGTGGGTGGAGACAAGGGAGTGGAAAGGGAAGCGGAAGGAGAGACTGCGGGCTGGCGTTTTGACACAGCTGCACGCATTACCATTGCGACAGCCCTTCAGCTCCAATCTCCCTCTGCTAGCTGGCTTTCTATCGCAGCTGCCCATATTGCTATTGCAATCCTTCTTGCCCATATTGCTATCGCAATCCTCCCTCACCTCTACTGAGAATAAAGATTGAAGATTTTTCCCTTAACCTAAATTCCTGACTCCGGCTGATTTTAAACACGTGGTCATCACAGTTGCTAACCTCTTTATTGTAAGTTTTATGTATTATATAGAAAGTTTTTATATATGTATTATATAGAAAGGTTTTAGAAATTTTTTTTGTTTCAGATACATTCTCTATTAGAAAAAAGCCAAGTTATTTCTATACTTTCAAGTGCTTTGTTTTTTAGCAAAGGTAAATACTGAATTTTATCAAAAGACTTTTCAGTATCTAGTGATACCATGTGTTTTTTTTTCTTATTTATATTAACATATTAAATTGTATTTATAATCTTCCTTATTTTCAAACATTTCATTCCTAGTATAAACCCAACTTGGTAGCTTAAACCAGCACATTACACCATATTCTACAATATATTACCAATAGATACAATGGAATCTTTTTTTTTTCTTTTGAGAGGTGGGTTACATTTTAAGTTCTGGACTACCTCCCTCTCTCCATCTGAGCCCCAAACTAGATAAAGCCATCATTTGGCAGATTGTTGCTGCTGTAGTAGTTGTTTGTCCTTCATTCTTTAAGAGAATCATGGCATCAGGGAATTACTACCATGATATGCAAATGAACTTAATTTAAATGAGGGAGGACTATGCAAGTTCACCTGCCTCACTTTCCCTTCCAGAGCCATCTGGGTCCAATGGCAAAATACAGATCAAGATAATTGGAGATGCTCCTGGATGAAATGTGAGACCCCGGCCTTTTTAAGCTAAGGTCTTCAACAGGTCTCAATTTGACTGAGGCTGCACCCTTCAGTGATTAAGGCTAAGTAGCAATTGAGGCAAAGAATACCCTCTTTCACCAATAACTGTGCCTTAGTAATCTCCAACAATCTGTTTCTAAATACCCTAATCCAGAGTTTTCCAAACTATGGGATGTGTAAAAGGCAATAGTTAAAATGACTGGCAATTTTTAGGGACAACTTTCCCAAAAATTGTTTAGTTTTTTCAAAGAAAACAAAGGTCAAAATCAACAAAGATTAAATTAACATCTGAATTTGCTCTAATGCATTAATATAGCATAGTAATTGAATGGCACATGTAAACAAGGTAAAATTTTAATCAGTAAGTGTATGCACGTGCCACCAGTGTTCTAAGGCTGTTTTGCTGCCTGGAATGTAAAAAATCAACTCAAAAATAATCTTTGTGTAGAAGTATAAAGTATATACATATAAAAGATATTAATATGTACATGTGTGTATGTATGTCTAGGTGTACATGTATATATCTATGTCTATGTATAGATATATAAAAATATACTAAGCATACTTTTATTTATCAGTGCTTTCTCTGGAGGTAGATAGAGAGCACCTTCTTTCATAGGTTCTTTCTATTTGGCTTGATTGTCGATAACTCAGAAATGATTTAGTTATTCACAGTTATTTTTCAGACAATGTTATTCAATACAATACTTTCTTGGTTCTGCTCATTTCACTTTTCATTATTTCATATAAATCTTTTCATTATTTTTCTAAAATTGATGTGTTCCTCATTTCTTACAGTACAGTAATATTCCATCACAATAATAAAACACAACTTGTTTGGTTATTCCCAAATTGATGAATATCCACTCTATTTACAATTCTTTACTCCCCAACAAAGAGAGTTAATATAAGTATTTTAGAAGACTTAAGTTAACTGATTAGAGAAATGCAAATTAAGGCAACTCTGAGGTATCAATTCACACCTCTCAGATTGGTTAAGATGTCAGGAAAAGATAATGATAAATGTTGGAGGAGATGTGGGAAAATTGGGACATTAATGAATTGTTGATGAGAGCTGTGAACTGATCCAAACATTCTGGAGAACAATTTGTAACTACGGCCAAAGGGCTATCAAACTGCATATTCTGATCCAGCAGAGTCTCTATTGGACCTGTATTAGAAGGAGAGTCCCCACAAAAAAGGAAAAAGAACCCATGTAGGGAAAAAATGCAGCAGTTCTTTTTGGAGTGGCAAGGAACTGGAAACTAAATAGATGCCTATCAGTTGAAGAATGGCTGAGTAAGTTATAGTATATGAATGTAATGGAATATTATTATTCTATAAGAAATGATCAATAGGATGATTTCAAAAAGGCCAGGAGAGACTTACATGAACTGATAGTACGTAAAGTGAGCAGAACCAAGAGAACATTGTACATAGCAACTACAAGATGTGATTACATTAACTACAACAGACTTGGTTCTTTTCAACAATGAGGTGATTCAAACTATTACAATAAATTTGTGAATGGCTCTGCATCCAGAAAAAGGACTATGGGGACTGAATGTGGATCACAATATAGTATTTTTAGCTTTTTTGGTTTTGTTTGCTTGGGGCTTTTTCCCCCCCTCACTTTTTTCCCTTTTAATCTGATTTTTCTTGTGCAGCATAATAAATGTGGAAATATATTTAGAAGAAATGTACATATTTAACCTATATTGGTACTTGCTATCTGGGGGAGAGGAGGAGAAAAATTTGGAACACTAAAGTTGTGCATGGGTGAATGTTGAAAAGTACCTTTACATATATTTTGAAAAACAGAAATTTTTTTTTTTAAAAGGGAGAAATCAAAAAAGAAGATGCTATTTTCCTTTTCCCCTCATCTATCTTTAGAAAAGATCTAATCAGTATACTGCTGGATCAAAGGTAAACAAACAGTTTCATAACTGCTTGGGCATAATTCCAGATTGCTCTCCAAAAGAATTGATCCAATTCACAATTCTACCTTCAACTTATTAGTGTCACATCCCTTCCAATAATTGTCATTATCCCTTTCTACCATTTTAGCCAACCTCTGATGTCTCAAAAATATTTTAATTTGTATTTGTCTAATCAATAATGATTTGGAGCATTTTTTCATATGACTAGGTATAGCTTTGATTTATTCATATCCGAAAACTGCCTTCTTCACATATGAAAACTGTTCAAATCTTTTGTCTACTTTAATCAATTGAGAAATCACTCCTATTTTTATAAATTTGATCAAGTTCCCTATATATTTGAAATATGAGATCTTTATCTAAGAAACTCTCTATAAAAATTTTTCCCCAAGTTTCTGCTTTCTTTCTAATCTTGGCTAAACTGTTTTTATTTATAGAAAGGAACTTTTAAATTATTGGGATATTAATATTAAAGATTATACTATTAAAAATTTAGAAGAGAATGAGATTATATAGATCTTATAATTGCTGGTAGGAAATGTACTCAACCAAATAAGAGACAGAAAAATTACAAAAGATAAATTAAATCATTTTGATTACATAAAACTGATCTTCTGCACAGAAAAAAGTAATGCACTTAAGAAGGGAAGTGACTGAATAGGGGAAATTTTTTTTTTGAATGAAATGACTGATTTAAGGATTGGTATTCAAATTATATAAACAATTAACATGTACACGACATACAAACATACACACATTCCTAATAGCTATTCCCTAAGAGATCACTGGTTAAAGGACAAAATCAAATAGCTCTCAAAAGGAAAACTGCCAAGTAGTCATAATCACATTAAAGAATTCTATAAATCAGTAATGAGAAATGCTTTAGCACAAATCAAGGAAGTAACAGCAAACTGTACTAGTAATCACTGTAATTTTCATCACTACAATTTAAAACAAAAACAAAAACAAAAAAGTTTCACTTAAGAATGTTCTTGATGAAGCAATTAAAATTTTAACAAATTTTGACCCTTGAATACACATTTTTTAATATTCTGTGTGACTAAATGTCAGTGGGAATGATGCATAAAACACATATATAGCTATCTTGGTAGGAAAAAAGTGTGTTACTGCTTGCACTGTTAGCTCAGCCAAATACTTTTTTCATGCTGCACTATTTTTACTTGAAAGAATAACTAATAAACTATAATTATTCAAACCTGAGTATTTAGCAGACATATTCTCAAAATTAACAAAATAAATCTCTCATCTCAAAAAAAAAGTGTTATTTTTTGCCAATAATAAAATGCAAAAATTAGAATTTTCAGAAAACTCATCAATATTTAAAGACTTTTTCTGTTGAAATCAGGAAATAATTACACATGTACTTTTGTGACATTAGAAACATGATATATAAACAATTAAGAAAACTACATAGCTCAATGAACCTATTTGTCCAAGTAAACAAAGAATAATGTTACAAAATCATGGATAGGTAAAAGTTCTTTTCGAAGAACAAACAGACTAATGGATGTTAATGTAGCAATAATGCAAACTTTATTAAATAGTTTCAGGTTCCATACTGAACTTGAAATTTTTAAAGGAACTACTACTTAAGAGGTTATTAAAATACCCCTCACTGGAGGCCAGATTTCCTTAATATATTTCTTTTTCTTTTTTTGCTGAAACAATTGAGGTTAAGAGACTTGCCCAGGGTCACAAAGCTAGTAAGTGTTAAGTGTCTGAGGCCATATTTGAACCCAGGTCCTCCTAAATTCAGGACAGGTGCTCTCTCCACTGCGCCATCCAGCTGTCCCTCCTTAATATAATTTCAATCAAAACAACATACTACACCACACTGTATGACAGATTCAAAAGATTTAATTTCTAATATGGTAAATATCAATAGATAATAATTTGGAGTCATCAATAATTTCCAGGAGACAAAAGAAGTCCTGAGAACAAAAATTTGTTCTAAATAAATAATGAGATTAATCTCAATTGTTCTGTATATGTGTACCTTTAATTGCATGCTGAGAATTCAAACTGAAAAGTGATTTTGAGCTGTTTGGCTTCACAGATTCTAACATGCTAAGGCTAAGGCATAATTAAAGATTGTACTATTAAAAATTTAGAAGAGAATGAGATTATATACATCTTATAACTGCTGGTAGGAAATATACTCAACCAAATAAGAGATAGAAAAATTACAAAAGATCATTTTGATTACATAAAACTGATCTTCTGCACAGAAAAAAGTAAAACACTTTTTATCTTGGTAGAAAAAAAGTGTGTTACTCTCTTCTTTGATCAAAATAAATGTAGCTGATATTACTCTCTAACTTATTTAGCTAAGCTACTCTTCTAATGACAAAAATATTTGTTAGCAGGATAATACTTGAAGCTTTTCTAGTTTGATAGAACCCACTAGAATTTATATTCTGCAAAAACAGCTTTCAAGAACCATATCATGAGAGCAGATATATAAATATATATATATATTTATGTAAGATATAAATATAAGAAAGATATAAGATATAAGCAGAAAGGTATATATTATAATTTTCTAACCCCCCCCCAAAAAAATTCATAATTTTCTGTAGTTTAAAAACAATAACAAAAGGTAAACTAGAAGGTAATCGCTACAGCAGTTTGAGTCCTGGAATAAGTCCTTAAGATTTAAAATCCTTGCCAACTTACACACCAATAACAGCCTTGACTTTTGGATGAACTTATCTCTATTTCTAAGATTTATATTCCTTTTCTTCTTCTCAGTATACTCTCAGATAGTTTTTCACTACAAAAAATTTAAGACTATATAAAGAACTAGATGGTATTATCTCATTCTTAAAACATCCTGAATAATTCAAATCTATATAATTTAACTAAAAGTTCTCTGAAGACTAGGACTAGATCAACTAATTTTTATAACTCTACAGCGTTCAGCACTGCCTTGGCTCCATAACAAACATTTAATAAACACTTGGAAATATCGAATCAAATCAAATCAATAACAGAAAACTCAAAATAAACAGACTATATTAAAATAAACATATTAACATAAACAAAAAACATAAAAATAAACATATTAAAAACACTTTAAAGGCTATGTCCTTAGTCCAGAATTATATTTTTATATCATTTCCTTGAAAAAGCCCATCCTTATGAATATAAACTGCTTGCATTTTTATTTTTCTTCCCGGGTTATTTATATCTTCTGAATTCAATTCTCCCTGTCCAACAAGAAAATTGTTCGGTTCTGCACACATATATTGTATCTAGGATATACTGTAACCCATTCAACATGTAAAGGACTGCTTGCCATCTGGGGGAAGGGGTGGAGGGAGAGAAGGGAAAAACTGGAACAGAAGTGAGTGCAAGGGATAATGCTGTAAAAAAATTACCCTGGCATGCGTTCTATCAATAAAAAGTTATCAAAAAAAAAAAGAAAGAAAGAAAAAGCCCATCCTTTGACTCAGGGCTGGTTCCAAGAGCCCTAGCAAATCACTTAAAAGTGTCAATGCCCTTCAGTTTTTCTTTTTCTTCCTTCTTGATCTGCTTTTTCTTGCACAATAAGATAACTGCATAAAGATGTATACATATACTGGATCTAACATGTATTTCAACATATTTAATATGCATTGGACTACCTGCCAGCTAGGGGAAAGAATGGGGGGAAGGAGAGAAAAATTTGAAACAAAAGGTTATATAAGGGTCAATATTGGAAAAATAACTCATGCATATGCTTTGTAAATAAAAAGCTTTAATAATAAATAAATAAACAAATAAATATAAATAAATAAATGAATAAATAAATAAAATTTTAGAAAACTTTTTTTTAAATGTCAATGCTCTACAGGTCTCTTAGAGAACAAACAAGGACATTTCAAGCCCCTTTGAAACACTCTAAACTGAAGAACAGCGGCTGATTTGTATTTATTTGTATCCTAACTAGGAACTAATGAAACAATAGTCTTGTAGATATTCAGAAAAGGAAAAGGCAAGAAGGAAGGAAAAGGAGAAGAAAAGAGGAAAAGACAGAACATTAAGGAGCTTCCAATATATACCAAGGGACAAAACATATACACAATTATAATTGTACACAGATTATGAAATGACCTGATAATAATATATGAGAAAAATCACATCTGCTGGAGAGTTCAAAGAGGGAGAAGCAATTGTAAAGAAAAAATGGAAAAGACTATCATTCAAGTAGCAGTATTTGAACTGAAACTTAAGATAGAGAAATGATGTCAAAAAGCAGAAATATACTACTCGACCTCTTTTTTTTCATCATGGACTCCCTTCAGCAACTAGTAAAGCCTAACAATCTCTTCTAATAGTGCTTTTAAATTCATAAAATAAAATACCTGGGACTACAAAAGGAACCAATTATACCAAAATATAATTATCAGAAAAATATATTAAATTCACAGACCCCCATGTTAAGAATATCTCTTCTAGGAACAGTGAACTATTCATACAGATGCAAAGATCAGCATAAGATCAGGAAACAGTAGAGTCCAATTTGTTTAGAGCATAAGGAGCATTAAGCGTTATAAAATAAATTGAGACTGAAATGATAAGAATCAGATACTAAAAAGTCATGAACATAGAAAATAGCATGATAGAGAGGGAAGAACATTGGATTTGCACTGAGAGACCTGGGTCTTCATCCCAGCTCTGCTAGTTACTACTTATATAAGTCACTTAACACTTTTAGACCTCAGTTTCTTCATCTGTAAAACAAAAGACATGGACTAAAGGATCTCTAATGTCCCTTCCACCTCTAAATGTATATTACAGGGCTAAGAAACTTGTGTTTTATTCATTAATCTGATATTAATATTGTAATTAAGAACAGTAGTTAAGAACAAAAAAAGTTAATGTTCTTAAAATGATTAAAACATGAAAAGAGATATTTGATTTTTTTTATAAACTATCTAACCTATCAGGAACAAATCCTAATTATTTTCTTGGAAACTGAGTACGCTCTTATTTTATTCACAGTATTAAGTGTAAAGTTACTACAATAAATTTGTACTAAGACAAAGATAAGAACCTGATGATATGAGCCAAAAATTAAGACATTGCCTTAAAATGCTAAGGAAAGAATCTTTTTGTGCTATGTAGTATTGCAAAAATGATTTTTGCTGAATATTCTTTTGATGAGTTCCAGAGACCATTCTATAAAACCGACAGCTTTATCATATTCTTCAAAAGCTCCTCCCACCTATTATCACCTTTGCCTATTTGTTTTTACATATTTCATTAACTTAAAATAATCCTTTGTCCCAAAACCAAAAGGAAGGAAAATATTATATATTGTATAATCAAGATACATGATAAAGACTAAAGTTCTAGAAACATATTTGCTACTGAATATTATTCAAAATATATGCTTTAAAAAGGAAACATTTTTTCCAGGTTAAACATAATTGCAGGAGCTTTAGAAATTTGAATACATTAATAAATTTAGGGTCACATTTCCACTAAAAGCAAGATTTTAAATAAATGTTCCCATAATAGGGCACTGAAAAAAGATGAGGTATCTCAATTCAGAAAGCCATATGACTTCATTGCCCCCTTGTCCATTTGCCAATTCTTCAAAGTATATTTTTCTTCCTTAATAATAATAACACCCATTCTTATTTTAAAAGACTCTTACCTATTATGCAATTAAGAGAGAAATAAAGAACTGGTTTGGTAATTCAGTTAAACTAGAGTTATATATAAAAAGAGCCATACAAGTGATAGCTGAAATTTTCTTACTCCCCTGCTCTGTGACATCAAACAAAGCAAATCAGTGCATTGGTTTTATAAATTATTTTTTGATACTTTGGAGTTATTTTTTTTTCCAGCACCAAAAGGGAGGCAGCAAGATAATTTATCGAACTAACATCGAAACTGATAAGAGCAAAGGATCAGAGATTTAAAGTTGTAAGAAACCTTAAAGGTCCTCTAAGACTATCTCTCATTTTAGAAAGCAAAGTAAAACCTAAAGAGATGAGTGACTTGCCCAAGGGAATGTAAGAGCCAGAATTTGCATCCAGGTCTACAGACAAATTCTAAGCTCTTTGCATCGAATTTGATTAAAAAGCAAAACCTAAGAAATTCATTGAAGCAACATGATAGGCTAGGGGGAAAAAATACTCACTTGGGAGTCCTGGGATTTTGTTTCCAGTCCCTGAGTCCCAAAGTCATAATCTAAAATACGAAGTTAAACAACATTCTAAGTTCCTTTCAGCTCTATAATTTTATGACCGCAATTCATTTAAAGAGATACTAGAAACATTTGTTGTTAAGCACAGAGAAATACCCAATAAGCAAGTATTGAGTTGATGACACATTTTGGCTCAGTAACACAACTGGAGAAAGACTAAAGCTGTCATTAGCATAAGGAATTCCCTGAATGAGAAAATTCCCTTTTTAAAGGCAGGACAACAATTTCTCTACAACTTTTTGTTACTGAGTCACTTTCAGTTGGAAGGAGAAGGAAGGAATGAAGAAAGGAAGGGAGGGAGAAAGAGAGGGAGAGAGAAGGGAGGGAGGAAGAAGGGGCAAAGAGAGGCAAGGATGAAGGAAAGAAGAAAGGGAAGGAGGGAAGGAATAAAGAAAGGAAGGAGGTAGGGAGGGAAAGAAGAAGGGAGGAATGAAGAAATGGAGGGAGGGAGGGAAGAAAAAAGGAAGAAAAGGAGGGAGGAAGGAAGAAAATAATGTGCTTTGGAGCCTCATTCAGCATCCATAGTTTTTCTTCTGGATGCAGATGGAATTTTCCATCCCAAGTCTATTGAAATTATTTTGGATCACTACAATGCTGAGAAGAATCAAGTCTATCAGTCGATTCTCACACAATTTTTATGTTACTGCGTACAATATTCTATTGATTCAGCTCACCTCACTTAGCATCAGTTCATGAAGGTCTCTCTAGGCTTTTCTGAAGTCAGCCTGCTCATCATTTCTTATAGAACAATAATATCCTATTACATTCATATACCATAACTTATTCAGCCATTCCCTGTTAGGTATCCAACTCACTTGCCAACACACACACAAAAGCTACTACAAACATTTTGGCACATATGGGTCCACTTCCCTCTTTTATGATCTCTTTAGGATACATTCTAGGTAGAGACACTGCTGGATAAAAAATAACAGTTTGATAGACCTTTAGGCATAGTTCCAAATTGCTCTCCAGAAAGAGTACATCATTTCACAACTTCACTAATAATGCATTATTGCCCCAATTTTCCCACATCCCCTCCAACATTTATCATTATCGTTTCCTGAAATCATATGATTTGACCACAATTACATAGCCACTCAGCCAGTAACAGTACCTGTGCCTAGCTTTTGTTGTTTCCTATACAGATTTTCTGTTTACTTTGCCCCACTGCATCTACAGGAATTAGATACAGTTATTTAATTACAAAAAAAAGTACAATCATAAAATAAAAATACATTTATATATAGGAGAAAGAAATGATATGCATTCCATGATGAAAGGTTCATAAGGTAACAATTTTGTATTTTTCTTTAATATTCCTGAATTCATAAAATAGTAAAATACTATACTCTATAGCTGTGAAGTGTTCCATAAAAAGAGAAAAAAGTGTTACCTTAACTATAATAAAAATTTTAAGATAGAATCAAGAGAAACTAATTAAAATTTACAAAATTGTTAAAACACTGAAATTAATAATTTCATAAACTACATTGTTAATGTTTCTTATATTTCAGTATTTTGTAAGTTCTAGAAAATTAAAGTCACAAAATTATTGTTACCTTATGCAATATAAAACAGAATACAAAGTTAAACACTAAGAAATTAATATTTTACCAATCATTCATCACTAAGTACCTCTGAGTTAGACATTGCTAATAACTAAAATTAAGTTTAAATTTTTCATCAATTTTCCTAACAAATTTGTGAAATAAGATATTGTTGATTTTATGGACTATTAAAATATAACTAAAATGGTGCTTTTAAAAAGTATCATATACTACAAGGGAATCTCATAATATCTTGGGCTGTTTCTTTTATTCTATAATACCCAAATGATATGCACATTTTTCCTATTGCCATAACAATAAATGAAAACAATAAGCTAAGAAGCTTTTATAAAAAGATGCACATAGATAAGTTAGCAATAAATGTCATTCTTAAGGTTTTTTCTTACATACTATTGCTTCTTTTGGCTGGAGTACACTGAAAAATCAAAAAGATTCTATACAGTACTTTAGCAATTTTAAGTTTCCTCAATCATACATCAAATAAAAGGAGGGAAAAAATGTTTTGCTTCTTTGAACAGCTACCCCAATCCAAGTGACAAAGAGTGAGTGGGGAAAAAAGACACAATGACAACAGAAGAAGAATGTGTTCAATAAAAAAATAAAGAGAATAAGGAGAAAGTTTCAAGGTCACCAGCCAACTAGATTGTCTAGGCTTTTTCAAGCATATTATTCTTAATAAGTCTATTGATTAATGCCATTAAGATAATAGAAAAATTCACATTTCCTTTAGAAAAGTCAGAATAGCTGACATTTATAAATAGTACTCTAAGAATTGCAAAATGTTTTACACAAATTATTCACATTTGATTCTCACAATCCAATAAAGTACATACTACATGTATTTTCATTTTAATGACAACAAAATTTAAGACTCAAAAAGATTAAATTAAAAGATCATAATCACACAACTAATAAATGTCAGAAGCAGGATTGTATTCCAGGACTTTCATGAATCCAGCCCAGGATCCTTTCCCACTGCATTATATTTTCTTTTTTATTTTTTTTTTAAATTTAACTTTTTTTTGTTTTTTTCATTATTATTATTGTAGCTTTTTATTGAAAGAACATATGCATGGGTAGTTTTTCAACACTGACCCTTGCAATCACTTCTTTTCTAACTTTTTCCTTCCTTTCTTCTATCCCCTCCCCTAGATGGTAGGCAGTCTCATACATGTTAAACATGTATATCTTAAATACAATATGTGTGTACATATTTATAGTTCTCTTGTTGCACAAGAAAAATCTGATTTAGAAAGGTAAAAATAACCTGGGAAGAAAAACAAAAATGCAAGCAGTCCACACTCATTTCACAGTATTCTTTTGCTAGGTGTAGCTGGTTCTGTTCATCACTAATCAAATGGAACTGAATTGGAACTTCTCATTGCCAAAGATAAGCTACTTGCATCAGAATTGATCCTCATATAGTATTGTTGTTGAAGTATATAATGATCTCCTGGTTCTGCTCATTTCACTTAGCATCAGTTCATGTAAGTCTCTCCAAGCCTCTCTGTATTCATCCTGTTGGTCATTTCTTACAGAACAATAATATTCCATAACATTCCCGTACCATAGTTTACTCAGCCATTCTCCAATTGATAGGCATCCATTCAATTTCCAGTTTCTAGCCACTATAAACAGGGCTGCCACAAACATTTTTGCACAGTTCCCTTTCCTTTCTTTAATATCTCTTTGGGATATAAGCCCAGTAGTAACACGCTGATCAAAAGGTATACACACTTTGATAGCTTTTTGTGCATAGTTCCAAACTGCTCCCCAGAATGGCTGGATCCATTCACAATTACACCAACAATGTATCAGTGTTCCAGTAACATTCGTCATTATCCCCTCCAACATTCGTCATTATTTTTTCCTGTCATCTTAAAACAATCTGACAGGTGTGTAGTGATATCTCAAAGTTGTCTTAAATTGCATTTCTCTGATCAATAATGATTTGGAACACCTTTTCATATAAGTAGAAATAGTTTCAATTTCATTATCTGAAAATTGTCTGTTCTTATCGACCATTTATCAATTGAAGAATGGCTTAAACTATTATAAATTTGAGTCAATTCTCTATATAATTTGGAAATGAGGACTTTATCAGAACCTTTAAAAGTAAAAATGTTTTCTCAGTTTATTGCTTCCCTTCTAATCTTGTCTACATTAGTTTTGTTTGTACAAAAGCTTTTTAACTTGATAGGATAAAAATTTTCTATTTTGTGATCAATAATGATCTCTAGTTCTTCTTTGTTGACAAACTCCTTCCTCCTCCACAAGTCTGTGAGATAACCTATCCTATGTTCTTCTACTTTATTTATAATCTCATTCTTTATGCCTAAATCATGAACCCATTTTGATCTTATCTTGGTGTACGGTGTTAAGTGTGCATCCATGCCTAGTTTCTGCCATACTAATTTCCAATTTTCCCAGCAGTTTTTGTCAAATAGTGAATCCATATCCCAAAAGTTGGGGTCTTTAGGTTTTTCAAACACTAGATTGCTATAGTTATTATTTTGTCCTGTGAACCTAACCTATTCCACTAATCAACTAGTCTATTTCTTAGGCAATACCAAATGATTTTGGTGACCACTGCTTTATAATATAGTTTTAGATC
Organism: Antechinus flavipes; assembly: GCF_016432865.1. Taxonomy (NCBI): domain Eukaryota; kingdom Metazoa; phylum Chordata; class Mammalia; order Dasyuromorphia; family Dasyuridae; genus Antechinus; species Antechinus flavipes. Next base: position 589,037,472 of record NC_067399.1, on the reverse strand, counting down.
AGGTACAACTAGGCCATCTTCACTTGATTTTTTTTTATTAGTTCCGTTTAAATTCTTGACCTTTTGTTCTTCCATATGAATTTTGTTATTTTTTTCTAGATCATTAAAATAGTTTCTTGCGAGTCTAGTTGGTATAGCACTAAATAGATTAGTTTAGGCAGTATTTTCATCTTTATTATATTAACTTGACTTATCTAAGAGCACTTAATATTTTTCCAATTGTTTAATCTGACTTTGTGTGAAAAGTGTTTTGTAATCTTGCTCATATAGTTGCTGACTTTCCTTTGGCAGATAAATTCCCAAATATTTTATGCTATCGGCAGTTATTTTAAGTGGAATTTCTCTTTGTATCTCTGGCTATTGGATTTTGTTAGTGATGTATAAAAATGTTGAGGATTTACGTGGATTTATTTTGTATCCTGTAACTTAGCTAAAGTTGTGGATTATTTCTAATAGCTTTTTAGTACAATCTCTGGGATTCCCTAAGTATACCAGCATATCATGGCATGCATGAGTGATTAATTTGGTTTCCTCATTATCTACTCAAATTCCTTTAATCTCTTTTTTATCTCTTATTGCTAAATTGCTAGCATTTCTAATATAATACTGAACAGTAAGGGTGATGGTGGGCAACTTTGTTTTACTCCTGATCTTACTGGGAATAGTTCCAGTATATCACCATTACGTATGATGCTTGTTGATGGTTTTAAATAGATGCTACTGACTATTTTAAGGAAAAGTCTGTTTATTCCTATACTCTCTATAGTGTTTTTAATAGGAATGGGTGTTGGATTTTATCAAATACTTTTTCTGCATCTACTGAGATAATCATATGATTTTTGTTAATTTGGTTATTTATATAGCGAATTATCTTAATAGTTTTCCTAATATTGAATCAGCCCTGCATTCCTGATATAAATTCTATTTAGTAATGGTGTATTATCCTGGAGATGATTTTTTGTAATCTTTTTGCTAGTATATTATTTAAGATTTTTGTATCAATGTTCATTAAGGAGATTGGTCTATAATTTTCTTTCTCTGTTTTTGTCCTACCTAAGTGTCAATACCATGTCTGTGTCATAAAAAGAATTTGGTAGGACTCCTTCAATACCTATTTTTTCAAATAGTTTACACAGCATTGGAGTTAATTGTTTTTTAAATGTTTGGTAGGATTCACATATAAATCCATCAGGTCCTGGGGATTTTTTCCTTAGGGAGTTGATTAATAGCTTGTTCTATTTCTTTTTCAAAAATGGGATTTTGACCAATTTACTTCTTCCTCTGTTAATCTGGGCAAGCTATATTTTTGAAGGTATTCAACCATTTCATTTAAGTTATCAAATTTATTGGCATAAAGTTGGGCAAAGTAACTCCTAATTATTGCTCCAATTTCCTCTTCATTAGTGGCAAGTTCTCCCTTTTCATTTTTAAGACTAACAATTTGTTTTTCCTCTTTCCTTTTTCTAATCAAATTTACCAAGGGTTTATCTATTTTGTTGATTTATTCATAGAACCAACTTTTACTTTTATTTATTAATTCAATAGTTTTTTTTTTACTTTCAATTTTATTAATCTCTTTTTTTTTTTCTTTTTAGAATTTCAAGTTTAGTATTTGACTGGGGGGTTTTAATTTGTTCTTTTCCTAGCTTTTTAAGTTGAAAGCGTAATTCATTTATTTTCTCTCTCTCTAATTTTATGCAAGTAAGCCTCTAGAGATATTTTTTAAAATACTTTGGCTACATCTCACACATTTTGGTATGATGTCTCATTATTGTCATTCTCTTGGGTGAAATTATTAATTAGGTCTATAATTTGCTGTTTCATCCAATCATTCTTTAGGATGAGATTATTTAGTTTCCAATTACTTTTTGGTCTATTTTCCCCTGGCTTTTTATTGAATGTAATTTTTATTGCATCGTGATCTGAAAAGAATACATTTACTATTTCTGCCTTTCTGCATTTGAATTTGAGGTCTTTATATATTGTATAGGTTCCATGAACTGCTGAAAAGAAAATGTACTCCTTTCTGTCTCCATTTAGTTTTCTCCAAAGATCTATCATACCTAACTTTTTTAGTGTTCTATTTACCTCTTTAATTTCTTTCTTATTTATTTTGTGGTTTGATTTATCTAGTTCTGCGAGTGCAAGGTTGAGATCTCCCACTATTATAGTTTTGCTGTCTATTTCTTCTTGCAGCTCTTAACTTCTCCTTTAAGAATTTAGATGCTACACCACTTGGTGCATATATGTTTAATACATATTGTTTCATTATCTATGCTTACCCTTTAGCAAGATATAATGTCCTTCCTTATCTCTTTTAATTAGATCAATTTTTGCTTTTGCTTGATCTGAGATCAGCTTTTTTGACTTCACTTAAAGCATAGTAGATTCTGCTCCAGCCTTTTACCTTTAATCTGTATGTATCACCCTGCTTCAAATGTGTTTACTGTAAACAACATATTGTAGGATTCTGGCTTTTAATCCAGTCTGCTAACTCTGCCTCCACTTTATGGGTGAGTTTACCCCATTCACATTTATGGTTAAAATGACTAATTCTTTATTTCCTGCCATCTTGTTAACCCCAGATTATGCTTTTCTCTTTCCTTTACCTCTTGGCCCCGTCCCTAGTATTAAACTTGTGAGTACCACTTGGCTCACGCAGCCCTTCCTCTTTAGGATCCCTCCCCCACCACTTTAGAATACCTCTCTTTTTCTTAAACCTTTCCCTTACAATTTCTGTATTCCCTTCTGTTTAGTTTACTCCTTCCCTTTTTCACTTTTCCCCCTCCCCCTTTTCAATGAGGTGGGAGAAGTTTCTCTGTAAATTGAATATGTCTAATATTTTCTCTTTAAGCCAATTCTGAAGACAGTAAGATTCACACTATGTTCAACCCCCTCTCTCCTTTCCTTCAGATATAATAGGTTTCCTTTGCCTCTTCGTGAGATGTAGTACCCCCACTTTTCCTTTTTTCTGGTACAATTTCCTTTCTACCTCTAGCTTCTTTTTCATAACATAACAGTAAAACAAAATTATACATAGTTCCCAAGATTTCTTTTTGCCTTTTTTAGGTTTCTCTTGAGTCCTATATTTGGAGGTCAAACTTTTTGTTTAGTTCTGTTTTATTCATCAGAAATAGATGGAATTCACCTATTTCATTGAATGTCCATCTTCTTCCTTGGAAGAAAACGCTCATTTTGGCTGGGTAAGTTATTTTTGGCTGAGTACCAAATTCCTTAGCCTTTAGGAATATCCGATTCCAGGCCCTTTGATCCTTAAATGTGGATGCTGCTAGATCTTGAGTAACCCTTATTGTGGCTCCTCTGTATTTGAATTGTTTTTTTTCTAGCTGCTTGTAGTATTTTTTCCCTTGGTCTAATAGTTCTGGAATTTAGCCACAATATTTCTTGGAGTTTTGATTTTTGGATCTCTTTCAGTAGATGATTAACAAATTCTTTCAATGTCTATTCTACCTTCTGTTTCTATAACCTCTAGGCAGTTCTGATGATTTCCTGAAAAATAGTGTCTAGGATCTTTTTTTCATCATGACTTTTCAGGAAGTCTAATAATCCTTAGAATATCTCTCCTAAATCTATTTTCCAGGTCTGCTGTTTTCCCAAGTAGGTTTTAATTTTTTGGTTTTGCTTCGTGTCTCCTTGAGTCAATCATTTCCGTTTGTTCAATTCTGATTTTTAATGAATTAGTTTCTTCATTTACTTTTTTAATTTCTTTTGTAATTGTCCAATTGAGTTTTAAATGAGTTGTTTTGTCCTATGGAATTTTTTTTCCATTTCACAAATTTTATTTTTTAGGGAGCTATTTTCTTTTTCCAATTCGCTAATTCTGTTTTTCAGGGAGTTGATTTCTTTATCCATTCTATCTTTAAATGAGTAGGATGATTTAGCCAGACCCTCTTGCAAAGCTTCCCTTTCCTTTCTCCATTTTTCTTCTAGCTCTCTTTTAAGAGCCTTTTTAATTTCTTCTATGAGAGCCTTGTGTGATGGGGATCAGGTTATATCACCATTTGGAGCTTCATTTAGAGACAATCTGCTTTTAGTCTCCTCAGGATTTGAAGTCTGCTCTCTTTCAGTATAGAAGCTATCTATAGTTAGAGCCCGCTTTGCCTTTTTACTCATTTTGACAAAAACAACAACAACAATAATAACTGCAGTCTGCTTTTGGGCCAGTATGGTGTTACCAAGCTTTCTCTACAGACAACAGGAAGTAGCAGTAAAACAATACTGGGACAGCAATGGCTGTGCTACAATCAGTGTCTGCACTGGGGATTAGGATCAACACTGGGATCAGCGGTTGCATGCTGAGATCGTGCTGAGTCCCTGCTGGTGCTGGGTGGGTGTGGCCATATCCAGAGAGACTAGCATGTTGGGGTTATAGTCTTTACCCTTTGTGTTTACAGCCTCTCTGCTGATTACTGGCTGATCTACAGAGCAAAGTAGCCAACACTGGTAAAGTTCTCCTGCAAATTTTCTGCCAGCAGAGACCATACCCAGCCCCATTCTGGTCTGCTCAGCATGAGCATTTCCATGCTCTTACTGCCTACTTGCCTGACACTGCACCTGGCCTAGCTGTCCCCACCCAGAAGCAAAAACAGACCTTTTCTGGCGAATTTTGAGATTATTTTCTGTTGGTAATCTGTTGTACTCCCAATATTCATGGGTTTTGACAGTCAAGCATTAATTCTGAGGCTGTTTCATAAAAAAGTAGTCTGAGTGATAAGGGAGAGCTTTAGACAGACACGTGTGTCCTCTCCACCCTCCACTGCATTATACTTTCAGAAGATATAACTTGTCAGTATACATATGCAATATTTCAGAAAAGGCATTAAAGATAGCACTGCCATGCAAATGTGTAAGTATTTTTGTAGGGAAAACAACTGATAGAGAAACAAATAGAGAATAGGGCCTAAAGACTGTAAGAACAAAGTTCAATCATCCCCCCCGCTCCACCTCACCCCCGAAATATGTACTAGCTGTGTGATCCTGGGCAAATCACTTAACCTCTATTTATCCATTTTCCTCTACTGTAAAACAGGGATAATTAATAATAATAGAACTTTGCAAAGTTTTTATGAGAGTCAAATTTGTAAAAAGCACTTCACACTGTGACTAGGATATAATAGGTACTATACAAATGCCTATTCCTTTCCCCCTTCCTCAAATATAGTAGTATCCATCTACCATACACTAAATATTAAGACCTGCTTTTACATCAGTTATTCTTAACTAACAAAATCATATGACACTCTAAACTATGACAAATTTCTTTAACAAAGGATATTTCTTTGGCAAAACTTCCTTGAAATCATATTTTTTTCCCCTTAAAATCAAGACAATATGATTGCCAAACCCATAACTAACTGTAATGTTAAGATTCGGTCTTAGCAGTCCATTTCAAAAGCTTCATAATTAAAAATAAGGTGGTATATTAAATTCAAGAAGAAATATTTATCTCAAAGAAAAATTTCAAATGCAAAGGAATTTATACTTAGAAGAATGTCGTAGTTGTTAGCTTTTAAGAAAATAAGTATAACAAATTTACATTTGTAAAAGAAAGCAATCCTACACAATATAATGCAAACAACAGTAGACTTGGAAATAATACACATACTGCTCATCTCATAGGGTCACTATAAGAATGAAAAAAAAAAGTATGAAAAGCTCTTCATAAACCACAACATGTTTTATAATTGTCAATAAACATATACTTATTAAATTCTAACTGGGTACTTATATAATGTACTAGATATGAAAAATACAAATGAAAAAATAAGATCATCTGTGACTTTAAGGAACTTAAAAATCCTACAAAATATAATATAGACCTTTTTTTTTACAACTTCTGAAACAACAGGGACATTCAAACTTGTGCTTCAGAAATACTGATCATCTCACAATTTTTAGTCCTCTGAAGAAAAAGTCATTCAAATCAGGAACTGGCACCAAAATATATTCACTAGGATCAATATTTCAAAAGGTCATGCAAATACCAAACCCTGTCCCAGAAAAGTATATTTCCCCAATTAACTAATTATAATTTGGATACTGGGCTAACAAAATTTCTTTCCATTTTTTTTCCTATAAAATCATGTCCAAAAATTCAGGATTGAGATTTAGAAACAATAGATCTGAACTTAACAAATATGAGAACAAATTTATTTAAATATCTATCAACAGTAAAATTTTATTAACATGGATCACAAAAATATCATTTAAAACATAAGCACTGAACTACCAAGTTTTAGATAAATCATTTAATTTTAAGGTCAAATTTTATTATCCCTTGATAATCAAAGCACTAATCCACTATCTTAGAATCATGTTACATTTATGTTTAGTTAGTCTATACCAAATAAGAATAGTGAAAAAGCAAGCCATTAAAAAGTTCGCTGACTGAGCTCTTTGAACTTAACAAGAAGTTTCTGGGAATTAATGGATTTTAAGGCCAGATACGCTTTTAAAACACAAAATGGGTATAATAGTCATAATATAATGTTGAAGTCTTAACCTACTGATTAAGAAATGTTTTATGACAGAATTGAAGTAGTTTGATAACCAGAATTGGTCTCTTCAGCATTCTCTAAATCCTGAGTAAAAGAAAAGTAAATTTATCTGGAAAGGCCCTTGAAGATCATTAGCATCTATCACCTTCTTTTATCATTAGATAAATAAGCAGTAGGGAAGCAAACAAAATAAATTCAAACTCCAATATTCTAATTCCAAAATGAAAATTTTTTCCATTATTATTTTGCCTATTCTGTAGTAAGGCAGTAATCTGAATAGTCACAGAAGCACTTCAATGTCAGTTTTCTAGTTATAAATTTCATTTAGATATAATAAAATTATAATATCTTCCAAGGCTAATACTGCTTTTTAAAAGGGAATGGAATAATTTATAAGGAAAAGACTTTACTCCATAGTATAAAATGAAAAATAATTCTATATACTAGATTTTTCTGAAAAATCTGTAACAGAAAAATAATCTTAATCTATTTTAGAAGAACTATAACCCAATATGAATTTGCATTTGACAAAGCTGGGAGTTGCATAGCTTCAAGATTTCAGTTTTCTACTCACATATTATTATTCACAAGGAGGAAAGATTTCCTGGATCTTTAATTAAGCAAACATCAAAACTAAGATTATTCAGTCTTCAAATTACAGAGAGCTAAATAACCTTTCATAAGAGCCTGTTTTGCTATATTTCTAATTGTTTCCTTAGACTACACCAAAGAATTGTCCAGGTGATAATGAATGGACAAGTATTCATTAATTGCCATAAAGTTTGCAAAGTGTTTTACATGTATAATTTCACTTAATTCTCACAGCAACCTTTCAAGGTAGGAATGATTATGATAAATGAGGCTGATGGATGATAAATGAATGACTTGCCCAGATCACATAGCTAGTATATGGTTCAGATTGATTAGAATTCAGGTCAGGCCATTTAGTCAAAAACATAAAGCACATATATAAATTTAATCTGGATCAGAGTACTCACTAAGAGAAATAGAAAGCAATTCACTTATCATACTAAAGAAAATAGCAGCAGTACTCAGTTACTATGAGACATTTTTAAAAGGAGGTTGGAGAGGGTAGCATTTTGGGGGACAGATGGGGGAAGGAGGGGAATGATTATACTAAACATTAGACTTAGTCTTGTAAGTACAATATTCTTAAAATAACTTTGCTTTAAAAATCAGGATAAGAAGATTCAAATGGATTCATACTATAACAAATACACAATTCAGTCTTTCAAGAAACTTGCATTTCACATTAAAAAGCAAAAATGAACCTCAAAGATTTCAAAGATTCAAAGTATTCTGGAGCCTGGCAAGAAAGTTTTGAGTAAAGGACTAAAAATTCTTCTTTATTCAGCTTACAATATAAGCTATGAATAGGACCATTTCTCTTATATCTTGTATGATCAGTTTGAATCCAACCCAATAGATAAACTAAAGGCAAAACTATCTTGGAGGATCTCTGAGCAAATATATGGAGATAATGATTTAATGATAAACATAATTCAGTTACTGTATTCAGAGTCATGTACAATTTAAAAATTCCTTGATGTAACTGAGATAAGAAGTTATAAGAATAATATCTAATCACCTAACTATAAAATATCTGTAAAGCAGTTAGGACACAATGATATTTTTTAAAGTTATTTTCCTGTGAATTATAAATCAAGTTAATAGAGTCTTTGTGTCAGTTCTAAGCTTTTTGCATGTTACACAAATCTTTTCTTACTACACACTACAAAAAGATATAAATAACTATCAGTTTTCTATCTGTAAAATAACAATGAACCAAAAACTAGGTTTACCCAATCTCAATGAATACTCAAGAAAAAAAAAAAATCAATAGGTTAAGCACTATACCAGTTGTCTATAGTATTCTATACTAACTCATTATTCTAGTTCTTTTCACTTAAAATATTCAAGAGTTTGGGGAAAGAAAAAAGGGTGGCATTTGAACCCAATGTTCTTTTAACTTTGGAGGCAGGGAATGTTTAATTATATTTAACTTCCTCATTTTTTTTTCTGTACAAAACATATGCATTCCTACATCAGTTATATCTGTTTAAAAATCCTTTCCATTATTCACTCTTTAAACTATTTGTCAGAAAAAGCCAGAACTATATAAATGAAATAAATATACTACAAATAATGGAATGTGGAGAGAATAAAAATATGATTATAGTCTCATGATAAGGTCTCACATTTATGAATCAATACTTAAGAAAGGTATAACACCACAAGCCATTTGTCTTATAAGGTCAGGTTTTAAATTTTTTCTGTAAAGACTTCCTATAATAAGCTACTTTACTTTCATACTTAAGCTGCCATTTTCAATTTTTATAGGAATTTACTTTTTTTGTAAGATTAAAAAAAAAAAAGTTAACTATACTTATATAGGAAATGATTCCAGGGCAGAAATCTCAAGTGAATTAAAGAGAAATCTGAACTAATGAAGCAATCACTTCATCTTTAAATGCTGATAAAAACTTAGGATTTTAGCACAAGAACAGCAGTTTCAAAAAGCATGGATGAATTACATTCTGCAGAGGAGGAAGAACTCCTATCAATAAGAACACAAATCTACCAAAATATCAAAGTATAATATAACATGTAATAATATCTAACACATAATCTATAATACTAGTACCATACATATATACCTACTAATACATATACAGTACGAAGGGAAGCTAGATGGTACAGATAAAGTGCTGGGCCTGAAAGCAGAAAGACATCTTCCTGAGTTCAAATCTGAACGTAAGTACTTCTTAGCTGGTGATTCCAAGAAAGTTATTTAACCCTATTTGCCTCAGTGTTTTCATCTATAAAATGAGTTGGAGAAGAAAACGGCAAATCACTCCAGTATCTTTGCCAAGAAAACTCTAAAAAAAAAGTCATGAAGACCAAGTAAAACAAATGAGCAACAACAAATAGTAATAGCTTATGTTAATTTTAAAAGGCACTGTGTAGTGTTGAGCTGGCCAAATGGTACTCAACTATTGCTGCTCCCTTCACCCTGAGAGGATGAGTGTGATCTTTTCTTGGCCATTAATATCTCTATCTCCTTCTCTCAGATTTGATTAACAACAAATATCCTATTACAACAATCATGTTGGATTTTCATCCAATCACCAATATGACACACTTCAGATCCATGAGGCTGCCCCTCCTTTATTGTTTTATATCACGAGATCCTAGTTAGGAAAATTCAACACTAATTTAATTGTTTTATATATTTCCAGCTAACTCCTGGCTTCCCCATATTTAGAAATAAGATCTGGATATAGGAAATGCTTCCTATTATTATTTTTATTTATTTATTTTCATTTTATTTTTTATGTTTATTTTATTATTTTTATTTATTTATATGTGTTTATATATTATCTATTATTATATTTATTATTTTTTAAATATGTATGATTCTTTAAGATTGACAAGACACTTCCCACATATTATTTTATCTGATCTTCACAACAGCCTTTCAAAAACAGATATTATTATTAATCCCATTTTACAAATGAGGAAATTGAAGTTGAAAGATTACATGACTCCCAAGAACATATAGATAAAAAATATCCAAGACAAAAATGTGATCTAAGAAATCTGACTTTATATCCAAATCTGACTCCATAACTCCACCATACCATCTTGCTATATTCAACATAATTAGAAACAGTCTGACAGTTATAATGACATATGATTAAGATACATAACAACACATTACAAAGAAGAAAATGCTTAGCAGAGTAAAGGATATTAAGAAATATTTAAGACTAGAAAAAGAAAATGGTTAGTCAGATAGAAAGGGAGAAGAATATCTGAGAAAGATGAAGGCAAGACTGGTATGCAATATCATTTTATAGATTATGACCTTTCTTTTTTAAAAATATATACCTTACAAAATGTTAAAACTGAAATATTTTCATTTTAATAGTTATCTGAATGATGTCAGTAACAATTTATGTTAGGCCTTAAAGGAATAAAAATTTTGTTATTTTCCATCATTTATTACATAAAGGAAAAAAAAAACAGAAAAAATCCTTAAAATGACAAAATAAAATATTTCTTAATCTTATTTATGTGGAAAATAAAAAATAAAATAGTGGGCTTTAATATAGTGTGTTTACAATGAGTTTTTGTATCTGATTCTCATGTAGGCCAATGCTACATTTTCAGTACCCTAAGGTTAACGAATACATAATAAACATATTCAATTAATGGGGAATTAGAGTTTGATTCCAGAAAAGAAGCCTGAGAACCAATTGCCACATCCAAGAAAGGCAGAAAATAGAAAAAAATCACCCAGTCTTTACCTGGAGAGGCAACAATGTCAAAAAAAAAAAAAAAAAAATATATATATATATATATATATATATATATATATATATATATATATATATAAATTCTTGAGATCCTCCAATTGGAATGAGTACATTTTAAATCTTTAACAAGGATTCACTGACAGAAAAATCTGGTTCTAGCAATCACAGTAATTCCAGTTCCAACAGATATATTAAAACTGCTACAGTTAAAAACTCATAGTTGAATTAGGGCAGCTAGGTCTGAAGTCAAGAATACTTATCTCCTTCAGTTCAAATCTGGCCTCAGACATTTACTAGGTGTTCTGAGTGACCCTAAACAAGTCATTTAACCCATTTGCTTCAGTTTCCTCATCTATACAATAAGATGAAGAAAGAAATGGCAAACCACTCCAGTATCTTTGACAAGAAAACCCCAAATTGGATCATGAAGAGTCAGAGAGGAATGAAACAACTGAATTAACAAGTATATAGCTATCTCTAATTCTAAAAAGAAGTCATTTTCTGAAATGAGTGAAGAATTTGTAAATTTTGGTTTTATGTGAGAAGAGAATTAAGTCAAAAAGATATGGGCTTAAGTCCTGTCTTTATCACCTTCCAATGGTTCCAGGCCACTCTCTTATACTGTTACAAATCAGCTGCTGATCACAGGTCCCAACCAAAATAAAGAAAAAAATGAATGCAAAAATAAATAGGTAGCTCTTGTATATAAAATAAAATAATTTCAATTATCACTTGATATGGTCTATTTCTTGATCCTAAGCAATACTGCTTATATCAACTACTATTATAAAAATGTGAGCTGAAAGAAATCTTGATAAGCCATTTTAGTCCATCCCATTTGCCTAAAGACATCAAGATCTAAGATGAATAGTGGTTCATAGTACAAAACCACTCAAGATTTCTTATTCCTTGTCAAAAATGTTGATTTTCTTTCAATGGAATTTAACATAATAAGAGACAAGGAGAAGGGGGAAAAAACGCACTACCTGCCATTTTTACTTCTGAGTCCTCACAGTTGTCTAGTGGGTATTCTGAAACTAGGCCATATTTCTAACTTTAAAAAATATTAAAATGTTTTCCCAAAGTGCAAAAATATATTCCTACATGACTAAAGTTTGCTATGTACAACCATCCCCTACATAAGCAACCCATTGTCTAAAGTTGAAATCAATTCATCAACAAACGTTTATTTATTGCCTATGTTCCATGTACTGGTCTAAGATTAAGGATATAATAAAAGCCAAATAAGTGCATATATATTAAGACTGTGTATATATACATATATAAATGTGTGTATATGTCTATGTTTGTGTGTATGTCAATCAGTCCCAGCTCCCAAGGAACTTATAATATAATAGGGGAAACGACATGTACATAACTATATACAAACAAGATAAATTGGATACAATCAACAAAAGGAAAGGCTTTCCTATAATTTCAGATGGGTCTTGAAGGAAGTAAGGAGATAGAGATGAGGAAGGAGAGCAAGTGAACAACTAGTGAAAATGCATGTAGGCCATTGTCACTACATCTCAGCGTACAACAGAGAGAGTGAATGGCAATAAAGAATTCCCTGAAAAGTTGGGGGGGAAATGAGATTATTAAGGACTTTGAATGCTAAAAATATCAATTATAAAATAGCAGCAAATAAATATTTCACTTTGATAAGGAATTCTAATAATTAACCAGATCTTCTAATTTCATGTAATTAGAAAATAATGAGACAACAGAATCTAAATAAAAGGAAACTTTTAAGATATAAAGAAAAAAATAACTAAAAAAGTAAAAAGTTGGGCTACACAAAATAATTCACAGAAAAACCCATATCAATTAAATGAGGCCTATTTTTTCATGGATTACCTTTAACACACTTCCAATTTTGAATAAAGATGACATACAATTTGATTGGGGACCTAGTTTCACTCTTCCAGCGTTCTAATTCTATAATCTCTTTGCATAAATAACTGGAGAAGAAAAACCATTAAAAGACTTTAAACTAGAAAAGACAGGGAAGGAAGAAAATTAATTATATAATTAAGCTAGGTAAGATGATAGCCAAGATTTATGTAGCACTTTAAAGTTTTCAAAGTACTTCATGTTTTCCAAAAAAAAAAAAAAATAGTAGTAGAAAAAAACAGAAGTTCAAAAATAAAATTCAAGGAGTCAGTATAAAAACCAAAGCCTTTGATATTTATACACAAACACACAAAATAAAAAGGTAACAAGCAAGATGGATTATATAGATCCTACTACAAGGAAGTAAGTCAATTTGATCTGAAGCATCACTGAAACTGTGCAACTCATGAGGTCTATGACTAGAACCACAGCTCTGAAAGAAACATGGCATGGCAGACAGAATATTATATGCCATTTCAAGAAAATGCACAGGTTCAAATCCCATTTGCCTAACTATAAGTATCAGCACATCAACCACTGAACCTTACTAGTTTCTTCATTCATAAAATGGAAATAGAGATAGCATCTATCCTACAGATTAGTTACCAGATAACACATGTAATTTGAAACACTAGAGTACAATTTAAAATATCAGTTATTATAATATTTCAATGAAAAGGATAAAACAGGGGAAAATAAAATGCCACTACATAGTAAGAAATACAATTAAGAAAATTTGGGAATCAATGAGAAGAAACAGGATATATATATATATATATAATTTTGGGTAAAATAATAAAGATAGGAAAAGAAGTAAAATTGTCTTTGGTATATATTACAAATTATAAATACAAAAAAAAAGGAAATATATAAGAACTTTGAAAAAGTCAAACAGCAATTATTAAGAACTTATCATGTGTATAGCTCTATTGAGAATATTAAAAAACAGCTCTTTTTTGTCAAGAAAAAAGGAAACAAAAAAAATTAGATACATATAAAATATATACAGAATAGATGGAAGACAAAATGGGAAAGGAAAGGCACTAGATGGACAGTGCCCTACCTACAGAAGATCAGACTTGAAATGATTCTTAAAGAAAGCAGAGAAAACCAAAAGACAGAGGTGAGGGGGCAGAGTATTCCATGAATGAGGGATAGCTTATGAAAAGTCATAGAGGCAAGAAATTAAATTATCTCATATTTGAAGAAATGTAAGTAGGCCAGTGAAAATGAATTGTTGAGTGCTTAGAAGGAATAAAGTATAAGAAAAACGGAAAGGTTATGAGTCTTACATTCCAAACAGAGCAATCTATATTTGATTTTGAAGGAAACAGGATAGCACTACATTTCACCAAACAGAGAATGACATCTATACTTTAGGAAACCCCTTTTTGTTGTCGTGTAGAAGAAGGATCAGAAAGAAAAAATTTGAATCAGGGAGAACAGTTAGAAGGCTACTCCATGGGTCACATGAGCAACCAAATAACTAACCATTCATTTTCTCCAGTCACCATAACCTTTCAAACCTCTATAAAACAGAAATTACACACCAAAGATAAAGCAACTTCAGCTATCTCCACTGTCTAAGTCACCCAGAACCCAAAAGAAAATGGGAAAAAAAAAAAAATTCCGTGAGCTAACTCACGCTCATTTAGCAAGCATAGGCTGCAATGGCAGACTCAGGAATCTGAAAAGGGCTTTTAACAAATCTCATTCCTAAACCTCTATCCATTTCCCCTCCTTCCAGTGCTATGAAGATCCTGGCTCCATTCAAACTGCTGAAATTAGCCTGGGCCACAAAAGATAAGACAATGTGGCCATAGCCTTTCAGAAACAAAAAATTCCATAAATCCAATACTAAAAATCTCAAAACTGCCAATCCTGAGATGGACAACCCTATAGAATCAATGGGGCAAAGCTCTATATTGTCAAAACAGAAATGGACAATATTAGGATAGACAAACAGCCTCAAGGATGAATCCACAGGCTTAACAAGTCAGCTCTCTAAATTGCCAATGATGGGGCAAACTACCTCATAACACCAGGATATCTACAAACTGCTAACATCAGACCAGAGAATTAAAAAATAATATGAAAATCTAAGGAATTAAACTAGTTGAAGAAGAGGAGGGATGTATCTGACAAGCTGAGAGGGGAAAAAAGGATGAAAAGACAAGTATAACCACATAACAGTAGGAGAGAAAAATAATCAAAACTCCAAAGGGAAAGGAGTAACAAAATGAAAGAAAAAGATCAAAGGTGAAGGGGAAAAAGCCAATAGGTATGGGATCACTTTTTTTTAAAAAACTGAAGTAAAATAGTTAAAGGAATATATTATTGTGTTTATAGCAGAAGAAAAAAAATATGATTTTTAAAATAATTATTAACAGAGGAAAAGATAAACCTAACTCTAATCACTTTAAATGTGAATGTATAAAACAATCTAATAAAATGAAAAAGATTGCCAGATTTAAGTAAGGGGAAAATAAATAAATAAACGAAACACCCTACAACCCATGGCTTAAAAAACAGATAAGAGAACCAGGAAAGAATAGTATCATGAAAACCTAGAAAGAAGAGAATATAAAGGAGAAAAGTGTGGTTATCAATGGCAATATTGTCCAAGTCAATTAATAAGACTGATAAAAAGCCATGAAATTTAACAATTACATGAACATTGGTAACTTTGGAAGGAGAGTTTCATTTGAATGATTTTAGACTAGAAAGCAGATGATTAAGAAATGAATAAAAGTAAATATAGATGACTTTTTCAAGGAAGTAAATTACAATGGGGAAGAAATAGGACAATAGGAGAATAGGATCAAGCAATTTTTTTTTTTTTTTTTAAAGAATGGGGAAGAGACATGGCTATATTTTCAGAAACAGGACAGAAATCAGTAGAGAGAAACTGATTAAAGAAAGTGCATGGAAAAGATAATGGTGGATGTGAATACATAGGTAACTCACATTTTTTTCTTTTAAATATAAGAAAGGTAGAGCAAAAGCAAATAATACAATTACAGTATAGTCTTGTAAGAACATCAGAAATACTAAAAATCAGAAGGTGCTGAAGCTAGCAAGAAAAAGACAATAAGGATGTTGGCTTTTTTTTTTTAAGTTATAATGAGAAAAATTGCAGAATCAATCAAAAGGATAAAATAAAAACAATCTAATGATGCTCAGAGGAATGATTTTATAACAATTGACAAAAAGAACATAGTTGCTCAATTTTTATTTTGCTTCCATTTTCTCTTCTAAAGAAAATTATTTTTGCATTGGAAAAGATAAAATAAAAATGTCTAGTAGGGAAGTGATCCCCAGAGTAAGCAGGCAGAGCATGAAAACAACCAGAGGCCTGTAAAGTCACCAGGCCCTTCCACTCCATAACAAACAATATTTATTTATTTTCTTTTATGTGATAAACACTGTATCAGGCTTACGGAGCAGAAATGTAAAGAATAAATGCAACTTTCTCAAAAGCCACATTCAAATATGGGAGAAAACAAGTATATGCATTATTATAAATAAGAGTGTCTGTTCCAAAATCTACTAAACTGTTATTGAACTTTTTAAACCAAAACTGCACCTGACAATTCTAGCAGAAAAAAATGATTAAAGAGATGGTTAGTAAACATCTAAATAAGGAAGTATGCCCTTACCCCATGGCAAACCCACTTTTTATTTATTTGTAATTAATTGGAGATTATTGGATTCAATGAATTAGAGGCTGGTGTTAAAAGTAAATATTTATTCTCACAGGAAGTTTGGGATCAAAGAGCTCTGTAATTTCTCAAATATATTTTTGCTCTCTTACCAAAGGTGTTTGCTATTGTGATATAGGAGGTAACTGCTGAGTTCAAGGCAAAGAAAAATTCCCTGTCAGTGTAAAAGTCTTCATTCTCTTGTTCATGTATGAAACAGTGCTGACTGCCTCAAACCCTGAAACAATGCAAAGACTCATTCACACAGGAAAGATCAAATGGATGAACAATGTCTATTGCCCAGATTACTTGCATTTGGATGGACAATCTATTGAACCTGTCCATCACTATGTAAATCTGGGACAGACAATACATATGGAAAACACACTGAGCCCAGAATTGAACAGGAGTATGGAAAATAAATCCACACAAGTCAGCATTTTATAAAATGATATTAAAAAACAAGAGAAAACAATGGAAAGAGAAATCCCATTTAAAACTATAAAATGTGAGGGGCAGCTAAGTGGCACAATGGATAGAGCACCAGCCCTGAAGTCAGGAGGACCCGAGTTCAAATTTGATCTCAGACACTTAACACTTCCTAGCTACGTGATCCTGGGCAAGTCACTTAACCCCAATTACCTCAGGGAAAAAAACCCTATAAAATGCATAAAATATCTAGAACTTGATCTATCAATACACAAAGAATAAATATATAATTAGAAAATACCTTTTTTAATGAAATAAACTGAAGAAATATTCATTTCTCATGATTGCACTATGCCAATAAATATAATTGACTATCAAAATAAATTTACAGATTTAACTTTTTAACAACTACCATGAGAATCAATATTACAAAACTACAAATACATTAAGAAAAATGCAAAATAAAACAAGTCCCAGATAAAGTACTATCTTCTATAGGAAATTTCTCTCAAACTTTTTTAATTCTAGTGCCTTCTACTTTATAATTACTTACCATTTATCATGTTTATAGCTTGTTTGTGCATATGATTGTTATCTCCCCCAATAGATGGTGAGAACAAGGACTCATTTCCTAAAGCTTTAACTCCCAGAAAATTGGCAAAAAAGAAGGATGGGGCCACAGTTGATTCCAATGGCATTTGGAATTATTAAATGCAAAATTACTTCTATTAATGAAGATCAATATCTTCTCTGCAATGTGAAGACTTAATCTAGAGCATGAATAAATTCAGTGACTTGCCTAGGATCACAAACCCAAGTTATATAAGAACTTCTGAACCCCAATTTTCCAGCTTTGCAATCAGCTCTCTATCTTCTATGCTACACTGACAATTGGATGGATCATATGAAGATAACAAAAGATGGAACTAATTGATGTTAGAGAGGTAGTAAGAAAGACAGGCATTTACAGTTTTATATGTTGTAGACAGAGGCAGAAAATAATTCAAACACTATGGAAAACCCTTTGTAATTATACTTTTAAAAGTGATTAAAATATCATGCCCTACTATTTAGACAACTCAGTGCTATGCATAGATGTAAAGGGTTGAGCAGATGCAATTGAACAACCTAGCGCTTAAGGCTAATTACTTATTGGCCAATACTCTATTAGCATATGCTTGGAAAATGGCCCGCCCCTCTATTCTGCCCTGGCTCTATATGTGGATATATACAGAAAATTGAAGGAGGGATTAGAGGGTGGAGTAAGACTACCCAGAGTGACTTCTGGCTGGGAGACAAAGAGGAGAAGTCTTGGAGGTTCCTGTATCCATTCCTCTCACTTTGACCAAGAATGAAGATCAAGGACTTTTGCTTATCCTGACTCCAGCTGATTCTAAAGTATCCAGGGTGCTAACTCAGTCTTCACACATATTCCCCAAGAATGACAAAAAAAGGAAAAAAAGGTTCCATATATGCCAAATATTCATATTAGCACTCTTTGTGATAACAAAAAACTGAAAACAAAGTGATAGATATTAACAGGAAATACTAAACAATGTAGGAGGCATAAATTTAATAAGAATATAATATATTTTTTAAAACCATGGAGACTTCCACAGACAAAGCAAAGATGGCGGAGAGGGTACACCTTTCTCTCTGACTTTCTCTACAACCATCACACTAATTACGAAATCCAGCCTCTGAATTAGCTCTGGACCAGCAGAACCCACAAATATTAGGAGTACAAGAAATTATCAGCAGAAGATAATTTCGAAGATCGCCAGAAAAGGTCTGTTTCAACTGGAAACAGGAGGGAGGGAGGGGAGCCAGCACAAATGCCAGTGCAGAATCTCAGGGCAGTACAGACTCCTGGGGCAGTGCAGATTCCACGTGGCAGAGAATCTACAGGAAGAAGAAGACCAGAAAAGGTCTGTTTCAATCAGAAACAGGAGAGAGGCAGCCTAAAACAAACAGCTGATCACAAATGCCAGCATACAGTCCAGGGTATTGCTGACTCCATGGGGTGGTGCAGACTCCATGGAGCAATACAATCTACCGGGAGGAATCTATAGCAGTGTTGGCCACTCTGCCCTGGTTTCAAGCCAATAGATCAGCAGTGAAGTTATAAAACATCCAACACAACCACAAAAGATCAATAGTGAACCCTTAAATGCCAGAAGCTCATTGGGACCTAGCCACGCCCACCCAGCACCAAGAGTGAATCAGCATTGACCTAGCATAGCTGAGGCCTCTTGGAAAACCTCCCTCCCACTCCCTAAAGGCAGACCTTAGCTTTTTTTTTTTTTTTTTTTTTTTAATGAGTAAAAAAAATAAAGAGGACTCTGATGACAGACAGCTTCTATGGCAAAAAAGAACAGATTTCAAAACCTGAGGAGACTAAAGGCAAATTGTCTCCAGATGAAACCCCAAAAGGCGATATAAACTGTTCCCCATCACACAAGGCTCTCCTAGAAGAAATTAAAAAGGATCTTAAAAGAAAGCTAGAAGAAAAATGGGGAAAGGAAATGAAAAATTTCTAAGAGAGTTTGGAAAAGGCAACGCAAAAACTATCTGAAGAAAATTCACTACAAAACAGACTTAGTGAAATGGAAAAAGCCTATAACCTATTAAAAGATAGATTTAATAAAACGGAAAAAGAAAGCAACTCCCAGAAAAACAGAATTTGTGAAACAGAAAAAGGAACTAACTCCTTAAAAACAGAATTTAACTCCTTAAAAAACAGAATTTGTGAAATGGGAAAAAATTCCATAGAACAAAATAACTCGTTTAAAAATTCAATTGGACAAAATACAAAAAAAGTTAAAAAAAAAAAAAAAGAATTCACTAAAAGTCAGAATTGAACAAATGGAAATGAATGACTCATGAGACAATAAGAAATCAGTCAAGCTAAACCAAAAAAAATGAAAAACCCTTGCGAACTGTATTTCTGTTATGAGTATACATTGAGAGTATATGTATAATCTGATTTTACAGTCATAATATAAAAAAGAAACTAGAGATGGAAAGGGGACTGTAACAGAAAAAAGTGGGGAGGAGAAAGTGGAGGTAAAATGAGAGAAATTATGTCTCAGGAAGAGGCAAAGAAAACATATTATAATTGAGGAAAAGAAGGGAAGGTGATGAATACTGTGTGAATCTTACTTTCATCAGATTTGGCCCAAAGAAAGAATATCAAATATATTTAGTTTCATTGAGAAACATCTCTCATAGAAAAGTGGGAGGGGAAAGGGGAAAAGGGAAGGGGTAGGCTAAATAGAAGAGAAAAGAGAAATAGTAGGGGAAAAGTACAAGAAAAGGGGAGGACTGCTTGAGGCAAGTAGTGTTCACAAGTAAAATACTGGAGAGGAGAGGAAAAGGAAAGAGAAAAGTATAACTTGGGGTTAATAAGATGGCAGGAAGTACAGAATTTAGTCATTTTAACTGCAAATGTGAATGGGATAAACTCTTCCATAAAACTTAAACAGATAGCAGACTGGATTAAAATCTAGAATCCTACAATATTTTGTTTGCAAGAAATACATTTAAAGCAGAGCAATACATACAGAGTAAATGTAAAAGGCTGGAGCAGAATCTATATACGGTATGCTTCAGGTGAAGTAAAAATAGCAGGGTTAGCAATCCTGATCTCAGATCAAGCAAAAGCAAAAATTGATCTAATCAAAAAGAGATAAGGAAGGAAACTATATCTTGCTAAAGAGTACCATAGATAATGAAGCAATATCAATATTAAACATATATGTACCAAGTGGTATAGCATCTAAATCCCTAAAGGAGAAGGTAAGAGAATTGCAATAAGAAATAGACAGCAAAACTATAATAGTGGGAGATCTCAACCTTGCTCTCTCAGAACTAGATAAATCAAAACACAAAATAAATAAGAAAGAAGTTAAAGAAGTAAATAGAATACTAGAAAAACTAGATATGATAGATCTTTGGAAGAAACTGATTGGAGACAGAAAGGAGTACATTTTCTTCTTGGTAACTCATGGAATCTATACAAAAATTAACCATATATTAGGACATAAAGACCTCAAAATCAAATGCAGAAAGGCAGAAATAGTAACTGCATTCATTTCATATCACAATGCAATAAAAATTACATTCAATAAAAAGCCAGGGGAAAACAGACCAAAAAGAAATTGGAAACTAAATAATCTCATCCTAAAGAATGAATGGGTGAAATAGCAAATCGTAGACACAATCAATAATTTCATCCAAGAGAATGACAGTAATGAGACAACATACCAAAATTTGTGGAATACAGTTATGGTAATAAGGGAAAAATGTTTATCTCAAGATGTTTACTTGCATAAAATAGATAAAGAGAAGATCAATAAATTAGGATTGCAACTAAAAATAGCTAGAAAAAGAACAAATTAAAAACCCCGAAACACCAAACTTGAAATTCGAAAAATAAAAGGAGAGATCAATAAAATTTAAAGTAAAAAAACTATTGAATTAATAAATAAAACTAAGACTTGGTTTTATGAAAAAACCAACAAAATGGACAACCAATAGTTAATTTGATTAGAAAAAGAAAAAAAGGAAAATCAAATTGTTAGTCTCAAAAATGAAAAGGGAGAACTATCCACAAATGAACAGGAAACTAAAGCAATTATCAGGAGTTACTTTGCCCAACTTTATGCCAATAAATTTGACAACATAAGTTAAATGGAGGAATGACTACAAAAATATAGATTGCCCAGTGAACACAAGAGGAAATAAATTACTTAAATAGTCCCATTTTAGAAAAAGGGGAAAAAAATTATTAATCAACTCCCTAAGAAAAAATCCCCAGGATCAGATGGATTTACATGTGATTTCTACCAAACATTTAAAGAACAATTAACTCCAATACTACATAAATTATTTGAAAAAATAGGGAATGAAGGACTCCTATCAAATTCCTTTTATGATCAGACATGGTACTGATACCTAAACCAGGTAGGACAAAAACAGAGAAAGAAAATTACAGACCAATCTCCCTAATGAATATTAATGCAAAAATCTTAAATATTATCAAAAAGATTACAGATAATCATGTCCACGACAATACACCATGACCAAGTAGGATTTATACCAGAAATGCAGGGCTGGTTCAATATTAGGAAAACTAATAGCATAACTGAGTATATCGACAACCAAAAAACAAAAACAAAAAATAAAAAAAATCAATAGATGCAGAAAAAGGATTTGATAAAGTCCAACACCCATTCCTATTAAAAACACTAAAGAGTATAGGAAAAAATGGACTTTTCCTTAAAATAGTCAGTACATCTATTTAAAACCATCAACAAGCATCATATGTAATGGGGATAAACCAGAACCATTTCCAATGAGATAAGAGGTGAAACAAGGTTGCCCACTATAACCACTGCTATACAATATTGCTAGCAATTAGCTAGCCTTGGCAATAAAAGAAAAAGAGATTAAAGGAATTAGAATAGGTAATGAGGAAACCAAATTATCACTCTTTGTAGATGATATACTTAGAGAACCTCAGAGAATCAACTAAAAAGCTATTAGAAATAATCCACAACTTTAGCAAAGTTTCAGGATACAAAATAAACCCACATAAATCATCAGCATTTTTACACATCACTCACAAAATCCAACAGCAAGAGATACAAAGAGAAACTCCATTTAAAATAACTTGATAACATAAAATATTTGGGAATTTATCTGCCAAGGGAAAGTCAGGAACTATATAAGCAAAACTACAAAACACTTTCCACACAAATAAAATCAGATCTAAGCAACTGGAAAAATATCAATTGCTCATGGATAGGTCGAATGAATATAATAAAGATGACAATACTCCCGAAACTAATCTATTTATTTAGTGCCATACCAATCAAACTTCCAAGAAACTATTTTACTAAACTAGAAAAAAATAACAAAATTCATCTGGAAAAACAAAAGATGAAGAATTTCAAAGGAATTAATGAAGAGCAAAAAGAAAATGAAGGTGGCCTAGCTGTACCTGATCCAAAACTATATTATAAAGCAGCAGTCATCAAAACCATTTGGTACTGGCTAAAATATAGAAAAGTTGATCAGTGGAATAGATTAGGTTCACAGGACAAAATAGTCCATAACTATAACAATCTAAGTATTTTGACAAACCCAAAGGCCCAACCTTTTGGGATAAAAATTCACTATTTGATAAAAACTTCTGGGAAAATTGGAAACAAGTATGGTAGAAAGTAGGCATAGACCCCTACCTAATAGCATCTACCAAGATAAGGTCGAAACGCATTCATGATCTAGATATAAAGAATGATACTATAAACAAATTAGAAGAACACAGGATATTTTACCTCTCAGATTTGTGGAGGAGGAAGGAATTTGTGACCAAAGAACTAGAGATCATTATGGATCATAAAATAGATAATTTTGACTGTATTAAATTAAAAAACTTTTGCACAAACAAAACTAACGCAGATAAGATTAGAAGGGAAGCAATAAACTAGGAAAACATTTTTTATATCCAAAGGATCTGATAAAGGCCTCATTTCTAAACTATATAAAGATTTGACTCAAATTTAAAGCCATTCTCCAATTGATAAATGGTCAAAGGATATGGACAATTTTCAGATGAAGAAATTGAAACTATTTGTAGTCACATGAAAAGATGCTCCAAATCACTATTGATCAGAGAAATGCAAATTAAGACAACTCAGATACCACTACACACCTGTCAGATTGGTTAAGATGAAAGGAAAAGATAATGTTGAAGGGGATGTGGGAAAACTGGGACACTGAAACATTGTTGGTGGAACTGTGAACGGATCCAACCATTCTGGAGAGCAATTTGGAACTATGCTCAGAAAGTTATCAAAGTGTACATACTCTTTGATCCAGCAGTGTTTCTACTGGGCTTATATCCCAAAGAGACCCTAAAGGAGGGAAAGGGACACACATGTGCAAGCCCTCTTTGTAGTGACCAGAAACTGGAAACTGAGTGGATGCCCATCAATTGGAGAATGGCTGAATAAATTGTGGGTATATGAATGTTATGGAATATTATTGTTCGGTAAGAAATGATCAGCAGGATAATTCCAGGGAGGCCTGGAGAGACTTATAAGAATTGATGCTAAGTGAAATGAACAGAACTAGGAGATCATTATACACTTCAACAACAAAACTGTTCAAGGATCAAGTCTGACAGAAGTGGCTCTCTTCAACAATGAGATGATCCAAATCAGTTCCAATTGTTAACTAATAATGAGAACCAGATACACCCAATGAAAGAACTATGGGAAATGAGTATGGACCACAACATAGCATTTCCACTCTATTATTGTCTGCTTGTATTTTTGTTTTCCTTCTCAGGTTATTTTTACATTCTTTCTAAATCCAATTTTTCTTGTGCAACAAGATAATTGTATAAATACGTATATTGTATTTAACATATACTGTAACATATTTACCAAGTATTGGACTGCCTGCCATCTAGGGGAGGAGGTGGGAGGAGGGCATGAGGGGAAAAGCTGGAACAGAAGGTTTTGCAAGGGCCAATGATGAAAACTTACCCATGCATATGTTTTGTAAATAAAAAGCTATAAAATTTTAAAAAATTAAAATTAAAAAAAAATTTTAAGAGAAATGACCAGCAGGATGGATTTCAGAGAGGCTTGGAGAAACCTACATGAACTGACACTAAGTGAAATGAGCAGAACCTGGAGATCATTATACACTGCAACAACAAGAGTGTACAAGTATCAATTCTGACGGATGTGGCTCTCTTCAACATTGATGATTCAAACCAGTTCCACCTGTGCAATGATGAAGAGAGCCATCCATACGCAGAGAGAGAACAACAGGTACAGAGTGTGGAACACAACACAGCATTCTCACTCTCTCTGTTGTTGGATTTGCTTGCATTTTGTTTTCTTTCTCAGTTTTTCTTTTTCTTCCTTCTTGATCTGATTTTTCTTGTGCAACAAGATAACTGTATAAATATATTGGATCTAACATGTATTTCAACATATTTAACATGTATTGGACTACCTGCCAGCTAGGGGAGGGGTTAAGGGGAAGAAGGAGAAAATTTGGAACAAATGGTTATGCAAAGGTCAATGTTGGAAAAATTACCTATGCATGTGCTTTGTAAATAAAAACTTAAAAAAAAAAAACATGAATGTGAGAACTTCAAAGCAATATAGGAATTAATGTAGAGTAAAACAGAACTAAACAATATACACAATAACTTATAATAATGTAAATGTAAAGAATAAAATTGATGTTGTATGACTATGATAACTAAACTTGACCTTTGAGAAGACATGAGAAAATGTTCCATCTTCCATTTTTGGAAGAAATAAGGGTCTGTAAGTATGAAATTCTGTGTATTTATTCTAACATGGCTTAGATATGGGAGAGTATTGTTGAATTTTTTTAAAAAATCTTGATACAACATTATACACTGCAACAATGATATTGTATGAGAATGTATTCTGATGGAAGTGGATTTCTCCGACAAAGAGAAGATCTAACTCAGTTTCAATTGATCAATGATGGACAGAAGCAGCTACACCCAAAGAAAGAACACTGGGAAATAAATGTAAACTGTTTGCATTTTTGTTTTTCCTCCCAGGTTATTTTTACCTTCTGAATCCAATTCTTCCTGTGCAACAAGAGAACTATTTGGTTCTGAACACATATATTGTATCTAGGATATAATGTGACATATTTAACATGTATAGGACTGCTTGCCATCTGGGGGAGGGGGTGGAGGAACGGAGGGGAAAAGTTGGAACAGAAGTGAGTGCAAGGGACAATGTTGTAAAAAATTACCCAGGCATGGATCCTGTCAATAAAAAGTTTTAATTATTAAAAAAAAAAAAATCTTGATACAAGGCTTGCTGCATTGGATAAGGAGATAGAAAAGAAAAAGACATCAATAAAACAAACAAATCATGCAGAATTATCTTTCTTTTTTTGATGAAACATTTATTATGTGCCAGGCACGGAGCTAAACACTGAGGTTTTAAATACAAAAGGGAAGAGTATCTGCCTTCAAGAGGCTTACAGTCTAATGGGGGAGATAACATATATAATAGGGAGGACTATTAGTCTAAGGAACAACATGAAACACATAACAACCCACTGAGCAAGTTAATCAACAAACTTTTTATAGAAGCGATGGTGATATTCATTTAATGTCAAAATTATTAAAATAATAAATGTTTCCCTAGATTTTAGCAAAATGTTGGGGGGAGGGAGGGAGAAGGGGAGGGCACAGTATGTGATCTAAATGACAATTAGGGTTTATTTGGAACTGGATTCTAAGTGTGAAGTGCTAAGAACCTGTATCCGAGTGGTGGCAGTGACAAAGGGCAGAAGAGGTCTGTATTCAAGAGATGTTTCAAAAGTGAAAAATGACATGTCTTGGCAACAGACAGAATATGGGGGAGGGGGAAAGGGGGAAGAGGTGAGATAGGATGAAGAGTCCAGGATGACTCCAAGGGTGTAAGCCTGAGAATTAAAAGGACAATTGTACTTTCAATACGAGAGAAGTCTGAAGAGACAGGGGAGGGAGGAGGAGTTAGAAGGAAAAATACCTCAGTTTCAGACACTTAAAATTCAATTTTGGACAGGTTGGAATTAAGAGGTATACAAGACATCAAAATACTTAAAAGGCAGTTGGAGATGTGAGAATGGAAGTCAGCAGGGAAATTATGGAAACAGGATAGGAATATCTGGGAATCATCAACATAGAAATAGTAATCAAATCCACAGAAGCTAATGATCACCAAATGAAATAATAAAGTGGGAGAAAAGAAATAAGCCCAGGACAGGACCTTGTAAGATACGTATAGTTAGAAAGTAATGACTTATATAAGGATTCATCATAGAAGACTAAGAAGGAACTGTATGAAAGGCAAGAAGAGAACTAAGAGAGAATGGTATTACAAAAATCTAGAGAAAAGGAAGAATGAAGAAATGAGTGTTCAATAGTGTCAAAGTCTTCAGAGAGGTCAGAAAGAATGAAGATTAAGAAAAGTCTATTTGGGAGAAATAGGTGGTACAGTAGATAGAGCACCAGCCCTAAAGTCAGGAGGACCTGAGTTCAAATTTGGCCTCAGATACCTAACACTTCCTAGTTGTGTGATCCTGGGCAAATCATTTAACCTCAATTGCCTCAGGAAAAAAAAAAAAAAAAAAAAAACAGGCTCTTCAATTTGACAGTTAAGAAATCATTTGCAATTTGGGAAAGAGAAATTTTGGTGAAATGAGGTCAGAAGCTGGATTTTAATGGGTTAAGAAATGAGGGGGGAAAGTGGAGGCACCTATTATAAATGGCTTTCAAGGAGTTTGGCTGGAAAATTCAGAAGAGATACAAGATAATAGTAGAGACAGAGTGATCAATTGATAATTATTTAAGGATGGGGAAACAGAGGCATATTTATAGTAGGTGACAAGTCAGGAAGAGATTGAAGTGGGGAGGGGGGGGGAGGGAAGGAAGAAATCTATTAGAGGAAATTGGAATGTTATTGGATCACTTAAGCAGGTGGGAGGGAGGGGTAGGTATCTTAGTAAGGGAGCCTCTCCATGAGAGATGAGGTGGATATAGTGGCAGAAAATATTAATGACATATGATGAGGAAGAAAGGAAAAGAGGAAACTCACAGTGAACAGTCTCAATTTTTTTCCCTGTAAAATATGAGGCAAGGTTTACAGATGAGAGGACTGAGGTAAAAGGAGCTGTGGGATTTTTGAGAAGAGGATTAAAAGATTTGGAAAAGCTGCTATGGAGAGTGGGCTAGCGATATGATAAAGGACAGTACAAAATGATTGACAAGAAGCAGTAAGACCCCAGTTAAGGTTGTGTGACATTAATATATCATGGATTCATTCAGAATAGTTATATGATTTTCTACACTTTTGTCAGCAGCAGGTTATTGAAGCATAGGCAGGGGAATGATAGGACTGATCAAAGGCTGAGGCTTGGCAGGGTACAACCAGCAATGTTTTGGGGAGGAGGGAAAGGAGATGAACAAGAACTCAAAAGAAAATTGGGGGGAGGGGGGAGAAGGAGTGGCTAAGAGAGTGGCTAATGCAGGGATGATGGCCTAGGAGAGAACCAAGAGGTCAAGGGATTAAAGATATGGATGAGAATAGGGTGTGGTAAGGGGAGGCAGATAAGTGAGTTTCAGAATTCTGGTACATGGAAGTGATTTGATATCTGAGTAAAGACAAGATCAAGACTATGAATATTTTTATTTGTGGAGAGTAGCAATATATGGGAAGTTAAATAGGCTAAGGAAGTGAGTGATTAGGACATCTGAGGGTAACATAATATGTACATTGAGGTCTGCAACTATGAGGACAAGATTATTGAATAAAGAAAAATTGTGAGCCTAGTAATGAATTCACTGATGAAAGATAGGAACTTGGACATCGGACAGGATTTTGATCAGTAAATGTAGTCCATACATTCTTGCCATATTAAAATAAGTATTTTGAACTTTTTAACGACTGAGTTACCATTATGAGCAATCAAAAAAGCTAATACTTTTAAACTGGATTAACAGTAGTATATACAGAGTAAGAATAGAGATATCCTACTATATATAGTGTTCTGTGATCAGACTACATATGGAATGTTGTATTCCATTCTGAATGCCACATTTTAAAAAAGATATAAAATAAGGTATGGCATTGGGGGGGAGAGGAGGGAGGAATGGGGATTGAACAATATGGTATGTTATACCATAATAACAGTTGTTTTTGAAAAGAAAAGACTTAAGGGAGAGGTGATAATTGTCTTCAAACATTTAAAATACTGTCATGTAAAAGATAAATAAAATTTGTTGTGTCCTGTCCAACAGACAAAACTAGGAACAGAAGATACAAGTTGCATAGATGTAGGCTGAATGTCTAGGCCTGCCCAGAAGTAAAATGAACTACTTTGTGAGTTAAAGATGGATGACAATTTTGAGGTACACTGAAGCATTATACCTTCTGAGATATGACTTGAACTAAACTGTGGACTTCTAAAATTCTATAACCTTACTGCAACACTGAGTTGCCAGACATAATTGAGCTATATAGTGACTATTTGCTCCTAAGTTAAATAGATCCAGCCTCTTGGAGGAAGGGAGAAAGTAGAATAAGGGGGAAGGGGAAAGGAGACAAACTATCTGCTTTGTATATTTTTCTCTATCTTTTCTGCTTTTCTTGGAACTGCCAACACACCTACCTCTACAATCTTCTCTTCTAATTCACTCCTAAACTGTTTCCAAGTAAGAATAGCAATTATGTTACAACTGCATATGAAATAAGGAAAAATAAATCCTGAAGGCTTTCCTATAAGTGACCTGTATTGTCCAGATCTGAATCCCAAAACATGCCCAAAAAAGAGGGAAAGGACCTATTTCTACAAAAATATTTATGGCAAATTTTTTTCTGGTGGCCAAGAATTACAAATCAAAGAGATACTCATCAACTGGAGAATGGTCAAACAAGCTGTGGTACATGATTGTGATGGAGTATTATTGTGCTCTAAAAAATGACAAGCAGGATGATCTCAGAAAAACCTGGAAAGATTTACACAAAGTGCTACATAATGAAGTGAATAGAACCAGGAGAATGTTGTACACAGTAACAGCAATATTGTGGAATGAAGAACTCTGGATAACTCTTAAGTCATCCTTTTCTCAGCAACAAGATGATTCAAGACAATCCCAACTAATGATGAAGCATACTATGCGCCTCAAGAGAAAGAACTGATATTGAATACAAACTAAAGCATACTATTTTTCACTTTCATTTTTTCCCTTGTATTCAAGTTTTCTTGTACAAACTGACTAATATTGAAATGTTTTATATAACTGCACATGAATGACTCCGATTTGGAAAGGGGAAGAGAAGGAGAAGGAATAAAACTAATAACTCAAAACTTTAAATAAAAATGTTAACAAATTTGGGGGAGGGGGGGAATAAATTATATGAACTTTGTGACTTTTGGCTAGTGAGAGATCTTTTGAAGGCTTATTCCCTGGTTCTTAGTAATGTTACATATTAAGTTGTCCAATAAATAACTTCCAAAAAAAGTCAGATGTTACTATAATTTTAAAATTATTATTTAAAAAATATATAAATGCTTAAATTTAAGAAATGATAGGGGAAATTTTAAGTCCTATGCATGGAGAGATGAGAAATACTAGAAAACAAATATAAAAAAAAAGAAAATATGAAAAAAAAAACATTGGCACTGTTTCAAGAGCTGCTCCTTTGAATTAACTGTGATGTCCAAATAAGCCATTATTAATTCATATTTCATGAGAAACAACTGAAAATACCCATATTCCAAAGTCCTTTAAGTAAGAAAGATCAATAGTCACTATAATGCTTCCAGCTATTGATTATACTTTGACTTATCTTCAAAAGGAAAATTTTTAAGAATAGGAATTAAAATTAAATCCAATTTATTCAAAATAGCAGCCTAAAAATGTTCCCATATTAAATACTCCGTACCTTGGATTATGGACTAGAGAATTTACAAATATCAATTTTGATAAGATACAGAGCTAAAAAAAATTAAGAAAAATCATTTTGTATTATCTTCTTTCAAATCTTCAACTTAGAATATTCCTCATTTATCATTACAGTTCTACTTCTTGATATTTAATCTAATAAAACTTCAAGGAAGTAAAAATCAAATTCCTTACATTTACACAGGAAGAGTAGTCCATCAAAATTAATGAAGGCTCAAGTGAAATTTAATAAGAAATAATGTTCACTAAGAAAATATTTAATATTTGTTTTAAAAGCTTCATTCAAGCTGTGAATTGGTTCGGTTGCTCTAGAAAGCAATTTGGAACTATGCCCAAAAAATTATTAAACTGTGAGTATTCTCTGATACAATAATAAGACTACTCAGCTTGCATTTACTAAAGGAATCAAAGAGGAAAAGGACCTATAAGCACAAAAAATTTAAAAGAGTTCTTTTCATACAAGCAAAAAAATGAAAACAAAGGAAATTTCTTTTAGGAAATGGCTAATCAAATTATGGCTTATAGATTGTAATAAAGTATTATTGTGCTCTAAGAAATGAATTCTATTTTTAAAAGAAAATAGAAAGACCTCTATGAATTGATGCAGAGTGAAGTAAGAAAATTAGATTTATACAATGACAACACTGTAAAGAAAAACTTTAAAAGACTTTAGAATTCTAACCAATATTATAATAAAGCACAAATTCATAAAACCAAAGATAAAATGCACTGCTCACCTCCTACCAGTGAGATAATAAATTTAAAATGTGGAGATATACTGTACATACATTTTCAAGATAAGCCAATGTGTAAATTTGTTTTGCTGGACTACACATATTTATACCATGGTTTTGTATTGTTTTGTTTTTTTCTCCCAGGATAGTCTTTTGTCTGTAAGATTGTAAAAATATACTTCTCCCTCACAAGATTAATACTACATATCTTCCAATTAAAGATGCTATCAGCTTAATCAAAACAATGACATGAGGAAATACAAAGATGCAAAAAGAGGAAAAAGTAAAAAAACAAAAACTTTTAATCTTTTAAGAACTTTCAAGTTTGTTAAAATCTCAGAAATAGAAATACTATTAAATAAGGAATGGAAATAAGGAAAGGAAATTTTTTTGAATTTAAATGATATAAATCAATCAAGTTTTGTATTCTTGGGGCAATTAGGTGGCACAGTGGATAGAGCACCAGCCCTGAAGTCAGAAAGACCTGAGTTCAAATTTGACCTCAGACACTTAACACTTCCTAGATGTATGACCCTAGGCAAGATAATATACTTAACCCCAACTGCCTCAGAGAGGGGAAAAAAGTTTCATATTCTTTCTAGCCCTACACAATAAGTTTCCACTCAATTATATGAAAAACTAGAAAAGCATATATTCCTTCTGAAAATTAGTTATTAGATAATGAACCAAGTTAGTTATTATAATTCTTAGATAATCACACACTACCACTGGTACTATTAAATAAAAGAATAGCATAACAAAAAATTCATAAAGCTCTTGGAGGTTACCAGTGACATCATTAAGTTCTCTTTAACAAGCTTTAGTTCTGAGCAATACTTGCATTCTTTCATATAAAGGAAACTTTTATTATACAACATACACTACATTTTGCAGTCTGCCCTAATCTTTAGAGATGCTGGCATTATCTAAATAGTGGGGAATCTAAAAACTGAAAGGTCCTTTGCAATTAAGATTTTTTTTTTTTTTTTTTAGAAAACCTACTCACTTTCTGAATATAAAATGAAATGGCGGAAAACCTATGGGAAAAGACAGTTCAACGATTAGTTTATCTTACAATAAAGGACACAAATTAAATATTTTTTTCTCAGAATTATCAATCTTCCTTTGTAATCTGAAGCATTTCAACATTAACTATATTACAAAACATTTAGTCATATGCTAAATCCAATACCCATCACATTTCAAACTTGCTATATTATTACATAGGACAACAGTAACAAACTAGGAATTTTCCATTTCATTTTTCATTGCTTACATATCAATTAAGTTAGTACATTAAAGAAAATAAAATGTAAATACAACTTATAAAATTTATAAAATCATTACAAAGATGTAAGAGAGTAACACCTCCTTGACAAAATATAGTAAATAATTAAAGCCAAACTTTATTTTAAATTATACATTTCAGCACATAAACCAGGGATGTTGGAAGAACAAAGTAGATATAAATGTTGCAATTAATATAAAAGCTACATCCTTAAACTACTATCAAGTATTAATTAGTAACCTATATCAGAATTACAGAATCAGAATCTCCAAGTTGGAAGGGATCCTGAGAAAACATTTAGCCTAATTCATAACTGAACAAGAATTCTTACTACTTACTTAAGTACTGGCCTCCCAACTTTTTCTTGAAGACCTCCAGCAGGGAAATCTACCTCCCTAATATTATTTTATTCCTGCCTACAGTATACATCTGGTAATATAACAGAAATTACACATTATGCTTCTTCCAATGTCTGCCTAGTTTTCCTGCTAGTCCCTCAACAAGGAAATATTTTATTTTATATTCCCAGTAACTTGATCAGAAAGAATTGATGCATTTTTTTTTTTTTTAAGAATTTAAAAATACAAGATGGGGAGAGAATGACTCCTGGTTCAATTGCTCATTATCTTGGATCACCTTGGCCAAGTAACTTACTCTCCTTAGGCCTGTTTTCCTCATCTACAAACTCTGAGGGTGAGATTAGATAAATTCTAGAATCCCCTTCAATTCTAAAGCGATGATCCTAAAATTCTAAATCTAGACATTTGAGTGTTTCCAAATAACTGAAAATACTACTAATAGATATTGGTTTAGTAAATTGAAATTTTAAAGTTTATTATTTCACTTAACCCATGCCTTACACACATACACAAGTATGCACAAAGTATATTCTGATTAATCAGAAAACATGATTCTAGAGTTATAAGTACGTAAAAGGAAAAAACATCTTACTGGAAAAGTAACTCAATAGACATAGTTGTTTGTTTGTTTGTTTGTTTTATGTTAAGAAGATATAGCAGTTCATCTTAGAAAATTATCACTTAAAAAAAAATAATCCAGCATATTAAAAAAGCAGATCCAATTAACACGATTTAATTGTCTAGAAAACAAAGCAAATCAACTTCATTCAATCTCCTCCATTTACATATCAGTAAGGCAAGAGGAAAAAATGTAACAGCAGCTACTCAAAAGCAACTATCATTGGGGTTATTCTACATCAGACCGATTTCTGTTTCTGAAAATGGAAAAAACAAGTCATCTGTTCCTACCCAGGGCACTGACGAAACAGTAATTTTTTAAAACAAAATTCCAAAAAGTATATCAAGGATAATTTATAATCAGTGTTGCCTTTTCATAGCATAAAATATGTAAATAAGAACTGTGGCATTGCTTCTGGGTAATTACATGATCATTTTATTTGCAACATTTACAGAAACTCAGCTCCTTGTTGAAACTTTAATAAAATGATAAAAACTATAGAGAAATTCAACTTCAAACTACTAAAAATGTTTTGTGATCCATTAACCAGAAGAGAAATAAGAGACTCATATTACTAAAACTTCCATTATGTCACTGTTTAAACTATACTAGCCAAAAAAAAAAAAAAAAAAAAAAAAACTGGATTCTGTATAAAATGTTTAAGAGGCAAATTAGATCTTGAGATAATGTTAGAGCCTTCTTTTAAAAAAATGAATAAACATTTTCGAAAGTTAGGCTGGTAATGCTTCCATTTAGCTCTATAAGAAAGCATTATTATTGTCATAATCCATTAAAAGATATTTAGTTTTATGGTTCAGAATATTTAGTAGATTAGACAACATGTAACTAATGTAATTAGAGCAGTGAAAGCTAACCATAATCTGGACTTACTCCATATATGCATAACTACATTTTAAAAAACTTAACAGTGTACCTGATTATCAAATTTGTAAGAAATAGATTTCATATGACTTCTAATTATGTCGCATACAAAGAAGAAATTTAAATGTCTATTCTCTATCCTAAACAATTCCTGTCATCAAGAAATATTGCCTTATTAATTCAAATCACAAAATTACATTAAGTCTACCATACAAATCATTGTCCAGCACAAATTAAGTCTTTATGTATGCAGTCATATGTAGTTAAAATAACCATAATATTTCTTTTCTGAGGTCAATTTCTTTAAAACTATGTTAAAAAACATTTTTTTTCTTTGTTGCTGCTGTATTTTTGTTACAAATTATGGGCTTCCAAAAGATAAAAAAATGAAACTCTGGTATCGATTCAAAGGGTTATTGTGAGTTTCTTACTCTTTCCGAAGGAGTACAAAAAATTATTGGGGTGTAAGGTCAAATATATGCATATGTTCTTGTAATCATTATGCTGTAATAGACATTAACTATACAAAATTTCTAACCTCATTTCTCTTCAGCATCTCCAAAAGCAGAGGTTTAATTAGGTTCTAAAACAGAACAATCTCATTTACCCACATTAAACATCAACTCTCCACACAAAAGCAACAACAGAAAACTCAAAACCCATTATTTCAAGGTCTGATAACTTTAAAATAAAAAATCTTTCTCCTGGGTGTATACACACACACACACACACAAAAAGCCAAGAGACTTAATCCCAACTGTTTTTAAATATACAGTCATTCAACTAAGTCCATTTCTAATACGTGTCAATTAAAGATTTTGCATTGTGGTCATTATTTTCCCACCTGAGCAAGCATACTAGAGCAGAGGAAGGCAAAAGCATAAGAAATATAAGACAATGAATGTAGTGATAATATATATATATATATTCGTCTGAAAAGTCTCCACTACTATTCAATTACTCTTTTTTTTTCCTTTCTTTTAGTTCAGAACACCCCTGTTCTTGGCTCCCACTCATAGCTAATAATAATGACAACAATTTTTTAAAACTATCAAGGGTTGGGCACTAGGACATATACCCAAAGGAGGCAGCTTTGGATGCCTACAACTCCCTTCACAAGAAAAACACACCCAAAATTTAGTCTCGAGCTTCCACGGGTCTTCGCGGGGTGGGGATGGGGAAATGGGGTGTGCGTGTGTGTGTGTAAATGGTGTGTGTGTGTGTTTCTTGAAAAAAGAGCCTCGCTCCTCACCTGCCCATCTCCTCGGCCCCAAGGGGACCGCCCCTGACAGTCTGGGCCCCCCGCCGGCCGTGCCCCCTCGGCGGCGCCGGGCTTCCCTCGCTCCCCAGCTCCCAGGAACTATCCCGGGCAGACTCCCTAGGCCCGGCCCCGGCTGCTGTCAGACTCAGCCCTCGCCGCCGGGAACGGCTTTCCTCCCCGCAGCGCAACGGCCCGGCCCGCACCGTATCTTCCCCCGGCCCGGACGCCCAGGAAAACGGCGGCGGCGCCTCCTCCGGGCCCCTCAGAGCTCAGCCTTACTGTCCCCTCGGCTCCGGGCCTCGCCCCTTCCCTTAAGTTACGATCCCTACGCCCCGGTTCGGACTCCAGGATGTGGGTACTATGTGCCCCCCACCATCTCCCTGGCGGGGGTGACTACTCCCCACCTGCCGCCCCCCGCCAGGGCGCTCCCTAGTTACCGTCAAGAGCCCGGACTCCGCCATCCTCCTTCCTCCTCCTCCTCTACAGAAGCGGCGCTACCCAACCACCGCCCCCCCTTCACAGTTCGCCCCGCCCAGTCCCCCGTTCCCGTCCCAGTCCCCGTCCCCCCCCTACACACCGCTCCGGCCGCCCCTCCTGCTAGCCCCGCCTTCCGGCGTATGGACGTCACCAACTCACTAGGGGAGCGGGAATGCGGGCTGGAAGGCGGGGTGATCCAGGGGAAACGACTGACAGCGGCCCTCCAATAACAACGGTGCGTTAGTATCCTTACGCTCCCTCTGTTCCCTTCTCGATTTACGATGCTCGGCCTCCTATCCACTAGGTGCCGCTGTCTTTGTTTCTTGGGTCATAGAGCTAGTGAGTAGAGCGGCACTCTGCCCAACTTTGGCGTTGAGGCTGCGGCGGCCATTTTTAGTGATGGAAAAAAAAAAGGGCTGGGATGAAGGAAACTATTCCAGCTTCCGGTCTCATGGCTACGCTTTTCCTTCGCCCAACCTTCCCGTTTCCCGGGGCAACGGCTGGTGAGTCAAGAAATTGATCGGTAGGTGATAAGCGGGCCCAAGAAAGGAACTCTTAGATGACTTGACGTCCTGCTTTAGACGGGCCAGTTCAAACCTTTCACCCTCAGCCCTGTGTGGGGCAAGTGTCCACACACTTGTGTAGCGCTACTTCAGGTGTCTTTTTCCCCTTACCTCGACTGACTAACTAGAACGTGAGGCCGTAAAGCCTATCTCAACCGGAAGTCGTCTGGCTGCCTTCCGGGTTGGAAGCGAAGAGTTCCGCAGCCGTAGTTCCCCTCCCCCAGGGACACCCAAACCTAAGCAGGATTGGAACGCCAAGGTAAGGGATGGTCTATCCCGAAGACTAGTGGGAGAAAGGGGGTGGAGGGGAGCAAAGCGAAGGTCTGGGCTGGACACGGCGGACCATTGATAGGAAGAGGAGGGCGGAGGAGTTGTTGTGCGCCGGCCCAGTTGGATGGGCGGCTCCTGTCTTCCGGTGGTGGGAGGGCGGGTCGCCGCTCCCAGCTCTCCGCTTGCCTCCGAAGCTGCCCTGGGCGGGCCGGCCCCGCCTCCCCGAGCGCCCTGTTCTGGGAAGGTCCAGGCTCCACTCCCCACTCTCCGCAGCTGCCTCGGAGTCTTGAGGCGGGGCCGGGAGGCCGCGCTGGAGGAGTTAAAGCCTGGGGTGGAGCCTGGACCGTATCTAAATGACCCCTGTTTACCCCACTCCCGCCCTGCCCGGGAAGATGTTGGTGACGCGCTGTAGAGGGGGACGGGGCGGGGCGTATAGCGGTCTTCCCGTCTGCCCGCTCAGATTTCTAAAGACGACACTGAAGCCCGGAAAGGACTCTCAGCCCCTGCATCTGGTCAAGCTAAAACTGGGGAGAGGCACTGAAAGTATTTTTTTCCCCACACTCTCCCATGAACCTAAGATATCGTTCTTTAGTAAAAGTAAACTGTTTCAGCAGTCTCTTAAGATGCAAGAGAAAAATCTAATGGCACTGATACTGAGCACCTCTTTACGTGCTGAGAGAGAGATTTAAAAGATTAAGATTTGATTTGGGCTTTCAAGAGGCTTTGGGGTATAGGTCAGTGCGAAAAAGTTAAAAGCAAGCACACTAGGAATGATGAATTGTGGAGGGCATTAAATGCTGGGTGAGTATTTTGAACTTTTCAACGAGAACCATTGAAGTTTCTGAGTTTTGACCAATAGGATCGGCATGATCAGAAATTTGCTTTAGGAAAATTAATCTAGAATCAAGGAAGATTTAAGAGATTAAAAACTGGAAACAGAGATGAACCAAGAGGCTAATTTCTGTAGGCCAGGCGTGAGATAAGTGGGCTTCAGCAACCCTAGTGGCAATGAGAATGAATTTGTAAAAGTAGAATTAAACTAAGATCAGTGACTACTTAAGAGATCCCCTGTACTCATATTTTCTGGCATCCATTTTCCTCATGGCATTATAATTTTACCCTTCACTCTTTGTCAAACCATGCAGCCCCTCTATTAAGCATTATTTATTTATTTATTTGTTTGTTTTGCTGAGTCAATTGCAGTTAAGTGACTTGCCCAGGAGCACACAGCTAGGAAGTGTTAAGTGTCTGCTGTTAAATTTGAACTCAGGTTCTCCTGACTTAAGGGCTGGTGCTCTTTCCATTGAGCCAGCTAGCTCACCCTAATCAAGCATTTATTAAAGGCTTATCCTGTACAGGTTCTTCTGCATGCCAGTAATTAAACAATTCCCACTCTCAAAGAACTAACATTTTACCAAAGTAAAACAAGTTCTTAGATGAGTATATAGAGACTAAATATGAAGAGAATAAGGTCAAGATAAGATAGTGCAAAAGGATACTAGCAGTTTCTGGAATCGGGAAAGAATACATATAGAAGACAATATTTGACCCAAAGGAAAAGATGAATTCTATGAGGCAGAGGTGAGAAGTGAGTTCAGAGGCACAGAGGAAATGAGTGTTCTGAATTAGGAACAGCAAGAAGATCAATTTGACTGTTACTTAGAGTGCAGAAAGAAGAATAAATAAAATGTTAGAAAAGCAGGTTGAAACCAGACTGTAAAAAGCTGTTAAGGGAAAACAAGTTTATTTTTTTTTCTTAAAGTAGCCATTGGAGCTGATTGAGTAAAGTAATTAAGTGAACAAATCTATACTGAAGAAAAATCACTTGAACACTTGTGTGGAAGACATATGTATTGCATGGAGATTTGAAGTAGGGAGACCAATTAGGAGAAAAATGTTTAGATGATAAGTGAATCTGAAATTTGTGATTAGAAAGAAAGGAAGTCAAATATTTGCAAGAGATTTAGACAAAATAGAAACAATGAGATTTGGCAAATGATTGGGTATGTGGGCTACAATGGAAAAGTCAAGAGTAATTTTAATATTTGGGAAACTGGAAGAAGGATAGTGCCTTGGAAAAAAGAGAGAATTTTGGAAGAGAGGTTGATTTAGGAGAAAAGGATAATGGGTTATGTTTTGGGCATGTTGAATTTAAGATGTCTATAAGCCATCCAGTTTGAAATATATAACAGGTAGTTAGTGATGCAGGACTGAAGCTTAGGAAGAAACCTGGGCAGGATATGTAAATCTGAATCAACTAATTAGATTCTTGGGGGGTGGATAAGATCGCCTAGAGATAATAGTGAGAAAAGGGAAACAGGTGTAGAATAGATCCCTGGTGAAAACCACATTTAAGATGTGATATGGATGAAGTGCAGCAAAGCAAACTGAGAAGTAGTCACGTTGGTAAGAGAACCTGGAGAAAGTAGTGTCAGGAAAACCCATATAGGGGAGAGAATATTCATGAGACTGTAGCCAGTAATGTCAATGCAGCACAAAAGTCAAGAAGGACTGAGAAAATTCTTTGTAAACATGAAGATCCAGGATGAGGTTTTGGTTCTTGCCACAGAACTATAGACTTTAGAAAGAATTACCCTCTCCCCACCCTCCACCCATTTTCTGTCTGTGAGTAGTCATTAAAATATCTAAAGTTCCTTGGTAGGATTGTGTCTATACCCTTAATACCTTTCTAATTGAATCTCTAAATCTAAAATAAATACCTTGGAAAACAACTAGAACTCTTAGTTCTAGAACTCAAAGTTGGTCCGGAAGCATTGAAGGTCCTGCCCTATTACATACAGAACATGCACTGCACTAGTCTCATAATACCTCCAGTGGCTTTGTTCAAGCTTTTTTCTGTGGTTAGAATGCTCTCCTGAATTCCTGCTTATCGCTCAAAGTCAAACTGAATTCCAGCTCTACTTAGAAGTCTCTGACCCTCTTCTCTGCTGGACTATTTTTTTTTTTCCTGAACCCTAGTTATTTGCAAGTTCTCCCTTAGATCTCACTTATCACCTTATTTCATAATTCCCTAATCTACTTATCATGTAATGTTATGCATTATAACTAGAGTAACCTCTCCCTACTAGACAGTTAACTCTTTGGTGGCAGAGACTTTTATCTATGTTGTGTTATTTTCTCTTTTGTTGTGTTCTGGTGATATCAGAGACAACTTGTGTTGCAGTGTATATAAAACTGGAGTTTGAGTCAGGCCTATCTTCCACTTCCACTTCATCAAGTTATTAGCTGTGTGATTCTGGACAAGTTACTTAACTTCTATTGGCTTCATCAACTGTAAAATGAGAGTAATAATATCACTTACCTCCCAGAATTGTTGAGAGGATAAAATGACAAAATATTTATAAAGCATTTTGCTATATAAATGCTAACTATTACTCATTTTTCTTATTATATATACTGTGTATCATTTGTATTATATACTGTGCATATTGTCACTTAGCTAATTTTTAAAATCCAGAATTTTAGTTTCTGCTAAAACTATGATTTCATTAATACAGGAAACTCTTTGTAAGGAAGCTGTAACTTAGAATCTTAAAGAATTTCTAGGATATTGGAAGTTTAAATTACTCATCTTTGTTAAAAAGTAGAACTTGACCCCAGATCTCCTGGACTCTTAGGACAGCTCTCAATTCACTCTTCTACTCTACTTCCAGAATTTATGTAAGGAAAATGATTTTTCTTACCTTGATAAGTCACTCTGACCTCATAGAAAAATTTCTGGACCCTTTAGGATCTTTTCCAACTCAGCTGAATATATTTACTATTTTTTTTAAAGCCTATCCAGCATTTAAATGTATGTCAGATGTATGTGATATATCTGTAAAGTATGTTTTATAGAGAACTAAAGGGGGTAACATGGCGCTCACTTTTCTGTCTCCACCTGTAAAGTTTGTATTTTCTCCCTCTATTAGCCATAAAAGCTGCCTCCCCTCAGCAAAGTATTCCTTCATTACATTGCATCATCTCTGGGTGTAGGCAGTCTGTAGCAAAATGTACTGGTGTCAGCATTGTTTCACCAATTTCTGTAGGACTCTTAGAAGCCGTAGGCTGTTGTTAAAAGATGTGTGGGCTTTGCAATTCAAAATGTGATGAATTTTGTTATCTAGTAGATATCAAGGTAAACCACCAGCCTAGTCACCTTCCAGCTTGGGCAATGATAATTCTTGACTAGCTGAAATTTTTTGCAGTTTTACTTGGGCTTCATATATTTACATATTGAGGATGACCCTTTAGTACTGGGAGTCAGATTATACTCCAGAATTACCATATCTTATTTTTTTAATGTTTAGAAAATGCCAGTACAATTCTATATTAAGAGCTGGTCAAGCCCCTGAGATGAAACATTCATTCCTTGCTTGATAGGCATAAAAGTGTTTGTCACCTTACACTTTTTCCTGAAGGTTATAATCTTGAGATTAAAGTCATAATAAGAAAAACACCTGTATGACTAGAATATTCTTAAAGAAGAAACATGTAAATTGTCTGTATAATTAAACTTACCACCAAACCAGACATGAAAAAATTGTCTGTTAAAAGGTTAGCTAATTACTCTAAATTGGTAAGGCAAATTAAAATTCCCTTTAGGACAATAAAGATGTAGTTCTACACCAATCTAAATCAACCATTCAATTCACTCGAAGCTTAATTATGATTGTAGCAATGATTATGATGGAAACAGTAAAAAAGTGGAAGAGGCCTGGTAAGGCCTTGTTTGTGTAGGCTGTAAGTGATACTTGAGCTTCTCAGCTTTAGCTCAACTAAGAGGAAAGAGTATCCCAGTTGGAGGAGGAGGAGAGGATGGGGGAGAGAGGGAGAAAGACCCCCTATGTAGAGGTATGTAGATGGGATATGTCATTTCAAATTTGGGAATAGCTAGACAAGTCAGACTATCATACTGAATTGAAAGCATGTTCTTTGAACAATTTCAGCCTTGGAATGAACTCTATCTTCCCTGAAGACTGAAGCCTTCAACTTCAGCTTCTAAATAAAGTCTGTAGAAAATGCTATTCGGTGGAGTCGGGAGGTTATGATTTTCACTAAGAGTGTAATACTGGTTAAAGTTATATATGTGTTGGCCAAAATCACTTCAAGATTTTCATCGTAGGCCCATTTTAGAAGCTAGGCCTTGCACATTTTATTTGCATGAGTCTTAAAATTAATTAGCCAAATTGAACATGTTGCCACATTATCCTACCAGCAGATAGATGCCTAATAGTGTAATAGAATAGAATCTTTACAGTTTCCAACTGTGTAACATATGATATCAAGCAGGCTGATACCAAATGAACATCAGCAGTCCAAATTAAATACTCTGCTAAAAAGAGCATTGTTTGCTGAATCAGAAAGAATGTGATAGTGGACAGCACTTTTCTCAGTTATGTGCTCTTTACCTGACTTTTTAGCCTTTTCTTCTCTTTAAGTTTGCCACATTAAAAATTTTCATGTGGGGGGTGCACCTTGTCCGCAGTTGGAGCAGCCGTTTTCATTAATGTGCAAAGTGACAAAGTGGGAATCCAAATAAGTTCCCCAGCAGCTGAGCTGGCCGGCAGATAAACTGAGGATGAGGAAGGAGGTACTGGAGGTGCTGAAACTGCAGCCAGAGCTGAACCCCCGGCCTCCAGCCAGAGCCAAGAGGTCCGAGAATCTGCTGCACCAGTTCCGGCTCTAAAGTGGCAGTGCAGGGAGCTTAGGGCTCCCTGAGGCAGGCGGGTGATGCTTCTCAACCTCTGGGCGCTCCGCTGGCTCTCTCAGAGGCTGCAGCCTCGGCGCTGACTACCGGGAGGGAGGGAAGGGGAGGGGGTGGAGCCTGGCGCTTGTTTTTGTTTCTGGGTTCAGATGTGTGACAGGAATGATGTATTTGATAAGGAAGAATGTATTAGATCAAACTGGAGGACTATGGAGGAGGAGGATTATGATATGTGAATCCAGAATGATCAGGTAGACCAAATTATGAATCAATATACTGCCTGTAACAATTTGTGAACCAATATCTGAATACTTTGTTGCTAATTTAATTATTGGATGGGCAGCTCACTATGTATTTCAATGGGATCACTTAGTATTTTTCGTATCATTGCCTGGCATGGTTTATATTTGACTATATTCAACTCAAGGATTTTTCAGAACTTGATTATGCAGCAGCTTGTTTCATCCAAGAATCTATGACAATATATATTTTTCTCTCAGCATTGTAGGACCCTACATATACTGTTTAACCAACAGACACTATAGATTATGCTGGGGACATTCCACAAAGGAAGTCCTTGACTTATGACCACAGCTTTGTGACTAAGAAAAGAAAAAAAAAATGTATTATGAATTATGTTTACATAAATGCTTTTAAAAA
The DNA here is from genome assembly GCF_016432865.1 of Antechinus flavipes. Classification (NCBI taxonomy): domain Eukaryota; kingdom Metazoa; phylum Chordata; class Mammalia; order Dasyuromorphia; family Dasyuridae; genus Antechinus; species Antechinus flavipes. The sequence continues at coordinate 588,994,243 of NC_067399.1, read as the reverse complement.
TCTACCTTCAATAGTTTTATTACATATATGTTTTAGTATTTGGTCTTTAATTTATTTTACATGGCACTTTCCTCTGTGAAAAAGAAAAAAAATTACATATCATCTTGATCAGATGGTATTTTGTTTTGCACAGATAAACAGTCAAGAGAATCAGTTCCAGAATAAAAGAAAGGGACATATAATTGCTCTGCAGCAAAATATGACAATATCCTTCAGTAGAGAAAGTTTCGGATTTGGCAATAGACTTGTCTAGTAAATTTATGGGATGAGATCATCTTTGGCTCATTGACTAGCTATCATAGGACTAAATAGTAATAGTTTGCCTATATGGAATGTCTAATATAATGTAATGGTTCACAGTGAGAGACTAGTGGAGAAACTTCTTGTAGTTGCTGCAGAACAAATATAAAAATTGTATCAAACAAAAAAAAAAGAGCTGGAATTTTGTATTTACATGTATATATGAGAGTTTTTTGGGGGAGATATTCTTTTTTATCTCACTATAATGAATCAAGAGTTTAATTTTTAATTTTAGCCATGTATTGAAGACATCTTTTTTTGGCCAGCTCTTAGTTGGTTGTCTTGAATCATTGTTAATCACCATGCTGTAATTAGTGTAGTTTAAACCCTTCTTTCCCTGCACCCCTATTCCTTATTTTACTTTTCCTTAATTGTTTTTGGGGGTGAGGGATTAATGTGAGTGAATGTTTTGATAGTTGTGAGAAAAAGATGAATTTCAAAAACATTTCACACATAGCGTATTTTCCTTCAGGGTATGTCTTATTGTTAATAAGAATGTAATTTGGGGTAGAGGGAAGGAGGGGGAAATTTGGAACAAAAGGTTTTGCAAGGGTCAATGTTGGAAAAATTATCCATGTATATGTTTTGTAAATAAAAAGCTTTAATTTTTAAAAATGTAATTTCATGATGCAAGTATTTGATACTTTTTTTTAATAAGTATGAGCCAAGTATTCTATTCATTAGTAAATTATAAAGCATTAAGAAAATATATAAGCATAATTACAGTTAGATTTAATTTATATCAAACTAAGTCTGTTAGCTTTTCTTTTGTGTCACAGTTAATCTAATCTAATTTAAATTGAATTCATTTAATTAAATAAATTAATGTAAGTTGCAAATGCATTCTGTAATTCACCCTTCCCTTCCCATCCTTTAACTTTCTTTTGACTCTTTGTCAGGCTCTTGTTAATTTGTAGTTAGCCAGACTTTTTTTTTTTTTTTAATGGACAAAAATTTAAGGGAAAATGCATAAGCCTTTTGTTTTTTATAGTGATGTTTATGATTCTTTTTCTTCACAATTAGATGGTATGTCACAATGAATGACTGTCTACTCACTAATTGCAGGGCTAGAAATGGCAGCTTTGATTTCCAAGTTATTTCAATTATTTTGTCTAGGTGTAGTGCGTAGCATATTAGCAATACATGTATATATGGAAAATTAATACTTTTTTCACTTCACTGAGCAAGTCCATTTAATTGTCTAATGATGAATGTAAACACAGTAAAAGGCATGCCCAATATAGTAAAAATGACAATTCTGCCTAATTTATTTATATAGTGTCATGCCAGTCAAACTACCAAAGCATTTTTTGAGAGAGACAGAAAAAATAACAAAATTCATTTGGAAAAGCAAAAGGTCAAGAATATCAAGGCGATTAATTTTAAAAGACAAAATAAAAAGGAAAGTAAACTACTAATACCAGATCTCAAACTATATTATGAAACAGTCATCATCAAAACTATCTGGTACTGGCTAAAAAATAGAGTGGTGAATTAGGGGAATAGACTAGGTACATAACATACAGTAGTCAGTAATCATAGTAATCTAGTATTTGATAAACCCAAAGATCCCAGCCTTTGGAATGAGAACTCACTATTTGACAAAACTACTGGAAAAGTTGGAAACTAATAAAAATTAGGTATAGATCAACATCTCACACCACATACCAAGATAATGGGTGCATTATTTAGACACAATGGGTGACACCATAAGCAAATTAAAAGAGCTACGAATTATCTGTTAGATCTATGCGGAAGGGAAAAATTCATGACCAAACAAGAGGTAAAGAGCATCCTGAAACATAAAGTGGATAATTTTGATTATATTAAAATAAGAAATATTTATACAAACAAAACCAGTTTAATCAAGATAAGAAGGAAAGCAAAAAACCTGGAAGCAATCTTTCCTTTATGAAAGCAGGAATTTCTAATAAAGGCCTCATTTTTAAAAAATACAAAAATGTGTTAAATGTATAAGAGTACAAGCCATTCTCCAGTTGACAAATAGTCAAAGGATATGAACAGGCAATTTTTAGATGAAGAATAGAGTAAAGAAATGCAAATTAAAACAACTGCGGTATTGCCTCATACCTATCAATTGATTGATGTGATAAAAAAGAAAAATGATAAATGTTTGGAGAGGATGTAGGAAAATTGATACACTAATACACTCTTGGTAGAGTTTTAAACTGATCCAACCATTTTAGCAATTTGGAACTGTGCCCAAAGGGCAACCACACTGTGCATACCTTTTAATCTAAGCAATACCACTACTAGGTCTGTATTCCAAAGAGATCATTAAAAAAGTGAAAAGGACCTATATATGCAAAAAATATTCATAACAGCCCTTTTTATGGTGGCAAAATATTGAAAATTGAGGGGATGCCCATCAATTGGGGAATGGTTGAGCAAGCTATGGTATATAAATGAATAAGAAATGATGAATAGGCAGATTTCAGAAAAACCTGGAAAGAGGTGTACAAATTGATGCACAGTGAAACAAGTAGAACTAGGAAAAGATTGTACACAATACCAACAACACTGTGTGATGATCAGCCATGAAATGATTTAACTCTTCTCAGCAACACAGTGATCCAAGAGAAATACAAAGGATTCACAAAGGAAAATGCTATTTGTATCCAGGTAAAGAACTGATAGACTCTGAATGCAGATCAAACCATTTTTTCCACTTTATTCTTTTTCATGGTTTTTTTTCCTTTTGATCTGTTTATTTTTCACGATGATAACTAATATGGAAATGTGTTTTACATTATAGCACATGCATAATTTATATCCAGTTGCTTACCATTTTTGGAAGGGGGAGGAAAGGAAAGAAAAAAATTTGAAACTCAAAAAACCTTGCAAAATTAATGCTAAAAATTGTCTTCACTGTAATTGGGGGGAAATACAATTTTAAAAATAATGGATACTTTTTTATCTATATCTGCGTGTGTATCTTACGTGAAAAGTTTTAAGCATTTCTCTGGGCCAAATTGCTTCACATTGTTTAATTTTTTATTGTCTTATATCACTGAATTTGTTTGGACAAATGAATAAAATCTTTGATTCGTGGGGTTTTTGTTTTTTGCTTTTTAGGGGATTTTTTAAAAAATGTGAACTGTTGTGATATATTGTTGTGATATATCCTGAGGAGATTTACACAATGAAAACTAGTCTAGTTGTAACCCACTAAATGTTTCTTTTTTAATCATCATTACCCAGCTTAATTTTGCTCTCCATCTTTGTATTTAGTTTGTGTTAAATGAAGTTTGGTTGTTGCCATTCATCATACTGTTAAAATGAAGTCTTGCTTAAATTTATCTTTATGCTGATCTCAAGGTGGACAATATAACAACACCAAAAAAGTCTGAACAAACTTCTTATGTTTTATAGATATGGAAAATACTGTTCTGTTTGTTGCTTTTTGCAGTAGTGGAGCCTTGCTTACAAAGTGAAGCTTCACTTAGACAAGTTGAGCCTTTGTTTAGGAATTATGGATTGATTATGATATGGAAAGAATTAATACAAATGCTGTGGAGATCATCACAACAGAACTTCATGAGTCCAAATTTAATAAGCTGCCTTTAAAGTCATCAACAAATATCTAGAATAGACTTTGCCATGTTTGTTATTTAAAATCATTGTCTTGACCTTTTGTTGAAAAAAGTAAAATTTTGGATTAAAAAAAACAGTTCTACTTCAACCTAAAGAATATATTCCCTTTTTCTAATAATTAAGGTTCTAATCTTAGGCTTGTATTATAGTGAATAAATTATTTAGTTATTATTTTCTCAAACAAGTTGGATACAGTTCATTTTAAAAGAAGTTATTAGTTATTCCTAGATAGCCCAATAAGTATTTGCTTTATTTTTTAAAAATCCATTAATGTTTTTATTCTTATTCTATTTAAATATGATTGATGTGGGCGCCAATCAATTCCCCATTTGTGTGTGTGTGTGTGTGTGTGTGCGCGCGCGCGTGTGCTTCTTTGCACTATTGAGAAGGCTATTCCCCATTTTATTTATTTTTTTAAATATAAACTTCACTTTAGAGTTCTCAAAATGTTTTATAAGCAAGTTAAGTAGAAAATTTTTTTCTATATGAGACATTTACTTTTCTAGAGTAAATAAAAAGTCAGTTGTCATATGAAGCAAGAACATAAATTTCCATCTTTTGCACATTTAAGATTGTATTCCCTCGATTCAATTCCATAAGCATTTATTCAATACCAATTAATGTATAAAATACCTTGATATGTGCTAGAAGATACAAATAATAATATTATTTTTAAAATTTGTCTTAGATATTAGTGAGGTATTGTTAAGACATCTGAGTAAACATGATATGTAAAAGAGTTCTAGCTCTGGGACTGGGACTTGAGAGCTTTCAAGACTAGAGAGAGATTTGAGTTATCGTCATTAAGGTAGTAAATGAAGCAGTAGGAATTCATGAAATTGCCAAGAAAGTATAAAGAAAGAGAAGAGCAATAATGTTCTCCAATAATTTGGGAATACACAAGTCAGAAATAGTATCTTCAAAGGACACAAAGAAGAAATAAAGGTAGAAAAAAACCCTGTCTAAAGTCAGAGGAGGAGAGTACATAGAAAAGGGAGAAAAAGACACTGGAATGTTAGGATAGCTAGGTGACAAAGTGGATTGAGCACCAGCCCTGAAGTCAGGAGGACCTGAGTTCAAATATGATCTCAAGCACTTAATACTGCCTAGATGTGTGACCCTGGGCAAGTCACTTAACCCCAATTGCCTCAGCAAAAAAGAAAAAGAAAAAAGCAAAATATTGGAATGTTAGTGGAAGGAGGGGAAATACCACAGTATCATATCTTGCATAGAGTTCAAGTAGAATAAAGACTGAGGAAAAAAGTTATTGGATTTAATAGTGATATAATTGTTGACTTTTGAGAGAATAGTTTAAATAAAATGATAGAAAGTAAAGCCAGTTTGCAAGGATTTAAAGTAAGTAGTGAAATGATGCATTAAGTGTAAATTTTGTTTTGAGACTCTCATTCCCAATCCACTAAGATCAGCAGGATAATTTCAGAAAGGCCTGGAGAGACTTGCATCAACTGATGCTAAGTAAAGTGAGTAGAACCAGGAGAACATTGTACACAGCAACAGCAAGATTATATAATGATCAATTCTGATGAATGTGGCTCTTTTCAACAATGAGGTGATTTAGGCTAACTCCATTGGTCTTGTGATAGAGAGAGCCAACTGCACCTGGAGAGAGGACTATAGAAACTGAATGTGGATCACAACATAGTGATTTCACCTTTATATTGTTGTGTGTTTGCATTTTGTTTTCTTTCTCTTTTTTTTTCCTTTTTAATCTTGAGTTTTCTTGTATATCATGATAATTGTGGAAATATGTATAGAAGAATTGTACATGTTTAATATATATTGGATTACTTACCATCTGGGGGAGGGATTGAGGGGGGAAGGAAAGGAAAAGAAAAATTGGAACACAAGTTTTTGCATATGTTTTGAAAATAAACAGCTTTAATTAAAAAAAATTATTTTTAGCACAATGCCTGGCATACAGTAATTGCTATAAAAATGTTAGCTAGCAATAGTAGTGATGGTGGTAAAAATCATAGTAGCAGTTGGAGAAAGCAATTACAATTAAATGATGAGATCACATGTCATATTCTAAAGAGTTAGAAGACAACAAAAGAAAAGGAAGTAGAGGCAACAGAGATGGACTTCTCAAGAAGTTTAGCTGCAAAAAGGAGGTAAAATATGAAACTGTAGCTAGTGGGAATGGATCGATCGATTGACGATTTTTTGGTTGAGGTTATCTTTTTGTTTGTTTTTTAGATGAGAGAGAATCATTTTTGTTAGCAGTACCAAAACAGCCAGTAAACAGGAAGAAGTTGAAAATGAGTGAGAGAATGACCTTGATAGAAGAAACAATCTGCTCTGCTTCTGCGTTTAAAGGGGTTTGCCTTGGGAAAGCGCCACCTCTTTCCATAAGGCAGGCTTAATTAACATTCACTTGTTTAGTAGAAAAAGAAAGCTGCCAGTTTAGAAGAAAGAAAAAGTAAATTGATCTAGCATAACTTGTTATTGATGAAGGTACATTGGCTTTCTAATCACTACTTCCTTCCTTTTCTAGATGTTCACCAAAATTTCTCAGAAATTGAAGTTATGATCACTGATGAGTTAACAGAGTCGTTTCCATTTTTTGAAAAGGAACCCATTTTCCCTTGTCTGGCCCTATGAGAACCTTTTCCATATTCCATAATCACCAAAGAAACATTTGTTCCATTTCTCCAATGTGTCAGACACTGCTACGTGCTAAAAATATAAAAACAAGGAATAAGACCATTTCTGTGCTCAAAGAGCTTGAATTTTAATGACAACAAACATATATAAGTATATACAAAATACATATAAAATAAATATTTCTATATTCTCAGCTACTGGGGACCTTGAACCTGTTGGATCTCTTGAGTTTGGATGTTCTGAGCTGCAAAGACCAAGTGTTAATATTAAGTTCAGCATTGATAGGGAGGTGGGGTGCAGGGTGGTAGAAGTAAACTAGCCCAATCAAATTAATCATTCGACATTTATCAACTGCCTATTATATGCCAGACACTATGCAAAGTCCTGGGGATACAAAAAAGAGGAAAAAGATTGTCCCTACCATTTAAGAGCTTACTATCTAATCAGTGACAATATGCAAAAAATATATACAAAGCAGGCTATATAGAGAATAAGAGATAACTAAAGTCTTCTAATAATCTGTGGGATTTTAGTTAAGACTTCAAGGAAACCAAAGAAGTCAATAAACAGCATTGAGGAGGAAGAACATTCTAGGCATGGGGGACAGCCAGAAAAAAACCCCAACCTAGGAGATGGAGTGTCTTGTTTGCCAGGAGGATGTTACTGTCACTGTATTAAAAAGTACTTATCAAAGAAAAAGATATAAGAAGACTAGACAGGTTGAAGGGAGATAGAATACAAAGGGCTTGAATGCCAAATCAAGCATTTTAGAGTTTTATCATGGAGTTTATTGAATAAGGATAAAGGGTAATAATGATTGGACTTGCTCTTTAGGGAAAAAAAAAATCACTTCAGTGGCAGAGAATATATTAGAGTGGGAAGAAACTTTAGGCAGATAGACCTACCGACAGACTACTTAATAATCAAGGATAAGTTGATTAGGACTTGCCCTAGTAGGGTGGCAGTGTCAGAAGGGAAAGTATTTAAAGATATTGCAGAGGTAACACCAACAGGCCTTGGCAACAGATTTGGGAGGGGAGAGGGGGGAGAGGAAGGGCTGCACATCAAGGGGAAGTGAGATGACCAGAATAACTCCTAGGTTGCAAGCTGAGAGACTAGAAGGATGCTGTTGGCCTGAATAGCAACAGAGAAAATAGGAGGAGAAGAATTTAGGAAGGAAAATAAGTTCAGTTTTGGACCTATGAAGTTTAAGTTATGAAGATGTCTCAAAGATAATCAAAGGTTCAAGACTGGATATCAGCAGAGGGCTTAGGACAAGATAGATAGATTTGAGAATCATAAGTATAGAAATGGTAATTAAATTCATAGGAGTTGAAGAGATCCCGTGGGGAAGTATCCAGAGAGAAGAGAAGGTGGCCCAGGACAGAGTGTGAGGACACTACTTCTTGTAGAGGATGTGATATAGAAGAGGATCCAGCAAAGGAGACAAAAAAGGAACGGTCAGATTATGTAGGAGAACTAGGAGAGAGAGTTATTCTGAAAACACAGAAAGAAGAAAGAAGATTGATCATTGCTTTTCAAAGGCTACAGAAAGTTCAAGGAGAATGAGAATAGAGAAAAGACCATTGGATTTGGCCAAAAAATAATAATAATAATAATAACTTTGGAGAGGTCTGTTTTGTTAGAATTATAATGTCAAAATAGATTGTAAGGAATAAAGAAGAGAGTAAGAGGAGAAAAAGTGGACGTATCTATTATAGACAATCTTTTTTTTTTTAAGAGTTTAGCTACAAAATAAATGAATCAATCAAGTGAGCATTTTTGTTTTTGTTTTTCCAGGATGGAGAGATATAAACATGTTTGTCTGTAGTAGGAATGTCCATAGTAGGAAATGAGCCAGTGGACAAGAAGAAATTGAAAATAAGTAAAAATGGGGTTAACAGAGGAAAGAATCTGTTGGAGGAGTTGGGCAGAGGAATATCCAATTTCAGATCCCGTGTATCCTAAAGCATTTTCAAAATCAGTTATAATTTTTAAGCATATATTGGTGTTTACAAGTAAGAATTTTTAATTTATTGTATTATATTACCAGTGCCTAGAACAGTGTCTGATCCATAAAAAAAGCTTAATAAATTTCTCTATTTTTCTCTCCATTTCTTTAGTATGTTCCTTCCGCCCCTCCCCCCCCTTTTTCCTTTTCTTTCTTTTAAGATCATCAGAATATAATAGAAGTGTGTCGACTTGTGTTTGTATTTCAAAGTCAGTTCTGTTCTTTCCATCAAAAATGCTCAAAAGTCTTATATATAATTAAAGGTTCATTGTTTTCCCTCTTTGGAATTATCCGCAGTCTTGCTTGGATGAGTTATTCTTGCTTAGAAACCTCCATCTTTTGTATTTTGGAGTGCTGTTTTTTAAGTTTTCCACTTTTTTATAGTGGTAGCTAAATCTTGTGTGATCTAATACTTGAACTCTTTCTGGCTGCTTGCTGGAAGCTCTGGATTTGGGCTATAATGTTCTTTAGAATTTTTATTTTAGGGTTTCTGTCAGGAGGTTACTGATGGATTTTTCAATTTTCACTTCACCCTTTCACTGTAATAGATCTGGGCAGGTTTTTTCAACAATTTAAAAAATATATGTTTATGACTTTTCTTTTACTAATGTCTCTTCCACTATTCCATCCCCATTAAACCTCCCCCCAAAAAAGCAACAAAATATTCAGTATATTACTATATTGTCTATTAAACAAATTCCCTTGTTGCCCATATCTGAAAATTCTTCTTTCTGCATTTTAAGTTCATCATCTCTCTGACAGGATGTGAGTGGCATAGTTCATCTTCATTTTTTTGGAATTGTGGTTTTTCATTGCATTTATCGCAGTTCTAAAAAAAACTTTCAAAGTTCTATTTCTCCATAAGGTTGTTAATTATTGTATAAATTGTTTTCCTAGTTCTGTTCACTTCAGTGTGCTTCATTCAGTTCATAGAGATCTTTCAAGGTTCCTATGTAGCTGCCCATTTCATCATCTCTTAGTACACAATATCATTAGTCTCCAATTCCTTTATACTTCTTAAGAGCTTTTTATTGAATATTTTTATTGCATTGTGACCAGTGAATTATGTTTACTTTTTCTGCTTTTCTACACTTTTTTGTGATCATTATTCAATATATATTGAATTTTTAAAAGTGTGCTCTGTAGGTTTAATGTACATTTCTTTATTACCATTGAGTAACCTCCAGAGATTTGTCATAAAGTTCCATTTGGGTCCTCTTTTCATGTTTATCTTTTGACTAAATTTGTCTAGCTCTGAAGGAAAATACAGTAAAAGCTCCCATTATTAAAGTTTTACTCTCCATTTCTCCAATGTGATTTATTTTTCCTTTAAGTAATTAGGTATAATTTAATTGGTTGTATATTAAGTAGTGATAGTAATTGGCTCTTCATAGTCCCCTTAAACATAGGGTAATTTCTCTGTATTTTTTTTAATCATTTCTATATTTTCAGTAGCCTTCTTTGAAGTAGTGGGGTGGATTTTTAGTTCACTTAAAACAAAGTAGATTTTGCTCTAGCTCTTCGTTTTAACTTTGTATGGATATTTCATTTGAAGTGTGATAGTTGTAAATGATGGACTCTCAAATTTTACTTTCTGCTGTTCTCTTTGATTTTATTTATAGTTAAGGTCATCTTATCCATATTCCAATTTGTGATTGTTAATTTTGTGTTGTCTTGTACTTTTGCCTCCTTTTTCTCTATCCTCACCTCTTTACTGATAAGAAGGTAGTAGAAGAGAGGGAGTTTTTCTGCCACTTATGAGCTTATAAATGGAACAACCTATTGCAGATCTTCTCTGCTCCCTTGTTCTATCTCTGTTTTTGTTTTCTTCTCATTTAATCCTCTTTCAAATTCTCTTAAATATTCAGATTGTTTTGAATTATATTCCTTTGTTATGCTCACCCTCTTAGATTCTATTTCTACTTTCCCCTCATCCCTTTCACACCATTTCCCTTTGAGTTGAATATCTATACCGAAATGTGTAGGTGTAGGTGTGTGTAGAGTACATGTTTTTAATATATCTGGTTCAGATGAATGTTAGATCTATGGATGCCACTTTCTCCATTCTTTCCTCTGTAGCTATAATCTTTTCTTTTTATGCACCTCTATTATTTGAAAAGTGATTTTCCTTCCTTTCTTCCTCCTTTATTCCCTAATATAATCTCCTGTTTCTCCTATTTTTTGTCTTTCAAGATCATTAAAACAAAATAAAACTACGTATAGACTCATTTTTACGTTTATGATCTTTAAAGACACCAGCATTCTAAACATATTTCTTCTCCTATTAACATGTAAACAATTCATCCCTATTTATTCTCTTTCAATTAAACAAAAATGTATGCCTTTCTATTTTTCTCTTAGTTAACCATCATTTCCATGTCAAATATCTCTACTCTGTTCTGGCCTTTTCATCAGCAATACTTAGATATCCTTTATTTCATTAAAAACCCATTTTTCACCCCAATGGGATTATACTTAGTTTTTCCTTCTTTAGCTTTAATTGTAAATCTTTATCCTCTTGCCTTTTAGAATATCATATTCCAAGCTCTTTAAAAAAAAAAAAATGGCAGCTGCTGTCTTGTGTGTCTCCTTGTACTTGATACTCCTACTTTTTAGGTGCTTGTAGTATTTTTTTTATTTGACTTGAACTTTTAATTTTAGCTGTGGCATTCCTGGAAGTATTAATTTTGAGGTTTATTTTTGCACAGGACCAGTGGACCCTTTTTATTTTTACTGTACTCTCATGTTCTAAGAGTTCTGTCAGTTTTCTTTTATAATTATTTGAAAAATAGTATTAAGACTTTTTAAACTAATAGTCTTAGGTGGTCCCATGATTTTTTATATTATCTTTCCTTGATCTATTTTTGGGCAATTTTTGATACATTTTTATATTTTTCTATTTTCAAATATTTTGTTTTATATTTTAACATTTCTCATTGTTTAATGAGTCATTTTCTGTTTAGCCCATTCTAGTGGGTCATTTTCTGTTTAGAACAGTTAGTTTTGGTTTTTTTACCATCTTTCATAATTTGCCATTCTTTTCTCCCTAACTTTTCCATTTTTTATCTCTTGTTTCATTTCTTCTAGTTACTCCCGTAGTCTGTGTAGCCAGCACATTTTTCTCCTAAATTTTTACCTTAGTTTGGGGCCATGATCCTCCTTAATTTATCTTTTAGGTATTCTCAGTAGTCAGAGCTTTCCTCGGTTTGATCATCTCATCTGCCTCTGTGTCTAAACTGGAGGTGTTAGGAGAATGAGGATGACTGAGAAAAGTATATTTAATTAAGGCTCTGTAACTGAATGGCATAAGCAGGGCTGGATGGTGACCAAAACCAGGCTTCTCCTTCAAGGGAGTTTAAGGCTGCTGTACTACTGGGCCTTTTTGGCTGCTCCCTCTTGCCATAAAGTCCAGGAGCTTACTCTCTATCTAAGGTCATTTCCCTTTGCTGCTGAGCTCAGGCTGGAGAGCTTACTCTCACATTCAACTTTCACAATAAATTTTGGATTTAGAGATTATTCAGGATGTTTTTTCCCTAGGGCTTTTCTCCAACTAAGTTGGATTTAGGCAACAAGACGATGTTGGAAACCACCTGGAACTTTATAGGACTGCTTTCTTACAAGTTGGGCTCTTGTAGCCATTAGCCATAGATTCAGGCTTCACTGATGGCCCCGAGCTAGTTGTAAGCTGCTAACATAATACTAGATCCACCTGATTTCTTGAAATATGGTATCTAGAATTTTTTTTTTTTTGATCATGATTTTCAAGTAGTATGATAGTTCGTAACTTCTCTCTTCTTAATCTATTTTCCAGGTCATTTTATAAATCTTGCACTAAGGTATTAGCTTGATTCAAAACTGCCTTCTAAAACTCTCATTTCTAATTCTTTTTTCATTTGTGGATATGGTTTGTGGTTTGGGGTTTGTTTTTTTTTTTTTTTTTTTTTAACTTTTGTTCATTTTTTGTGGTAATTCTAGTTTACAGTCTATGTTTTTCTTTGAGGTTTTGCTTGTAAATAGTTTTGAATTATTTCCTTATTCTGAGATTTTGTCTCAAGCATCCCTGGAACTATAACAGCACTTTTGATGGGAATCTTTTTTGTTACTGTTTACTCATTTTTTTTACTTTCTGAATTGGTACTTTGTATTAGGGCCAAGCTCTTGTACTTCCACAGGGAGTGTCTTGGCCTTGCATGGTACTATTTTGTATACCTTAGGGTCTTACTGCTGCTTTCTCCAAATATTGAGTATTTTTATTCTTCAGGGATCTCAGGGAAGGCTCAGGCCAGGGACTTAATATGCAAACTTTCAGTGTGCCCTTAGTACATAGAAGGCAAAATCAAGGTAAAAATTAATTGCTATCCCTTTGGTCTGTACTTTTCAATCTCCTAACCCCAATTTGGGTCTGGGTAGTAGGCTATGCTCTGGTTGGAGCTCCAGTAAACTGTTACTGGCCCCAGCCCCTTTGAACTATTTGGAAGATTACTGACTCAGAGCAACAGAACTGCTATGATCTGAGCTCTATACTATGGTCACTGAAGTTCAGACCTTATCTGAATGCCTTACTTGACTGGTGAATCAGTGACATATAATACTATTTACTCCTGTCTCTTCCTGCTCTTTTCTTAGCATATAGCTTCAAGTCAGACTGTGCTGGCTCTGCTAGATGGGCAGCTTTTCCTTTTCCTGGAACAAAACTGCAGATCAGCCTCATTGCCCTATATTCTAAGTCCATACTAGGTTCACTACCCAACTGGAATCAGAGCTACAAAGCTGTCAATCAGCTCCTGTTCTTTCTTCCTGCACAGTTAAGGCAAGTACTTGCTGGATCTATATCTATCCCATGCTTTGGAATACATCTGCAGTTCATACAGTATGTCCTCTCTGTATGTGCAAACCGGCTCTAAAGTTAGAAAAACACAGCTGTTTTCTGGTTCCTATTCCTGTTCCTTAGGCTGGAAAAAAATAACTCAATGTAATTTCTCCTTTTATTTCAAACCCACTCACACCCTCTGCATCTTTTTACCCTCTCCTCTCACCACTCTCACTACTTTAACACTCTTAGATTTGGGGGGTGGGGGGGAGGTAGTTGTGGGGAAAGCTAGACTATGTTGTATCCTCCTGCTCCATCATCTTAATCAGTCTCTTCTAATAGTAGACATTTAATAGATACTTTTAAGAGCATATTAGTATATGTGCTATGTTGAAACAGTATTGTTTAAGAATGGCTCTTCTTAGACAAGGAGTGATTTTACTCAACAAAATTAATGACACACCTATGTACTTCAGTAGAGAGATCATAAAAGGAAAACCAAATGGAAGACTGCTTATTTTTACAATCTTATTTTCTAGCTTCGATTTACAATCAGAAATTCTACATAACTTTAATTATAGGAGTAAGGACCCCTAAAGACTAGACTGAAACAGTAGTTCCATAATACACAAATCTTTTCTACTTGGGTTGTTTTTCCAAGACTTGCCATGTTATTTGTCATTTTATTGATAATCATTTAAAATAACACTTCCCAAAGTTAAATAATTTGTTTCTAATCCTCATTTTATAAATTAAGAAACTGAGGCTAAGGGGAAAAAAAAAAGCACATTTTTAAAGTCAGATAGCTGGTTAATAGCACAAAAGAACTGCTTACCAAAAACTAGGCCAGGTTCAAAGATTGTACCCCAAATATAACTGTCTTTTGGAGGTTTTGAACTTCATGTAATACCTATAATTTGTTTTATCACAAAATAAATATGTGTATACCATGAAAAATAGATTTTCCTGGCATCAAATATTTGGACATAAATTTTTTTAAATTTCAAAAATAAAATCTTTTGGATTAACCCTCTGTCTCGAGCATGTTACTTATTAAGCCTCCCCTCTAGAACTAGGTGTGGACCTAACTCCACTATGCCATAATGTCTCATTTCAATCTTCATATTAATATAATTTCCTATCATAACCCTATTAGAGAACAATTATAAAACCACAAAACACACCCAAAAAATTGGCTCATTACCCAGACAAAAGCAAACAAATCAGATTAGGCTGAATTTTGATGGCCCTAGAATAAAACTAACTATATTAACAATCATGCCATCTCTTACATGTGGCATTTTAGAATTGTTAACAAGTCTTTACTATGGCATTGTGCTAGAGGTATAAAGATAATGCTATCTAGGAGCTTACTTTTTTGGGGAGAGATAAGACAATGCATCTGCAAGTTTAAAGAGAAGATATACAAAATACATATAAGTTGATTAGGGAGAGATAGTTTTAGCTGAAGCAGTGAAAGGCTTCATGTAAAGAGCAGTGCCTAAGCTGAGACTTGAAGAGATTCTGTCAGATTGCAATGCTGAACAAGGGCATTCCAGGCATGGGAAACAGTGCCTCTGCACAACCAGGAAATGGAGAAGCAATTGTTAGGACCAACAATAAAACCGTTTTTGGCTAGAGTAGAGAATTCAGGAAAGAAGAGCAGATGTTAATAAAATATACTAAAAATTGAAGTAGGAGTCAGGTTGTATGGATTTTAACTACCAAAGAATAATTTCTGTTTGATCCTAGAGCATTATACAGCCCCTGAAGTTTGAGTAGGGGAACAACATGGGCAAATCTGCAATCTCCTTTGTGTTATCTCCTTTCTGGTTTGTTTGGTTTTGTGTGTTGGTTTGTTGGTTTTCCAAAAAGACATTGGATTTGGTTTTGAATTCAGAAGACCAAGTTCAAATCTTAGTTTTACTACATACTTCTTATGTGACATTGGACAAGTCACTTCTCTAGGTCTCAGTTTGAGGAGCTAAATGATTTCTAAGATTTTTTCTAACTCTTATTCATTACCTTACTTTAGTGAACTTGTACTCATCCATCTACCTTCTCAACCATTGCCATGGTAAGCAATAGCTTCCATCTGTGAGATAACTAACTAGGGCAAGGTATACAGTATATATTTCTAGAATGGAATGAAAGCTAAATTGGCTAGGAGAAAAACCAAACTTATAGTCAACAGGACCACATGTCACTAAGTTAACTAGCTTTAGGCAGATATGTCACTAAGGAAATATCAAAATCATACATAATTTGTTATTTCTGGTGATTTAATCTATGTTAAGTAGGCTTTTAAGTAAATTACCATTATTGTATTACAACAATGATTGTTTAAGTTGTCATTACTTATAATCAATTGACTTGTTTTGTTTACAAGTTACACACTCACATAGGGGGAAAAAATTACTCTTAAGAGTTTCCATAAATTCAGAGACAAATTGGAAGGGGAATGTAGTACAATAAAATAAAATAATTAAGCCAAAAAAAAAAAAAAAAAGGAGAGAAGCCATGCACTTAAAGCTAATTACACTCCACTAGTACTAAAAGGCAAGAAGCCAAAGTCTAGGAGATTTTTAACCATTATCAGGATTTGAAGAGTGAAAAGAAAAGGTGGTGGATGCTATTCCTCTGTGTGCCGTATAGCTAAGAAAACATTTATTAGCCCTTCTCTTGCCTAAAAGATATTTGACCTTCTCCTCAAAAACCAAGCAAATTTTATGGGTAGAATGCCCAATTTGAAGTCAGATCTAGATTTTAATATGACATTTCTGACTAGTTGCATTACCATGAGCAAGTTATTTAATCCCTCCAAACTTTAGATTTATAAAATAGTAATAATAATATGTATAGTACCTACCTTTAAGAAATTGTTATAGAACACAAAATGAAAAAAAATCTTAAAGAACTATAGAAATGGCAGGTGGTGGTGGTGGTGGTGGTGGTAGTTGTAGTTGTAGCAGCCAAGAAGGGAGTATTTCATTATGCTTATTAACCTTGTAATCCCCTCTCAGATCTCAGTGACATTTCATTCAAAGCATTCATGAAATTTACAAATGTGGAAAGAACAGTAATAATTTCTCTCTTTCCATAAACCTACTATATGACCTTAGCCTAATTATTTACCCTTTCTAATCAATCCTCTTCAACTAGAAAAAGATGGTCGACTGCAAAGAAAGAATATGTTTACAATCTACTTGTGGAAGAGAAAGAAAATATTAGAACTCCTACATATAGTTTTTATCTAAAAATTTTTTTAAGAAATTGAGCTCTATGCAGATTGATATCCTTACTTGATCGGTGTGTTGCATGTTCATATATCATATTATGATATGTAAGCTATCCTGGGAGAAGAATGGGAACTCCACAGAGCAGAATGTCAACAGTGATGCCCTCATTTGGTACACATTTGATATATTTGTGATTTGCGATATATTGCATTTTCGGTCAGATGGATTTATAGATTATATCATCTAATTTTAACTAAACAAATCCTCACTAAACAGTCATGTAGATTTTACAGGATTCCTTCAAACAAACCTTAAATTGATTATAATGTTAATAATTCAAGTACAAACAATAAGCTGGTAGAGCCGCTTTCTGACCACTGGTACTAAACCTATATCAACTATATTACCAGGTTTTACACACATATTTACAAATTGTATGTACTACTGTGTTAACATATAATAATTATTATAAAACACTCACTAAACAAATTTAAAAGAATGAAATGAAAACTAAAATAAATTACAAAAGTTTGTAAGTCTCTGATCTAAGAGATCTCTTTAACCCAAGTCCCTCCTAGATCTAGCATTTTCTGCTTTTAAGGTCTGGAAATTTACACAGCTGCTCCCTGTAATTAGTGAAGAAAATCTCTGCTTCTACTTCTTTTCTCAGTAGTTGTTTTTACCAGTATAGTAGCACTGCTACTTCCCTATTGTCGACTATGCTTCTTATAGACAAATGGACTTAATGAAAAACAAAAGACATGTTCACTTTGTAAAAATATTTACCAAAAAAGTATGAGATCTCAGTTTTTGTTTAAGGCTAACCTTACAAAGAAAACAGTCTTTACAAATACTCTGTGTGGAATGTGGTAAAGTATTAAAAAAAAAAAAAAAGGCATCAGGCATAGAAATGATTAAAGTTATACTTTTTATTGACTGTTACTCTTATAGAAATGTATTTAAAAGCTTCTATTTGTTCAGTATCTGGTAAGTATATTAATAAGCAGATATTTCTGTTTCATATGGGTTTAAAACTTCCAACAATGTCCTATATAGAAAAGTGACCCTAGTTTTTTGAGGGCTATGCCAATGGAAACCCACTTTATCAAGTTAGAAAGGTTATGTGTTTGAGCCTCACAAAGGATTGTGTGCCTCTTATCTGAGGACCAGTATCAGCTTATGAATTTTGGAGCCACAGTTAATCTTGAAGCATTCTATAAAGTATTAGAGAATTGTGATTTGGAGTAATGAATAAAGTATCCTATCCATTCCAGTGAGATTTTAAATCTCTTTTAAGTATGGGAATGGAGGAATGTTTATTTTTTAAATCCAAAAATACTCCGAGTTTTGGTTGGTGCTTCATTATAACTATCTGGACCCCATTCTTATTTTCTGAAAAAAATTTTTTTTTTAAATGAAGGGGGAGGAGGGAAAGAGGATACATTATTCATATAGTGTCTTTAAGTAAATGGTCCACTTTAGGCACCAGACAGTTACAACAGTTGGGCACGTTTGTGCATATAACTTTGATTTATCCCATCTATTTTCGAATTTCTATGTTTTGCCATTCAAGAGTATTTTCCCCATAGTAAGAAAGTCCCCTCATATAGCATTATCCCATGAGTTGAGTGACATCATGCATGATCAACTGTACATTTCCAGAGCTTTTGGAGCCCAACAAATGGAATTAGCTCCGCATCTTGAAGTTACTGCAGAACCATAGCCAAGAAGCAAAGACCTATGGAAGCATAACTGTGTCTTCAATGAGAAAATGTTGTCAAATTATTATTTAAGAGTTCCTTGAGCATGATAGTAGCTTAATACATGCTTGCTTATTCAATCGGAGAGTGTTAAGTTTCTGAGTAGCCAATGTGGCTACTCAGTTTCAGAGGAGCTAGCTGCATGACAAAAGCTCATTACTTTGGATAATCTGGGGGGGGGGGGGGGGAGGTGAAAGGATTTCTTTCTGTTCTAGCAAGAGAGTGCTTTTGGTCTTGTTCCCCTAAAGTCAAAAAGGAGAAATTTTGTTTGTTGGTAACATTTATGTTTACCTACCTTATCTCCCTCTTTTAACTTATAAAACTACTCAGTATCAGGAACTATTGTTTTTTTCCATTGACAGAAACATGATGGCAAATTGTACAGTATAACTGTTACTGAAAATGAAGAAAATATATACTTTACAAAAAGCAGCTATGTGGGAGATGGTCTAAATAAACTGTACAGGGCACATGGCCTTAGATCTAGTTATATTAAAGAAATCTTGTATCAACTCTAAGAGATGACTATGAACCACCACATAGAATTCCCAATCCCTCTATTTTTTTCCGCCTGCATTTTTGATTTCCTTCACAGGCTAATTGTACACTATTTCAAAGTCCAATTCTTTTTGTACAGCAGAATAGCTATTTGGACATGTATACATATATTGTATTTAATTTATACTTTAACATATTTAATATGTATTAGTCAACCTGCCACCTGGGGGAGGGAGTGGGGGGAAGGAGAGGAAAAGTTGGAACAAAAGGTTTTGCAACTGTCAATGCTGAAAAATTGCCCATGCATATATCTTGTAAATAAAAAGCTATTAAAAAAAAAAAAAAAAGAAAGAAATCTTGTATCGGAGTTGAAAAAGATCTATGAGGCCATCTAGTCCAACGTATCCCCAATTCTACCAAAAAGTTATCAAGCCTTTACATAAAAATCTCCAGTGATGGAGAGCCTATTCACTCCTTTCTGAAGCAGCCCTTTCCACTTGTAAATACTATAGATTGTTAGAAAATTCTTCATAGTAACAAGCTCAGATCTGTCTTTTGTGCAGCTTCCATTGTCCATTTAGAACCAAGTAAAACAAATATAATCTCTTCTATATGGCATCCTTCAAATACTTGAAAATAGTAAGATATCTTATACTCTCCAGTATAATTTTCCCTGGTTCTCTCAACCAATCCTTTTTTGATCTAATCTCCAGTCCCCTGATCATTCTGGTCACCTTCTTCTACATGCTATTTTGGCAGTAACTTTCCTAGGTAGTAGCCAGAATTGAATATAATGTGTCAGATAGATATATTCTATATAGTCTAACCAGATCAGAGGAGAGCAGAACTATCATTTTCCTCATTCTGGATATTTTGCCTCTTTTAATTCAACCTAAAATAACATTTGCTTTTTTTTTTTTTTTTTACTGTATTTCACTGCTAACTCTGTTCACTAAAATCTTTATATCTTCTATGTTTCCATACAAGTTTTTTTTTTTTTTAAAAAAACTCATGTTTGTTTTGGTTACATTTCATTTTACTAGATTAGTTATATCATATTCTCAAACTTTATGAATTTTAAATCTGTCATTCATGAACATGGATAGGCATGATCTTGCCTTTTAAGAAGTTAGAATCTAGAAGACAAGATGGGTAACTAATCATATAATTAAAATAATTACAACCATACTAAAAAGGAAATATATTAAAGGTTTTGGTATCAGAAAAGTAAACTGAGGAATTAGAGAACAACTACAGAATAGAGTGAACATCTATAGGTCTTAACAAAAGAAAACAAATAGTCATTCCCAGTGTTTCCAGGTATATTTTCACATATGGAAAGTCATGGATACCTCAATCAATTAAGGTCTTTAATTACTAAGAACAGCAATATAAAGTAAAATCACAAATATAAATTTGGACATTATGTCCATTGGGTATTATGGAGGGAAACGGATATGAAAGGTAGCAGAAAAATATGTATTTTATGTAAAAGAATCAATTTTTCCAAGCATTCTAGTAGCCTTGTGCAAAAAATGTTTAGCTATTCATGAAAATAGGACTTTAATTATGAAGTCGGCCATTTCTGTTATACTTTGTATTTGGAAGTCATTACAGAGATACAAGATGAAAAATAGTCATTTGAGAGGAATAGCAGTGACAGTTTGATTGTAATATAAGAGGAATAATGGATGAAAAGGTAAATTGGATCCAGGTTGTAAAGGACTTTAAAAGCTAAAATGAAAATTTGCATTTGGTCTTAAAGGCAACAGTCATTAGTTTTATTAAGAAAGCTTGTGACATGAGACTTGCACCTTAAGGGATAATTACTTTTGACAATTCTTGGAGAACAGATTGGAGAGGGGAAGAGGTCTTAAGCAAGAGGATCAATTAGAACATTATTGCAGTTGTTTAGGCTAGAGGTAAGGAGCTAGATACAAAAGATGGGGAGGTAGAAATGACAAAATTGAACACTGATTGGGTTTGTGGATAAAAGACAGTTAAGAGTCTAATAAACTATCTAGATTAAGACTATATAATGGTAACTTCAACAGAAAAAAAGCTGTTAGGACAGAAAAGAGGTGGATGAATGATTCACTTTGGGGAACATTTAATTAGAGATACCAAGGGGATGGCCCATTTGAAATATCCATTAGGCAGATGGAAATAGAAAGCTAGCATTTATGTAAGACCTACAGTGTGCCATGGGCTGGCCTGTTAAAATACTTTATAATTTCATTTGAGATTCACAACAACCTAGGTGCTATTAACCCCATTTTACAGTTGAGCAAACTGAGATAAACGGAAATTGAGTGGACTTACCCAGGGTACCAAGCTATTAAGTGTCTGAAACTAGATTTGAACTTAGGTCTTTCTGATTCCAGATCCAGCAACCCTATCCACTGTACCATCTAGCTACCTCTAAGATACGTGGATTTGTAAGCCACCTTCATAGACATAGTTAAATCCACCTTGGAGCAGATGAGTCCACCAAATGAGAGTATAGAGAATAAGAAAGCATAGGACAGAAGCTTGCAGTATACTCACACTTAGGGGGTATGAACATGTGGGAAAGTGGGTATGTTATTCACTCAGCAGCTTATGGCTTAATTTCTAAAATAGGTTCTGAAGAAATGATTTTTGTTGTGGGAATGGGAATTGTATGGCCCTGGCACAGAAGGGGTATGAGTAGGAAAGAAAATCAAAGGGACTAGGAACAGGTTCATTTGATTTATAGCTAACCTGCTGTGAGTGGAGAGCACAGGCTCTAGCAGAAACCAAACAATCCTAATAGCCATTTTAAAAATCACATCTTTAACGTATTCCTGTTGTGAAGTTCAATAGTAATGTTGCATCAGTACAATTAAGCATCAAGAAAAGGGTGGAGCTTTCTGGAGAGATCTTTTGTGTACAAAAAATTACCTTCAGACTGAGGTTTGTATTGTCAGCCTTGTCCAAGATCTTTGTAATATATCTTTTGTGTACAAAAAATTACCTTCAGACTGAGGTTTGTATTGTCAGCCTTGTCCAAGATCTTTGTAATATATATATATGTTATTTGTTCAAGATGGGCCAATATATATGCTTAAGATAATGACAGATTTTTGAATGCTTGTGATTGTATTAGTCTGGTTCAATTAACATGCCTTTTTAATGATGTCCGATTAAAGCAAATTAGCTTAAAGAAGTGAAATGTGTTTTTCCTTGTCATAGGGCAAGACCGAGTTATAGGGCAAGATCGATTTTACAAGATGGACGGTTGTTTGCCCCCAGATATAAACATATCAGGATGTTCGTTATTCACTTCTCAATCTTCACCAAAATGTCCTCTCTTAGCTCTCCTACTTTAAATCTCTAACCATATCAGAGATGCTAATGAGGTGGAACTGTAGCAATTATTTGTCTTCCATTTTCTGTAATTTGGTGATACTTTACAATCACCTTTACTTTCACATTTAAGATCTGGGGCTTAAATTTGTTTGCTACCTTGTAATCATTCACAAATCAACTTTCTTTCTGGGGCAGATGCCAAAGCTGTGGTGTCAATCTTTCATTTTTAATTGAAAGTTTTCATTGATACAAAATATTGTAGAATGAATGATAGATTTTAGGAATTGGAACTTCCAGTATAACTTTGCCACAGAAGAGGCCTCAGCTTTGGGATTTTGACTTGATGATCTCTGAAATATGCTTTGTGAACTTATTCCAGGAAAATAACATTAATGTTTGCTCTATTCAAAGGAAAAATAAAATACAACATACAGCAATTCTGATATGGCAGAAGTGAAGTCAATGTTCCGGGAAGTCCTTCCTAAACAAGGTAATCACATCATTAAGCACTCTACATTGATATTCTTCTGACCATATGATTTGTTTCCCACAACTGTCATTACAAAGTTTGCCCCATTCCCATTATTTATCTGGGCCTCTTCTTTCTATCTGTAAAATTATTGATCTCCAGGCCTCTCTAGTCATAAATCCTATGATCCTAAAATCTTTACATTTTGAAACTATGGAACATCTCTGTATCCAAGTCCCATGATCTATAACATTGCTTCTAATAAATAGGTGGATATAAGTATCATGTCTCCTGACTCCTTTAACTTGGAAGTCATCAATCTTTAAAGGCACAAAGCATTTTTTGTTGTTGTACGAGTGTGGCTTACTATGTAGAGAACTGTCTTTGGGAGTCTGGAAGAGTTTGACTTTCTACATGTATTTTGTGACTTTAGGAAAAGTCATTTAACTTCTCAGTACAGATCTTATAAGACTGTTCAAGTTAGATTCTCTGTTGGGGATGGGGGAGGAGGGGAGAGAGAAAGGAGGGAAGGTTTCAATCCCCCTTATGCTCCTAGTTTTAAACCTTTGGATATTCTTTAATGATAGAAATAGGGATAGAGACTGGATTCAATTCATTGAATATAAAATTTGAATTAAAGTTCCTCCCTGAATGCCAGAACTGCCTTACTTTTCTATTTGTATCTCAAGCACTTAGCTTTGTATATGCTAATACTTCATCCATTCATTGTATAGGGAACTCCCTTACCATCTGCAAATTGGCGGCAACTTTGCAATTTTTGTCTTGTCAGTTGCCTGTTCTAGAACACAAGCTGAGTATTCTCTGTGTATCAGAGGCAAGACTTTAATCCAGGTCTTCTGGGTTGGGAAAATTCTTGCTCTTATCACACTGCTCTTAACCATTTCCTGATTCAAATGGAATGCAGTATTTTTAAATTTGTCTGACCCTACATAGATTTACTAAATACAACCAAAGATCCAAAGTGATTTTGCAAGAAAGACTTTCTGGTTTTAGAGTATCATCCAGGTATACAAATCCTAATCTCTTTAACTAGAAGTCTAACCGAGTGTAATTACCTGCCTGAAACAAAAGGAAATAACTTGTTCAGATTAACTGCTAGAGCAGCCCAAGTCAGCACTGCATTTATCTACTGTAGCATCCTGCTTCACAAATCTAGATTTTCACTTGTCACAAAGGTTAATAAAAAATAAGGACTTTTGACTCCCTCAAATCAATAACTGTTTTTTCACTACTCTATTCTGGAAGAGTTTCGTCTCTATGGGTATTGATCTCAGTTTTATCACTACAAGTTATCACCAAAACTCAAACCAGACTTCACAGAAAACACTTGCCCACTGCTGGTCCTTATAATCATTTAAGTAGGCCATAGGCAATTCCAAAGCTTCATCATACTTTTGTATTGTGAAAATGCTGTGGGCAGCTTCACTGTCAAACTCAGTTTTAAGTACAAAGCCAAAAAATTCCACTACTTTGCTCTATAGTCTATTAATGTTTATTTCTTCTTTAAACTTAGGACAGTTGTCTGTGGAAGATGTGGCCACCATGGTGCTGTGCAAACCCAAACTTCTGCCGCTAAAATCTCTGACTCTTGAAAAATTAGAGAAAATGCAGCAAACAGCACAAGAAACTATTCGCCAACAGGAGTTGGCAGAAAAGGAACAGCACCAAGCAAACCAATGAATAAATTTATTCATCAATTTTGTTACTTTCATTTGATAGTTTTTCAAAGTAACTCACATTTGTTTACTAAATCTGTAATTTTTATTAAAATCAACAACATGGTGAATTTAAGCTTTTATAATTCTTTTTAGAGACTGTGGTTCAACTTATAGTTTGGCCATATTTTATTTTAATGTTTGTTCTCTGTTAGGAGTTCCTGGAATTAAGTTCTACCACAAAATTGCTGTTTATCTAAATGTTATTTAACATTCCTGTTTTTTATCAATTTTAGAGCTCCAACAACCCATAAAATGTGTAATTTCATGAAAACTCTATACATTGGTCTTTTGCATGCTAGATCAAGACTAAAAAGTTTATTTTTTAAGTGGCTTTTTTTTGAGTGTGCATATTTGTTTTTCAATGGAGTATTGGGGAAAGAAAAGAAATATTTAAAACAGAATTATAAAGATACATAAGTATACATCTATACACACATATTATGTACACAAACACACACACACACATATATATTTGAAAATGCATTAAAATCACATGAAAAATAAGCTAAGTTTTTTTTTAAGGATTCACGTGGGAATATGAAGCAGAGGGAAAACCTGAATTAGTTTCATGAAACAATTCATAATAGATTTTTTCTAAAAACCGCCTATGTTTTTACACAATATTTTTCAACATAAATTATGGCCAATCTTTCTTGGCCAAGAGGAACAAAATAAATGTAACAATATTCTGAACAATAAAAGGCTGACTATTTTTTTTTAAAATACATATGTCTTAGCATGCTTTAGACTTTACCACCCACATTTTAGTAGTCATCTTTACAGATTTTCTCTAACAGTAATGGTAGAAAACGGAAATGGGGAATTCTATTTTTTTTCCTTTTTTGATTAGTCTAACTACACAGTAGTTTTTTAAAGTGAATAAGAAATTAGTAAGCTACAGACAGCCTAAGAACAAGCTGTTACTCAGTTCTAAGCTAATGAAGAAAGAACTCTATAATTTATATCAATAAAAAAATTAAGAGTTCTGAATATGTGTATTTCAACTTGGTACAGAATAATTTAAAGTAGGCCTTTAAGCCTTGCTACATAATTGGACTGAGTCTGAAATTACACAATGGACAAGCAGTATTTTCAACAAGGATTAAAAAACACCTATAATATACTTAGCTTTTGTTATTTAACAAAGCTAATGCTACATTTCTATCACTGCAACTTAAGAACTCCAGTATTCTGAGTTATATTCTCATGCAAATTTATAAATACATGCTTTTTCTACTCCTAAGTCAAAACTAAAATGTTAGTCAGACATGGTTTCCAATGTAGTTTTAAATGTAGTTTCCTACATTTACTCTTTTCTCCAACAGAAGCAGCACATCATTATGTGATAAGAACATATTCTGTTTTCTTTAAATCATTTATACATTTTAAATTACTTGTTAATCACAAGGATAAAAGCTTTTATATAACTACTAAGTTAATTTTGGAAGGCTGATTATTTCAGACTTTGAAATTCATATAGTAGCATTAAAAATGTCATATGCACAGTTTTGAGTCTTTAAGATGGTTTTAAACGATAACTTATTGGGAGGTCTCTAAATAAAATTTATCTTAATAAAGACGCAAAAATACTGCTTCACAAATTTTATTTTGTAATACATTCTTCCAGAACCTGGTTCATTTTTCCAGTTTTGTAGAAAAATAGATGTTCCAGCCACCATTTACTGAACTGTCTAGTCTTTAAGACCAATCAATATGTTCCCTGGAAAGATGAATAAATCTTATGACTAACCCATTTTTCTTAAAATTCTTTAAAACAAAGAAATAACCTTTTTGTTCTCCCAAAGCACAGTATTTCAACAGCAGCAGCCAACATGGGGTTTCAGCAGCTTAACTTTACCCCCTATATAAAGCTTTGTATAAACCAGTGATTTTACTACAAAAACACTGTCCTTGAAAGAAAGGAGTGGCAGTCAGACATCAATGCAAAACTTGGAATGATTAGGTCATAAACATGGCACTTATAAAAGGGTAGCTTATTTGAATATACCACTTCAGAGTGGTTATTGTTCTGTTCCCTCAACTTTTATACCCACAAAAAAAAAAAAAGAAAACTCTTAAAAAAAAAAAAATCCACCTTGAATGTAAGTTTATAAAACTATATCAGAAATGCCTTGTACCCAAAACAAGTGCTTAAAAAAAACTGCTAAGCAACTCTTACAATTCAGATATATTTTTATAACATCTAAGGCTGCAAGAGTTCTTATATTCAGTAGCTCTCTGGCTTAAGACGACCTCCATCTCCTTCACTTACAAAGCGCTTTCTGCCCCTGCAAAAATAAAAAACAAAACCACACAATCACAAAATTAAATATAAATTCTCATTACAGTCTATTTCTATATATCTAAGACAGCAAAAAAACTCCATCTTTTGGTATATACTACTTTTTTTTTTAATAAGAGGACAAAGGGAATCATCTTTTCTAGCAATTAACTTTAAAATTTTTTATGCCAAATTTTTATTTAAGCTGATACTAAAGCTTGTTAAATTTTGTTTTCACGATATATAAATGGAAAGGTTATAATATAATAATTTTTATGGAATTAAATATTTGCAGCCTGAGAAAGATAGCTTTCTCATGGACCAATTAAAAACATACAAATTAACCCTAAGAACCAGGGTGGGGAATCCAGAAAGTCAAAGTTCATATGTTCAAATAAATTTTCCTTTTGCCAAATCACCTCTAGAACAGAAAAGGCCAACAGAAATACTGAAAGTAAGGTTCAAAATGAAGAATCAGCAGTATTTTAAAAGGGATGTGGCTGAGACAGTTCACTTTTTTTCCTTTGACATGTCCCAGGAATAGACTGCTAATTAGTGATCACTAAGCAGAACAGAGATTATTTGAATAAAGGCTAGCAATGGATATAAAAGCGTAAGAAAGTTAGTGTTCACTCACTAAAAGTTGATAGTACCAAAAGGTTGCTACTAACAATACAACATGTGACTAGATTTGGCAGGAATTCCAGGACTTTCCAATCCCAGATTTTTATGAAAGTGAAGAAAAAACTATGTGATACATCAACCAACATTTAGTATTAAAAGGATAACATAATGGACTCTGTAAAAATCACCCACTGAATTTCAGTCTAAACTCCTCTCTTTACCCTCCCTCCCGCCCATATCACCAATTAGGACTTCTTCCCATCCTAAAATTAGGGGGAATGTAGTCTGGATATGCAGCAGTAAGATTTCTAGTATTCTCCAGGATTTAAGTGTTTAAAATGTTCCTTTTATCTTAGAAAATACTAGAAAATTAAAAAGTTAAAAGAACTTAGATAAAAATTAAGTAAAAAACTGTTCTCAACTTATGCTCCCTCTAAAAGTTTGGTGACTGACACAAAGGCCAAGATCTTATAATAAATCCAAGACAGTTTACTTCTAATTGGAACTGATCCAACCACACTTAATTTCAAATACTTATTTGCAGCAATGAATCAAATTGCTTTCTGTCACTAGTGTAACACTGGCTATCTTTACCCAAAAGCAATAAAGAAGAAATCTGCTCACTTTAAGAACATATGAAAAAAAGCCACTCAAGATTCTTGATTCTTAAAAGCACTAAATGAAGCAAAGCACTATCAATTAGAACTGATAAAGCCCGATCAGATGCATTCTCCACAAGCTTTCATAGCACTAAAATAAAATTCCTCTTAAGACAAAGGATAATTTCAACCCTTCTATAACCTCAGAGGGCATACAGTTGTACCCTTAAGGGATTGGCATGGCATTACAATCTTACCAAGATTATAGTCTTTCTTAGCCTCCTAGAATACATATTGCAGCTAATACACATTACATAAAGGAAAGAAGCAATTCAAGATACCTTGAAGGACAAAGATCTCTGAGTGGTTTGGAAATTATTCCAGCTTGAAAACATTCTTCTACAAATCTCTCAAGCACAGAATATGAATGTGGGACATCCAGGTTAATGTCTGGTATTTCACTATAAATTCTTTCATAACCCTGAAACAAACATGATTTAATCATTACCTATAGAAATATTAGTCTAATACTAGGCAATACAATCCACCAGCAATGTCATCAAATGGTATTTAAGGGCAAATGCTCATTATTTAAACTAATATGGTCCTTGGAAAATACAGAAAATAGGTTTCTTTTCAAAAATATTTCCATCAAATTCATGCTATTTTCAATTGAGACGTATACTGAGATCAGATAAAAGTCTTAATGAAGATGGATACTTTTTAAATAATAGATAATATTATGTAAGTTAAGTAATGCTTCCCATTCACCCTACTGTTTTCCAAAAACTTGAAATTTTTACTACCTGAATAACAGAAGGCAAGAGAAATAAATTAAAACATTAATCAAATTATTTCAGTAATAAATAAAATAAAGGAAAAGTGCATACTTTAAGATTAGGAAGATTTAGTAATAATAAAATGTTTAATGTATTGCCTATAGACAACACAATTCTTAATCTTATGAGACAAATTATTTTAGATTCACCGAGTCATATATCCAACTAACCACACAAAAGATAAATTGAGCCTTCATCAACTGTATGTAATAACAGTCAACATCTCAATCATAAAAACAAAAGAGCCTTACTATTAGAATAACTAGCACTAGAACTCTTAAAGGTAATAAAAATCAAGACAACAGAATACTTACTCTCTTCATTTGGTCCACAGTAATGGTAGAAGATTTCCAAAGGGATTTTAATAAATCCAATACCATTTTAAATGTGCTTTCTCCAGTTGATTCCAGGACCATCACAACTGCCTAAAAGAAGTGTCAAAGTTTAATCAACAATTTGAATTAGAAAGAAATCTTAAGAATTTTTCACGAAAACCTTTTTCCCATCATCTACATGTGAAGTACACATTGTCCTCAGTATTAAACAAGAATTAGAAAACAATTCTTTCTAATTACTATTGTTCAAAAATATAAAAATTATAAAGAGAAAATAATTTCAGCATTGTCCAAAAAACTTAACACTTATATCTTGAAATTTCATGTTAGTCTTACTTCATACACAAGTTCATGGTGAAAATGAGGTACTTCTAGTTCTTTAAGGCAATGTTCAGCTTCAGATATATCTCCAGAAAGTAAATATTCTTTCAGCAGCATGTCAATCTGTTAGATTTAAAAATCAACAACTACGTTATAAATATGGACTTTTTCTAAAAATTCACTTTGCCTAGAGTCCTTTTTTTAATGATATTTACTCCATAATATAACTTAATCCAAATCAAATAAGAACAGGTAAGGTTGCTATATGGCTGAAATTTGAATAGGATTTTTTTTTTACAACAATAATAAAAACTTGCCAAATCTAATTAATAAATGAGGTGTGGAAAATGGAATATAACTATATACAGTGACTTAGTGATTTGAAAAAATCATCAATATTTAATTAAATATTTTACAATTTTAAAAAGATATTTATTTCATTGTATATTAGTTATCAAATAACTCTGAGTATTTGTTACAATTGCTGTTTTGGTTGTCTTCATCTTTTACGGGGGAGTGCTATGTTTAGGAAGTGTAGGTATGTGTATGTACTCAGGAAAAAATATGAACCACCACTAGAGGGCATTAAACTAGCCACAGTCTGACATAATGTAGTTGGCACTGAAATCTTTCACTAATAAAAATAAATACTAACTACAGTATACTCACAGCCATGAGGAAAATGAAGTATTTACAATGCATTAATAAATAGGTAAGATTTCCATATAGCTTTTTTCATTTAAATAATGATGATGCAATACATCTACAACTGCCAAATGACCATTTTCAACAGAATGTAGTGTAGGCAACTCAAACCAAAACAGAACTCATTATTTTTCTCCTAAAATCTACCCCTGTTCTAAACTTTCAGATTTCTATTTAGAGCACCACCATTTATCCAGTTAATGGGGTTTGTAACCTCAATACTACGCTCAATTCATTCTCCCAAATCAATTGTCCATTTTTGTTGTTTCTACTCCACAATATATCTACTATCTGTCCCCTTCTCAAAAGTTTTATGCAGCCTTTACTCTAGTTCAGTCCCTTATTTCCTTTCTCCCAGACTACTGAAAAGCCTCTTAATTAAGGGTCTTTTGGCCTAAAGTCTCCCTCTAATTCCTTCTCCAAACAGCAGCCAAACAATTTTCCTAAATCAAAAGGCTGAAAAGGAGGAGAAATAAACAATGACTCCCTATCATCTACAGTAGAAAGTACAAACTCTGGCTTTTAAAGATCTTGCAAACCTGGCCCCAATCTAACTTTGCAACATTGTTATACATTACTTCCTTTTGAGTACATTCAAAATGGCTACACTGCAATTCCTATTATAATATTTCCAGTCTCCACACCTTTGCACAAGATGGCCCCAATTCCTAGAATACATTCTCTCCCCTCACTTTCACCTCTTTAAAGTGCAAAACAGCCTTTCTTTATTGGTAATCTCAGCGGGGGTTAGCAGGAAGCAAGAGCAAGAGAGTGCAAGAGCAAGTATGTATGTATGTATGCCTGTGTCACTCTCTCTGCATCTCTCTTTATGGAATCAAATCACCTTCACCTCTTAAAAAAAAGCCCCTTGATTCATTCATTTCAGCTCAAAATTCACCTTCAAGATGATCCTCTTCCAGACTTACTCACCCAATAGTTTGCTAGTGTGCCTCCCTCCCCCTCCTACCTTGTCAGCTTTAATTGCACATGAAAGAAAGTTCCCAAAAGGAAGAGACTTTCTGTATTTATATCTACAATGCCTGCAAGGCACATAGTAGGTATTTAATAAACACATGTTCAATTGATGGGCTGGTAGTAATTAACAATTCATCAAATTGAAACTTTAGAGGGTGAGAAGAATAGAAATGGCAAAGAGACTTAAGAATTTAAGAGGCAACTCCTGAATCTTTTCCTGGATCTTTGTAAAATGTCATCTGTGAAGCCTAAAATAAAGTACTACAAACTCTATACACAACCAGATTCAAGTCCCTTAATTGTTTTTCTTTGTTAAAATGGAATACTCACTTCCCCAAGAATTGAACAGATGAAATGGGAAAATAATCCCGAAATGAATGACATAAAACAAAAGATATCAATAGAATTTTTTAAATTGGGCATGAATGCTGTTAATACCTTTACTATTTCTCAACTTCACACAGTTCTAAGAATCAAAAGCATAATTTATACAATGCATGTTCAGTGTGTTGCAGTGATATAATCATACTGAGATATTTAAGGGAGTCTTAGACACAAAAGAACTCTCTCAGCCACAGACACAGAGAAGACTCCAGATTCCAGACTCTGTACTCCATCTTTGACCAATCTCATGGTGGCTCTCCTGCCTCCTTTACTCCTCCACTAAGATCAAGGACTCGGGCTGATTCCAAGGTCCTCCAGAGAGCTAGTCCGGCCATTATATGCCATTCAAGAAGTTCTCTTACAGTGTGTTATAAAAGCACCTGACTATAAAGTTATAGATTTGTTATCTTCAATGACACAGGCCACTCTCCAAAGCTTCCCATCTAAAGGAAGTTATATAATGAACTGCCCCATATGAAAAGCATTGTGTTATTAAATGCAACTGTTTGGTACTAGAAACTTAAATGAAAGGGAGAAAAATAAACAAAATTTAATCTAATGTGAAGAGCCAATGCCATACAAGTCACAAACACTGTATTTTATGAGTGAAAAAGCAAAGCTTTAAGTATACAATAGCCTTGTTATTTCAAAACACATTTCTTTGCATGTAATCCACACTTAAATTATACAATTGTTTAGTCCATTGGCAAAGAATTCTTTTGCTATAATAAAATTACAGTCCTATTTAAATCAGTTTTCAAAAGACAAAACAAAAAGATACAAAGCTAACGATAAACATAAAAAATTCTAAGCACCAATCAAGGGCTAATCTTATGCAAAATTTAATCAAAACATACCCCCCAAAAGGACCAATTTAAAGTACAAATATTTATTACAGTAACTTCAAACAATACCGAACGTTCTATTACCTCTTTAACAAGATGATTGACTGATTGTTGTCCACCTCCAGAGCCCCATACACTATCTTTACGTTTTCCACCTTTTGTCATGCTCAGAAGTACTGTAGCCCTGTCCAGAGCAGCTCTTAAAAAAAAAAAGTGTTTAAGACAATTGATAAAATAGAACATTTTTCAAATTTAAACAGTCCTATGTCAGTGAAAGGAACATTATGAAACAGGTGAATATAGAAAATACATATGTATTCTACAACTCTTCTGATTTTCATGCTGTTTTTCAATTTTATATTGATATCACGCCTAGAAAAAAGCTATATGATAAAAATAAAAGATTACTAAAAAATAAAGTCATGTTCTAACTCAAGACAAGCAAAATATGTAATTTTAAATAATTACGTAAAAAGGAACATTTTGCATAAATTTAATTTGCTTTTACTATTGGGTAGTCTTTTCATTGTTGGAGGCTATTCCATTCTAAGATAAGCAATTTCAGATATACAGGAAATGTCTTAGTCCAAACCAGAGTTTCAGTTTTATTTAAGAGACGCTCAAACATAATATAACAAGTCCTATGTATCCCTTCTTACTTGCTATTATTAATTGGATTAAAAAAAGCATTTCTAGATCAAAAAAGTGGATATAACTCATATCTATATTAAAGTAAACATTTTAAGTAAAACTTTTTAAATTTCACCTTAGTGTTGTCAATGAATTTGGTAAAAATATAACAGCAGTCTTCTAACTAAATGTACACAATTTATTATTAATTGACATTTTACTGAAAATTCAAATAGGCTTTCCACTGTAATTTAAATTCTAAATAAGAAAACTAATGAGCTTGCTTACCGAGCTTGAACACAATCTACAGTTCCTTTGTAGCTATCAATGTAGGTATTGCATAAAATTCCATCTCCAACAGCTCTAGCAATAAACTGTCCCACCAGCTA
Source organism: Antechinus flavipes (assembly GCF_016432865.1). Classification (NCBI taxonomy): domain Eukaryota; kingdom Metazoa; phylum Chordata; class Mammalia; order Dasyuromorphia; family Dasyuridae; genus Antechinus; species Antechinus flavipes. Next base: position 588,960,920 of record NC_067399.1, on the reverse strand, counting down.
TAATGGAAAAAAAAAAAAACTAGATAAAAATTTGTCAAATAAGCATTTGCTCATCAAAAGCAATATCTAAATTATTAAATTTTTAAAGATATTTCTCAATTATACAATGAGTGATCAAACATATGCCATTCTCATCCTTAAGAAATCAAACAAATTTTGAAGTTAAGATAGCCAACAGTAATTTCTTGTTGAAATAAAGAAACAGGCATAGAGAAGAGACTTAAAAAGCAAAGTAAGCACATGTCTGTGAATAAACTTAGTTATCTTTAAAAAAATAAAAAACAACAGTAGGAGAATGATTCCAGCCTCTCTTGTCTCCTCTAGCAGTTTTCCCTTATAATCATTCACTCTGGAATGATTCTATTAGCTTTTTCATTAATCTTTACAAATAACCTCTAACCTTAAAAATAATAAATCACTTGATTCTATCATCTCTTCAAACTATGAGCCTACATTTCTCTTCCCTTTCACTATCAAATTCTCAAAAAATGCTAATCAGCCATAATCCTTCCCTTACTCAGAGAATCACAGAATTTGAGTTGAAAGGGTCCCCAAAAGCCATCTACTTAATCCAATCCACATACATTACAATTTATTTGGCAAATAACACTCAACTTCTTCTCAGATCTCCAAGAGAAAGAATAATTGCTTTTTGAGATAGCCTTTTCACTAATGAACAATTCTGACGTTAATCTCATGTAATGTGGCTTCCAAATGTATCCTTCAACTGAAACTGTTCTCTAAAGTTACCAATGATCTTTTGTTAAATACAATAGTCTTTTCTTAAGCTTCAACCTTCTTGACCTTTCTGCAATATTTTTTCACTGTAAACAACTTTCTCTTTCTACTCTTCTCCATTTTCCTGGCATTGCTTTCTTGGTTCACCTGCTACTTCTTAAGCTACATTTTTTTCACTGGAACAAAGAACCATACAGTCATTTATAAGACCTCTAGGGCTGGAAGTCAGAGACCATTTAAGTTCATCTCCAACTTTTACTGTTGAATAAACTAAGGTTCTGGAAAGCTAAATGACTTGCCCAAGGTGACATTTTTAAATGGTGGTTAATATGGCAAAAAACGGGCAGGGGAGGCAAAAAATGGACAAAAAACTGGAGAATGAAGTACTGAAACATAATGGCAGATAAATGCATGGTTTTTAAAATTTCAATCCAGACCTTTGATTTCATTAGCATATGGAATTGTGAGACAATCCTCTTTAACAAAGCTGATTGGCATCTCCCTAACAACGTGTACTGAGTTACTGGATAAGGAAAGGTTAGAAGTTTAGCAATTTATCCAGTATCACAGAGCCGAACCCAGATCATCTTAACTCCAAAGCTAGCTCTTCATCCATAATACCAAATTAATCTCTTATACAAAGAAATTTTAAAATGTTAAGAATTTAAAAATATATATGAATAAAGCAGAATCAAAAAAGTATGGATAATTACTATAAAAAGTAACAATATCAACAAAATCTAAATAAATGGAATGGAAAAACAGATACAAGCAAACTTTTTGCTGTGTTTTAGTAACTATATCTTCAATTTTTTAATTGAGAATTTAGCTTTTATCCAATTTTTTAAAATCATCTTAAATTTTTGCTGCCGAACACAGGTCATCTTTAACTCCAAGGCTAGCTCTCCATCCATAATACCAAATTTATCTCTTATACAAGAAATTAAAACTATTAAGAATTTAAAAAATTATATGAAGAAAGAAAATGATATAACAAAGTAATAAAACTTATTTCACAAGCCAGTTTTGTTACTTTAAATGCATTATGCCACTCCAGTGAATAATTTATCAAGTGAGTTTACTTTTTAGTTAGAAGAAACATTCACAACCTAAAATTTTGGTTAAACTATGTAGCATGACATGAACATTATGTATGACATGAACAATATTTATGTTACTATAACACAAGAAAGATACAAACCTGTGGTGCTCTGGGAGTATCTAATGCTAATTCAGGTAGTTCTTTAAGCAATTTATCAAATGATTTTTCTACATCATTTGTGCTAACAACTGTCCCACAAAGGTCAGAAAGAAGCTTAGATGTCATTTCTCTATGACTGGCCTTTCCCTCCAAGGCCAATGACACTGCCAACACTGGTACTCCACTTTTCATCTCACCAAGATTTAAATCCCTTAGCATTTCCTAAAACAGAAAAAGTATTATATATTCTATAAAGTCATAAAATATTCCATATTTTAAAACCAAGCTTATTACAAAGCAATTCTTAAGTACAGGACAAAATTCTGACTCAATGAACATATTTTTCCAATATCTATCCTATATCCATTGATCAAGTTTTTTTGAAATTTTAATGAAAACTCAGTAAACATCCCTATACTTGCTGAAGCATCTGAAGTACATTTACAAAAACTGCAAAATAGTGTTCTGATATCTTCTAAACTCAAGATAGTATTAGCTTCCACTCTATTCAGATATATCTCTATTCAATCAGCAGTAACCAAGTTTGTATTACTACATTTTTAAGACACTTTTATACAGTACTTGCCCTTCTTCCAAAGTTTCCTTTCAATTGAAAAATCATTAGATAATAAAGTTCAAAGAAATGCTTCAGGGATGAAGGGGAAAAACAAACTATATATTCTATTAAAAAAGAAATGTCTATCTGATAGAACAATTTATTTTTTAAGAAGGTTGGTTTAAAAGATAATTCTTCTTCATTTTATCATGCTATGCATGATGGGTATATTAAAACCACAGACTACTAAATTCTGAAAACTGTTTCACATTTGAAATATTTTTCTTTACATCATAAAAACCAAGCAATGCAAATTCAAAAAAAGTCCAACAATAGACTTAAATTACTATTTCAGGAACTTCTTTTCAAGACAAGATGATATAACATTCAGCTGCAAATAACAGTTTTGGTGAAGACAGTTATTAAAAAACTGTCTGGTCATGTAATAGCAAACTTTTATTTAATTCTAAGCTTTAATAGTTAGCCCTTACTAGTCAGACCAATCAGAGCAAGGGAAATTTAAATATATAGGAATACAAAGTCTATTCTTCAAACTGTGAGTTATTTCACAAATAGGAATGTTTCCCCCTATGAATACTACTCTCAACTTACCATGTAGTTTCATAAATAGCTGATGCTAAAAAAAAATAAATAAATACATTGCTTGGTGTCCCAGGGATAAAACAAGATAATATATGTGAATAACTCAATAAACTATAACACACTATTTAAATGTAAGAAAATGTTATTTCATAATCTGATGCTCCCTAATATTAAATAAGCTATATATGTAAATTTTTAAACATACTGCAACTTCATTAGTATCTCCATGTTCAAAATATTCTTGTATAATTGGTGTTAAAGTCTTCTCAAATGCTCTTTCATCCAAAGGCAGAACTACTGTTTCATACACACAGTTTTCCTGGAAAAAAAAAAAAAAAAAAGGTTGCACATGCCTTGAACACAAACAAAATTGAGACATAACATCAAATTTATACTACTTGACTAAAAAAATACAACAGGTCAATAATTATTCCAATTTGGGATAAAATATGCATTTTAATACACCAGCTGTTAGGGCAGGTGTTATAGTGGGGGGGGGGGGGGGGGACAGGATTGGAATCAAAGTACTTGGGTTTCAAATCCTAGCTGTCACTTTCTATCTAGGACAAGCCATTTCATTTCTATGTCTCAGCTTTTTGTTCTATAAAATCCAAGACACTGGCCTACAGGACCTCTAAAATCCTTTTCCATCTCCGAATCTAGGATCCTACAACTCTATTTTAACGGACCCCAAAAAGTAGATTTTTCAGATTTTTTTTTTCCAAAAGTCTTATCTAGAGTTAAAACTATTAGCTATTATTAGGCAATCCTCAGACATCATCACAAAGACAAAATTAAGGCAATATAGCTACTGTTTTCATTATAAATTCTTTTTAAAAAAAACAGTAAGTAGAGAAGGACAACAGTTTGCAAAATGATTAAAGACCTTAAAACTCTATATCATAAGCATCATTTTCAGATCGCCAATTGTGCTGATGATACTAAGAGGCTTTTGTGTGTTTCAAAGTGTGGTTCAAATCTGAGATTCAGAAAGAAACTAAACTAACTCAAAAAAAATTTTAGTTTCTAAGTTAAATTATACATTTAAGAAAAAACTTACTTCCCCTTTTTGGACTGGTTTAAGCTTGAACCACAATTTTTCAGAGACTACATTTACTGAGAAGACTGTAGTAAAATTAAAGGAACAACAAGCTAGAAGTTCTTGTTCCTGCATAACCTTTAAGTGCATTTTTTTTCTGTCTTAAAATTATTTGCATTTCTAGTCAATTTTAGAACAGATAGTAAAATCACAAAAACTATCTACCATTTACCATCTAGTTGTTTTAACTTCCTTTTTTAAAAAAAAGTTTAAAAGGATCAGTTGCTTTCCAGGAATATGCCATCCAGTTCAAGATAATATGAAGACTATTAGGCTGGAGTCAGGGGGCAGTTTTAGTCTTACCCCCCCAATCCCAGTTTTACTGACTGATTAGTGGTGTGGTTTTAGACAAATCTCTTAGCCTCTTCTGGAATTCAGTTTCTCATCTACACAGTAAACTGGAAAAAGACTTAATGAGCTATCAGATACATTTAAATTCTATAATTCTACAAATGTTACAAAGGCAGTCAATTTGAATCATGTTACAAAAATTATACTCCATGAATTCAGGGATCTATTAAACTGTAAGCTAGATAGAAGCTGTCTGCCTTGCTTTCTTTCTGAGTCATGCTTAAATAAATGCTAATCAAAATGTTTTAAAAAGAAAAACTAGATTAATTGTGTAACTTTTACTAAGTCACAGCATCTCTGGACCGCATTTGAAAGTGAGAAACTTGAATGCAACAATTAGAAAGGTTCCTTCACTATTTAATATTCTTTGAATCTAAGAATACTAAAGTCATCCCTGCCCAGAGTTTTTTAGATAAATGGAATTAGCATATGAGCATATCTTTTTTGCTATATGTAAAGATAGTCTTCAAAATTAATTTAGTCTCCTCAGTATCAATATCATTACCAAAGACTTTGACCAAAAGAAGCCAAATTATTCAATGTAACAGCAACTATCTAAAAATTTAGCCCTATTTGTTTATTTAAGTAAAGAGACATTTAAACCAAACAAAATGATTTTAAACAAACATAACTATAACACACATTAATTTGAATAAACATTTTTAATTATTGCATATAAATGATTAACATTGAAAGCTATTACATATTTGACATTTCTGTGTGAAATTTTTTGTTAAAATTACAATTTTTAAAAATGTCAATTACCTGGTCATCATCATAGTTGGGATCTTTTACATCTACTTCTTCCACATCATACACCTGACCAGGAGTACCCCATACACCTTTGCCTCCTGCACCACCTGATATAATGAGTTAAAAGTTGAGAAAGAAAAGAATACCGCTTTCATCACATATGAATGACTCACATACCATCTTAATACTACTCACATATACTGTAAGAAAGACAAATAACCAGTCTAAGTATCAGTTCAAATATATTTGGCAAAATCATAATATTTGTGAAGTGCACTCACACACACACACACACACACACACACACACACACACACCCCTATACATATCAGGATCAAACTTTGACAAAAAGTCTTATGAACCAAAGATTAGGTTCAAGCCTTCAACATTGAAAAAAATAAAATGAAATGAAATTTTCTAACTCAATTTGATTCCAATTCAAATCTAATCCATCTTCAAATGGATTATTTGGATCTTATCTTCAAATAAGGTAGAATGAAAATAATTCCTATGACTTCTTTGTGCAGTGTCTCTTTCCCCACTGGCTCTCAGATTTATTCTCTGTATCTTTTTATACAAATTAAGTCAGCACTAAATTATGGCATTGTAAATTAAAAGTGATAAACTATTAAATATGAGACTTATTTACATATGAATAATTTCAATGGTCACTATTTTCAAAGTATGATTTATTATTAATTTCATTCAACTCAACAAACATACCCATTACTTGCAATACACTGTGCATAGAATTAAAGATGATATTGGGGGAGAAATAAAATTTAGATCACATATGGCCCTCATAAAGTTTAGGTCTCTAAAGAAAAATGGATGAATTTTTGTACTTTATCAATACAGTGACATCAAAAAAAAAGTTTTTATCTGAGTTAAAACATATTCTAAGTTGTCTGTTTCCATTTCAAAATTACTTTTATGTACAAATCCATCAGTATAATAAAGTCTTAAAAGTTGCTTTTCTATGTAAGTTTATTAGAATGCTTTTGCCCCTAGGTTCAAAGTATTCATTACAAGAAATAGTCCTCAATTACTTCTAGAAAACAATTATTTACTATGATAATGCAAAAAAGTAATCTGGAAAGTAATTATTTAAAAGTAATCTAAAATGTAATTATTTATTATAATGATGCAAAAAGTAGACTATGATGTTACTGATAATTTAATATTTGTGTTGTCTACTTTCAATCCCAGTAAATGATTTATACCAAGAAAAGTCCCTCCCCCTAGTTCAAAATGGTATTGGATTAAGTTCTACTGTGATACAATCATTCCAACATGAATTGCAATTCATTTTAAAAAGTCAAGAAAAAGATCAAAGTTGCAGTCCACAGCATTTGCAAACAGGCGAAAACTTAATTTGCATTGAATTTACTCTAATATATGTGTCAGATTAATAGGAATAAATAAGTATTACTTTGATATATTATGTTATAGGCTCATATGAACAAGGCCAGAATGTTAGTAATCTGGCCTTGAAAATAGGAATACACCAAGTCAATTTGTAATCAGTTTTTTGACAAAGGCACACATAAAAGCTAAATCATGATGGGCAAAACAATAGCCATGTTACATAAAGAGCCTATGTCCCTTTCACACATAAGGCCCAAGATATCTATAGCTGAGAGTCATGCACACCAGCAATATAAATCTTAGAAGAATATCTATAGTATCTAATATATCTAATATATTAGATAACAAGTATCTAATATATAATAAATATATAAACTAGATAGCATCTAGTTTAAAGCCAGATATAAATTCAACTTAACTTTGTACATTTCATAAATATATATGACCTATATTGGATTTAACATATTTCTACCATGTTTAACATATATTGGACTACTTATCATCTAGAGGAGGGGGTGGGAGACAAAGGGGAAAATTGAAACACAAGGCTTTGCAAGGGTTAATGTTGTAGTATTATCCATGCATGTTTTGAAAATAAAAAGCTTTAATTATATATATATATATATATATATTCCCAAGATGCCTAAATAAACTTAAAACAATTTAAAACAACAGGCAGCATTCTGCTTATTGTATATTTATATAATAAAATACAAAAAACACTTCCTCCTTTCTATTTCATGCATCTCTCTTACTCCCAAGGAGTAAGAAATACTAGGAAAAAACAATGTTTTCCTCTCATTTTCCTTTGACCTTAAGCTATCACACCAACCTTTCTTTGGTAGTCCCCTTCCTTTCCCAGATCGGGACCGCCTGTCCAGTAGCTTCCCCTTTGGACTGGTTGGTACAGTAACTCCACTTCTTAGGGCCTCTCCTCCATTATCACTAACAGAATCTCCTCTCCCCGAATCCCGGGAAGAATTCTTTCTCAATCGCCTCTTTGCTTTTGCATTAATTCTAGCTTCATTAATGGAGGACGCAGGAATCCAATTTCCATTTATTTCATTTTTTATTTCTTCGGTCCCAGCATTTTCTTCATCACCAGAAAACAGAGAGTCACTTAAATTATCAGATTCTCAAAGAGAAAATAAGAAAAAGAAAAATTCTTAGTGTATACTTTAAGCATCCATTACCAAAATAGTGACAGCTTTAAGACTACAAATAACTGACAAAAATGGATCTTTTTCTGAGTTGCATGCAACATATATTAAATCTCTTAATTCCATCAAATAAATTTTACTAAAAGAAACTTACTTATTCATAGTCTTGTTCATGTCAATTTTAAGCATAGTTTCTAGAAGAATTGGTTACAGACTAAAACCAATTATAAAAATCATTTAAATTTGAGAGACTGAAGTTAAGCATATAAGTAGAGATCCTGTGAAAAAAACCAGTGAGGAATACAAACTATATATGATGCATTCTGGCTACAGAAAAATGAATCAATGAAAAAACATACACATTCAAATGTCTGAAAATAAAAACAAATTAAATTGTTTTTGAGGCCTGTAAATGAGGCCTCCATGGACACAAATACTTCTGACAGTATCTGTAAAATTGGACAACTTTAATAAATCATTCAGAGCCACTGAAAATTCAATGAAATGTCAACCAATCTGAAAGATGATTTACAGTAATAAGCCAGGTACTCTGATAGAGCTAAACAAAATAATCTAGCTACTAAATGAAATTTCAATGGCTCTTTAACACTAGAAAGACCAGAATTTAGGAATACCTCCAGACTAAACCACGTCAACAGATGGTGCATTTTAAAAATCCATTAGGCAAAGCAAACAGATAGTAGGATAAATATTTTTATTTCAAATATCACATTATTATTTTGTCATAGTGACATAAAATTATATTACACTAAACTATACACATGCGCAGTGTGTATCTACATATGTACATGTTCTTTTATATATACATATATATGTATTTATAAAATTTTTTATCAATTGATGCTCCTAGTACTTTTGGTAGTGATAATTACCTAAAGTCTAACAAACTTAGCTTGGTAGTCTATATATTTTTGAGATGCTCTAGAATGTATTCACAACCTAACTCACTAATCTTATCTTCAACAATTACATATAAAAATTCCACTTGTCAAAATAATTTACTTATTACTCTTCAAATATACCAGTGTACTCCCATCTCAATCCTACTCAGGAGACCCTTGCTAGAATATCAGATTCACTACATTCTACTCATCCAAGTCCTATCCTTCCCTAATCAACATCCAATTCAAGTCTCAAATCTTTCATGAAACTTTTCTTGATCACTCTGACATAAAATGAGTTCCTTTTCTGAACCAGAATAAGACCAACAGCAGCATTTCAATTCATCGAGAGAGTATGTACCCACTAATCTGGCACTACTTATATGCCAACTGATATTGCTATTTATCTTTTACATCTATATCCAATCCCCTTCTGCCACTTTGTAGCCCCAGAATACAGCCCTATAAAAATAGCTCACATTAATATATGAGCTTTAAAAGTAGCTCACATCATCTAGCTTTTTTTTTTTTTACATTAATCCCCAAAGGTGGCAGCTAATTATTATCCCTCCTTTGCAGAATAAGAAGTTGAGGTCCAGGGAGAATGACTTAAATTCACAGTGACAGAGCTAGCAAGTATTGGAGCAATGGTATCAAACTCTAATAGGGACCTCTCCAGTTGCAAACTAACCTAGAAAACCACAAACTAACATTATCTATATTTTGTATTTTTACTTATTTTATTAAATATTTCCCAATTACATTCTAATCTGGTTCAGTGCAAACTCTGTAAAGCTTTCTCTTGTACCCAAGTCTTATGATTTTAAATCCAGTATTCTTTCAATTAGTCCATTAACTGAACAAAGATCCCTCTCAATAGATGTTCGTTAACTATAATGAATACACATTTAAGTTTTGATAATACAGCTTTCCTGAGCTAAACTAGTTGACCATGATAGTTAGCTCAAATCATAACTAATGACTTTGATATTTTAAACAGGGCTAGATAGCTATATATTAATTTTCCCAATAGGTTTGGACCATAGATCATATTTGGATAATGAAACATTTTAAAACCTTTTTTTAAAAGGTCATACTATCTAGGATTGCAACATTTTTATAATGTGTAACCAAAAAAAAAAAAAAAAAAAAAAAGGAAAGGTCTAAAATAGCAGAATTATAAAGCTGAGTTAAATGAGGCACATGCTAAAAGGTAAGCCAAACATCTGCAACTTTCTACTCTGTCTTTATATAAATATTTACCCTAATTTCTGTATTTGTCAAATTGATGAATCAAGAAGTACTTGTTGTGTACTCATCACTGTTATTATCTTAAATATAGTTTATAACTTTATAGTATGTTAAAGAAAGAAAAGTAGATACAGAAATATTCAAAGAAATAAAAGAATCAAGAAAATGATATCATGGAAATAAAGAGAAGAAAATATTCTAAGAGTGGATGGCTCCAGACAGACAATAATACCCATAAAATATAAAGTGTCCATTCTTCAATTAAGCAAAGCTACTCAAAATTAATCCTGGGGATGATGTTTGAACTATTCTCAGGATTACAAAGAAAAATGTCAATTTTCATATTTTGTATCTGTTTTTTTCATTTATATGTTCTTGTCCTTCAACTTTTTTTATCTCCATTTATATCCCTATATCATAATGCTTCCACATATGTAATTTTAGTGTCAACTTTATAATTGCATATATTTGTGTATTGCATATATTTTTATCCTGTATCAGTTACTTTTTTTAAAGTTTAACTTCATTTGCATACATTATAATTTTATGAAATCAACAACTCATTAATCTATTATTAAACCATAAGTTAAGCCACAACAGCTAAAGAATGATGGGATTTCAAAATAGCTTTCCTTCAACATTCAAACTGATATTCTCTCAGGAATATCTAAATGAAAAGGCTAAAAACAGGGGCCCATTATCAATACTATTATCAGACCAAAAGTCTCTCAGTTAATCTTATTTACAAACTCTGACCAATCTCAGAATAACTAAGATGACAGGAAAAGATATAATAAATGTTGGAAGGGATGTGGGAAAACCGGGACACATACATTATCAGGTGAGTTGTGAACTGAGCCAACCAATCTGGAGAGCAAATTGAAACTATGCCCAAAGGGCTATCAAACTTTGATCCAGCAGTGTCTCTACTGGGCCTGTATCCCAAAGAGATCATTTTTTAAAAAGGGAAAAGGACCCACATGTACAAAAATATTAGTACCATCCCTTTTTGTAATGGCAAGGAATTGGAAACTGAGTGGAGGCTCATCAGTTAAAGAATGGTTAAATGAGTTATGATATATGGTGTGTTATAGATTTTTACTGGTCTATAAGAATCAGCAGGGTGACTTCAGAAAGACCTGGAGAGACTTACATGAACTGATGCTAAGTGAAGGGAGTAGAACCAAAAGAACATTGTACATAGCAACAAAAGAGAATGTGATGATCAACTATGATGGACATGGTTCCTTTAAGGATTGAGGTGATTCAGGCCAATTACAATGATAGAGAGAACCATCTGCATCCAGAAAGAAGACTATAGGACCAAATGTGGATCACATAGTATTTTCACTTTTATTGTTTGCTTGCTTTTTTTCCTCTTTTTCTTTTTTGATCTGATTTTTCTTATGTAGCATGATAAATGTGGAAATATATTTAGAAGAATTACACATGTTTAACTTTTTGAATTACTGGCTCTCTGAGGGGGAGAAGTAGGGAGCAAGGGAGAAAAATTTAGAACTAAGGTTTTGCAAGGGTGAATGTTGAAAACTATCTTTGCACGTATTTTGAAAAATAAAAACCAATTATAAATGTTGGCCAAGTTATGATAGCACAACTTCACAATTCTGCTATAGGACCAGTCATATTGGGTCACAATTTAGCATAAGGTTCTTAGTTGGACCTTGTATATGACGATTTCGTTAAAAGCCACAAACTATGTGAAAACTAGGTTCCTCCAAAATCAACATGTGTATATAAAAATGTATATATAATTTAAATCCTTAAAATCTGATATTTTCTTCCAAGTGGACATTGTTTTCTATTTTATCTAGTCAATATATTAAAAGATAAATAATATTTAAAAATAGCATTCCTCTTTAACATTCGTTAATTATTATAGGAGTTTTTTCAACTAAAATATTTTCCTAACTCATTTTCATTAAAATGGCAAGATTTATATGAACAGACGCAAAATAAAATGAGAAGAGCTGAGGGATCATTTTGCAAAGTAATAGCAATGTTGTAATGATAATCAACTATGAAAGATTTGGCTACTCTGACCCCAAAGGACTCATGATAAGAAAATGCTATCTACTCCAACGTGGTGATGTGGTAGTTGTAAACTTGAATTGAAGCTGAAGTATAATTTTCTCACTTTTAGTTTTTTTGTTTTTTAAAAAATATGACTAATATGGAAATATGTTTTGCATGATTTCACATGTATAATTGATATATTATTTGCCTTCTTAGTAGCTGAGGAAGAAAGGGGAAAGAGGGAAACATTTTGGAACTCAAAATTTAAAAAGAAAAAATGTTTGAATATTTTTAAATGAAAAATTTTTTTTAAAAAAAAGTATAGTTGTATAGTAGCTGGGACCTTCATTTATCCACATCAAAGCTGAATATGCTGCTTAAAAAAAAAAAAAGCTGCACATGATTAGTAGATGTAGACGTTCAGTAACATGATCAAAGAAAAAGTATGGGATTAAATATAAAATAATTTAATCATACTTTTTTTCTAAGTTCTAGAAAATAGATTTCAAACTCTCTATAGAAACTTCAATATTAATGAAAATAAGTTTTTCAGAAAAACAATAAACTAAAAATTTATTTGGTATTATATACAAGCAAAATCGTTGAAACTTTACAAAATCTGTCCAGTGAAAACTACAAAAACATTTTAAATCAACAAAAAAGAGCATCTTTGATTACTCTGACAGACAAATAAGCTAATAAGTAAACATCTTTATTCATTCTTGTAATGTTCAAAATGAAGTAATTTCTGAAAGCTCCTAAAACATCATGAATAGTTTTGAGAGATTTTAAAAAAAGAATAAATGAAAAGCCAAGCATATTTTTCTAAATTAAACAGAACCTATGACTATATATGATTTTTTTTAATCCTGCCTTCCTTTATGTTCAATATATTAAGAGTTTATCATTAAGAGATAAGATTATATGAAGTTGATAAAATAGAAGGCTAGGGAACCATATGATTTTTTTTCTTACTATGAATTTCCTAGAAATTCACAAAATAACTCAGTCTAAAATACTAAAAGGAGTAGGGAAGAACAAATATCAGAAATGGTATTTTCTTAAATTAAATAATTGATAGCCCCAATAAATAAGAGACAGACATATATCCTATTTTCATGTGGAATACTCAGGTTTTTTGTTCTTTGTTTTTTGAAAATTCAGATCATGTTACTATCATTCTTTCACACAATATATTTGGGCCAATATATTCTCACAAAATACAGGTGAAAAACCAAATGTTATTTCTTACCTGTGGGATGAACATTTAGTACTTGCTCATTTTCTACTTCCATCGTTGCTTAATTACACTTGCACTGATTAGACAAATAGATGGTCGTATTTTTTTTTAGTATCTATTAAAAAGAAAATTAAGTTTTGATATAATCTACTAGTAATATTTGAAATTAGCTCAGTTTGCTAAATATTTGAAAACAGAATCACAATATTTAAACCTTGCTAAGGGTTCACTTTGTTTTCAAAGACTGAAATCAAATATTTGGTAGGATAGTATCATCCTGGCAAATCCAGTTAACTAACATTAAAAGCGCCCAGATTTCAGCATGAGTTGGACAATCCATTTTATTTGGAATAAAATGACAGCAATTGCACACATCCCCTCCTCCCTCCCCAATACCACCAAATCTCAAAATTTTACAATTGAATAAAAAGATGAATGTTCTAAATTTTCCTCAGTAGTAGATTATGGGAGTTTCTCTAAAATATAAATTAACATTCTGGCATAAAATATCATAATTTTAGTATAATACTTTGACATTATCAATTAAAGTTACATTGAATCTAATTTTTCTTATCTCTCAAATAACTGTTCTAATCTACCATTACCAACAAAGTTGAAAAGCAGGTGTATTTTATACATTTTAGCAAGGATGTAAAAGCCTGATGATACTTATATCAATGTTTCAAAGGATTTTGGAGAAGTATCTAAAGAGTTTTAAAACTCTCAATACTTGGAAGCTTCATTTAAATCAATTACCATTTTTTCTTCATCAATTATATAAACTAATCTTGTAGTGAGAAAAAACAGGAAAAAAATATCAAAATGCCAAAAATCACATTTACATCAAAATCAAGATATAATAACTGGAGTGTATAACCAAGTGAGGTTACATAATCTTCTTTGGAGATTTTTACATATGGATTTCAATTTCTCATATAAAATCTAGCTTATAGACTAGACTGACTCCTCTAGCCCCCTATGACTTTACATACAATATGCTTTAATTATTTAAGCATATTTTAATATCAGTTTTGCATAAAAATAAAAAACAATAACTCCAATGAATATTATTTTTTCTTCTAATACCATTCAAATAGTTACCTCATCCAATCATTCAGAATTCCCCAGTGTTCTGAAGCACTAGTATTTTATTAAGAGTGTTCGCTATGTAGTTCTCACAATGGTGGGGAATCCAGATTGGCTGTTTAGTTTGTGAGGTTACTTTCTTTGTTCCTGGTAGAATGTTCCATTACAATCATTCCACTAGCAGTGTGCTCTCCTTTTAAAAAACAAAATGCACACATTAATGAAGCTTCCTGATATATAAGTTATGGACATATACTTATATTGGTTACAATATAACCTATTGTTACCTCAGTATAAAGAATGTTGTATCATTTCTTAAAGAAATAAGAAACCAAATATGCCTTAAAACTACTGAATGTTTTAATTCCAAAATAGCAGACATATTCCCCTTAAACCTAAAGAAAATATTAACTAGCCTAAGTAAAGTAGCTTCTTCTTATAAATAAGTTATAATTGTCAATTAATGAAGAAGCAGCTCTATGGCTTCAAAAGATTAATAAAATGAATGTTACTCTTTAATTTCACAAAGATTAAAGGATTCCATCATATATGGCCACTTTTTAACAACATGACTGCCAACACCACCACATTAAAAAAAAAGAAAATATAATTTTTACAAAGGTATTTTGTGCATGTAAATATCCTGCAAAGATATAAAAGTAAACAAATGTCATATCTTGTTGTCTCATGTAAATGACTATCATATTATGTGCCTCTGTGTCAAATAAACTAGACATATATTTGGAAACCCTTTGTCCCATTGGCTTTATGTACAATAATTCATTTGAATATTGTCTGCAGATTCTTGATCCGGATACACACACATAAAGAGCACTACACTCAAATCTCAGAGGCCCTGAAATGATCAGCTTCCCTACTCAGTAGCTGGATAAATAATCTCTTCTTGAAGTCTGTTTCCCTATCTTTAAAAGATTCAGGATATTTTGCATTAAGTAAGGTTCAAATAAGATAATGTGTACAACTCTATTATGAATATTATCAGTATCCAAATGTGACTATTATAAAATTAAATGACTTTGCACATCTCCAACTCCAAATTTTATTTCCCAAAATAAAAATCTGTTTTTGAGATTAACTGACAAAATAATTAAGATACACATCTTATCTATAGACTGTTGTAAATATATGAAAATTTGAAAAGCATAATGAATTTTGGTCACCAAAAATAGCATATTCACTATTTTAAATCACCAAAATATTATGGAGACAGAATTAAATTGTTTGTCATTATGAGTATTAATTAGCATATTATCTATCATAATTGGTCAAGTTTAGTTTAATTAACATATAAAGAATTCCTGCTTCTTTGAGGAATGATTACAATAAAAGATTCAATCACAATTGACACTATCACTTACTACTCTCTGAAAAAAAAGTAGTCTAGGGTCTTTATGCCTAATCTCTATGATTAGTGTTGTGTATGTTTTATATTTTCTTTAAATATACATTTAAAAGATAAGTTGTTTCTCTTTCTAAAAATTTAAAAATAATTTGGCCTAAGATTCTGAGCCCCACATCCTCAATACCAAACCACAAAACTGAGTTTTTCTTTTTAAAGGTATGCTTACCTGTCACCTAAAAACTACCCTACTGTTTGTAGGAAAATGTTTCTACAATGTTCTACATAGAAATATAAATCAATTTCACTGCTAAGATATTTCTGAATTTAAAAAACAAGAGAATATTCGATTCTTACTTTTTGCTAAGAAACATAAAAATATCAATACTTAGAATATATATCAAAAAATTCTTTAAGTGCTATCAAAACTTTTAACAAATATTTATTCCCTCTCTTCCTTTGCCTCCCCCCATACACAAAATCCAATTTTATTTGGTTAGTTATTTGGTTATGCACAAACAGTCTCTATGGGAAATACCAAATGGTATTTTTAGCACTAATTTCTACCTCTTTGTGTTATGGATATTTGGGGGGAAAACTGACTAAAATCATTCCAAAGATGCAAAGTTTTATTTGGAAACTGAATAAACCCATCTTAGCACAAGGTTAAAGGTCCAAATGCAAATAACTTAGGAGTCAATATCTGCAATGTTCAGATTTTTAAGGTAAAACTTAAAAAACACCGTCACTTCCAATCCTTTCCTCCCGCTCTGCATTCCCTCAAAAAAAAAAAAAAAAAAAACTTTTGCTGAAACTTTGAGAAACAAAAAATATTTCAGTCCAAAGCAGGGAACCATTTTAAAAGTTAGCTCCATTTTAAAACATCTGCTCAAGAACTTATCTACCAACCTCCCACACAGCCACCAAAAATTAATGAGATTGTATTTGCAGATTGCTTTGAGTTTTAATTTATTAACAGAACTAGTATTTCACAGAAATATTTATTGTGATAGAGATCGTTCCCAATTGCCTTTATTTGCATTGGTAGATGAGATTCATTTTATTTTGCTTTTTAAAAAAGACATCAAAAACTTTAGGAAGGAGAGGTCAAGTATTTACCTCCTTTGAACAGATTTGATATTCCTGGTTCTTATCTCAGATAAATCTCTTTCCCCAGCAAAACCAAGGCCTATCTCTTTCAGACTTTAGACATCAGGCATGCCTTTCTGAGGACTAATAAGAAAATTCTCTTCCCTAAACTACTTAAAAGATTTCCCACAAATCCCTAATTTATGACAAAATCATAGGACCCAACAGCAGGATAGTGCTCTAAAGAGAAAAAGCCCTAAAGGTTTCAGTATGTCTCCTCCTCCATGCTAGTGTCTGAAGAATACCTCTTTCTACTCTTGCTGTAAATAGGATATCTGCAAATACAAGGCCCTCTATAGATGGTTTTCTTTTAAGATTCTATGAAGGGGAGGAGGTAAAGGGGGAGAACAAGGTCTTCCACTAAGAATCACAATCTTAGAACACCCTCTCCCTAAAAATTGATATATGGGGGAGGGGAGGGGTAGAAAAGAAGTACAGGCATCCACTCAAATACAGAACTACTTCAGCAAAGAAAATTGATCCTTTTGGGCTACCTCTTCATAAGGAAAGAGGGGCTGTAGGGAAAAGAAATTCTTTTCCCTCTAATTGTGTATGTGTGTGACAGGGACAGTGAAGAGTAAGTAGGGAAAGGAGTCTCTCCTACAAGAGGGCCTGGAAGGAAGCCATGAGGGTGCTCCCCTCTAAGACAGACTGAAAATAGAAAAAGGGGAGGGGTGCTTTTCCCTCTAATGAAAGCTGAGACAGAAGCTTTCCTTTTCAAACAGGGGTTAATAACAGAGGAAAAAGGTCTCCCCTCGGACAGGAGCTGGGAGGGAGAAACTCTTCTCTCCAATAGGGGTTAGAAAAGCGGGAAGAGAGACGCACCCCCCCTCCCTTCCCCGAGGAGCTGGAGGAAAAGATAAGGATCTCCCTTCAATTAGGGTCTGAAAAGAAGATCTTCACTCTAAAGATGGCTGTAAAGGAGTACGGCTGGAGTTGGGGGAGGGGGGTCTCCCCTTTAACAGAGTCTGGAAGAGAGAGGAAGTTTCCCTTCTAACGGGGGCTGGAACGGAGGAGTCTTCTGTCTAACGGGAGCCAGGGGAGAGGAAGGGAGGGGTCTCCCTTCTAACGGGGGCTGCGGGGCAAGACGGGGACCTCCCCTCTAATAGAGGGATGCCTGGAAGCGAGATAGGCTTTCCCTCCTCGTGGGAACTGGAAGAAGGAAAAAGGCTTCCCCTTTTAATACAAGGGCTGGAGGAGTGGGGAGGAGGTTCTCTCCCTCAAACGGGAACTGGAAAGGAGAAGGGGGGCCGGGGTCTGCCCTCTAATGGGGATTGAAAAGGGAGGAGGTCCTCCCTCTGATAGAGCCTGGGAGAAGGGAAGATTCCCCTCTAACGGGGAGGGGGCCTGAAAAAAGGAGGTCTCCTCTCTAAGGGGGCTAGAGAGGAGAAGGAGGTGAAGGAGAAAAAGGGTCTCTTCAACGGGTGCTGGGAGGAAGAAGGGGATGTCTCCCCTCAAATGAAGGCTGAAAAAAGAAGGGTCTCGCTAACGGAGGCTGGAGGACATAAAAGGGGAGAGGAGGGTAAAAGGGAGAATAGGGGTACCTCCTCCAATAGGGGCTGGGAGAAGAGGGAGAAATCTCCCCTCTAACGGAGGCTGGAAGAAATAAGGGGTCCCCCCTCCAACGGAGGATAGAGTAAAGAAAGGGATCTCCCAACTAACGGGGGTAGGAGAGAAGAAAGAAGGGGGGCTTTCCCTCTCGGGGGGCGGGGCCCTCTCCCCAGAGCGCTTCGTGGCATGGGGGAGGGAGAGTGGAGGGAGGCGGGGAAACCAACCTCCCTGCAGTCGCCGGCGCAGTCGCAGTCGCAGTCGCAGGGGGCCGAGGGGCCTTCCTCGGGGTCTCGGAGGAGGGGGGGGTGGGGTAAGGTTCTGCAGGTCCGCAGCTCGGGCCTCCCTGTCCTTAACGTGCGGCCGCCTCAGCCAGGGAGCAAAAGAGCCTGCCGGCCGCCCAACCGATACTAACCCCTCCTCGGGCCACCGCTGCCGTTCGCACCGCTCCCGCGCCTCGCTCTGCCGCCGCCGCCGCCTCCGCCGCCGCCGCCGCCGAGGCTGCTGCTACAGCTGCCGCCTCCTCAGCGCCTCTCTGGCCTCTCTCGCTCTGTTTGTTTTTGTTTTGTTCTACCCAGTAACACGGGGGCGAGAGAGCCTTGCTGATTGGTCGTAGCGCGGGGATAGGTTGTCCAATAAGAGCGGCGGAGCGAGGAGCGAAGGAGAAGGAGGGAAGGTGGGAGGGAGGAAAAAAGGGTAAGAGCTGAACTCAAGAGAACGTGCTTAGGCGCATGCGTGTCTCATATCTCTGGAAAGGAGGAAAGGAAAAGGAGAGGGAGAGGGAGGGAAAAGAGTGGGGTTGAGGAAATGAAAACTAGCTTCAGGAAGACCTGGGTGGAGGAGGAAAAGGTGCAGGGGATAACGCACCATGGGCTTCCAGAGTTTTGACTTCTGAATATATTTGCTTGGCTGTTTCCTTTAATGCTTCTCCACCACTTGCTGTTTTTTGCAATATCTCCAGCTTCCCCCTCCCCCTTTTCCTTTTCTTCCTGTTCTCAGGTTAGCGCCCAGTAACTGCCAGCTTCTTTCTACACAGCAAAATATCATCTGCCTTCTTTCTCCCTTCAGGACCTTTACCCCTCATTCCATCCCTCTTCTCTCCCCGAATCATTCCCCGCACCAGTCCTCCGAAGCACCCGGGAATAACTCAATTGGGTCCCGAGAAAAGAGATTGGAAAGAGAGAAGGAGATGGAGACATATTTCCTTAAGAAGCTACTGGACCATGTGATGCCATGGAAAGAGCATTATATTTTTAATCAGGTTCAGCTCGTACTTAATCTCTCCGGGCCTCAGTTTCTTCAACTGAAAAATGAGGGGACTGGACTAAATAAAATTTAGGTTCCTAAATTTATGATTGTGTGGTCCTTTAAACAACGTGACACAAATTAAACACCCCATTTTCTTTTTTTCCTTTCATGGGAATTCAAAGAATCTTAGCCCTGTAAGGGAACTTTAAAGCAATCTTTCAATTCATAATTACATAAGAATACATGGGCATAGTTTTATTTTTGTTTTGCTTTATTTTTCTCGTGCTAGAAAGAATCCTTTAAATCATCTAGGCCACAATCCCTCGTTTAATAAAGGAATCCTAAAACAGTCCTCAAATAAGAAGTAGATTTGCTCAGAAAGAAGGAAATAGAACTGAGGTTTCTTAGTTTCCAGATCAAGTTCTATTCCCATTAGACTATGATGTTTCTTTTTAGCTATGTCCAGAACAGTCTTGGAATTGGACAGTGCCATGTTTGTTTGCATATAGACTAGCTAGATCATAGAGTACACAGTGAAGAGTGAAGAGATTGAAAAAGTAGAAAGGAATCAGGTTATGAAGAACTTTATTTTTAGAGTTAAAAATAGGAAGTTGCTGGAGTTCAGTATGGAAGTGACATGGTGAGACCTGCACTTGAGAAAAATCATTTTGGCAACTGAGTGAAATTCTGATAGTTGGAATGGAGAAAGATTTTAAAAAGGGAGACTAATTAGAAGACTAATAAAAGAGTCTAGGCAAGAAGTGACTCTTGGGTTGTAGTTGCATGAGTGGAGTAAAGGCTTATATAACACATTATGTGAAGGTAGAAATAGGAAGATTTGGCAACAAATCGGATAGTGATGCCCTCTGAAGTGATATGGGCATTGTGGGGAGAGAGAGAGAGAGAGATAATGAGGTTTAACTTGGAAGGCAAAGAAAATGAGTTGTTGTGGACCTTTGGCTATATGAAGGATGGGTCAGAATGTGAAGTTTTGAGATAGGGAAATTAATTAGGAAGCTTTTGCATCCATAAAATCAGGAGATTGGGCTATCAATTTCTTTTCTATCTTGGCACTGTTTGATTCTATGTGACATTCAAACAAGACACATGGCAATGCTAAGAAAAGTTAGGTAGTTCTAATGGCAGATAAAAATGGGTCTTAGATTTCATGGGAAGATTTCACTTGATAAGCATTTTGTTACTCTCACTTGACCTGGAAGATTTCTGCTTGACAAAGAGAAGACAATGTACTCAATTCATATTACACAGGCCCTTTGGATATTTGTTGGTGAAGAGAGTGCTCAGTGAAAATACTCAAAAATAAGAAATCAGAATTTTTATCACTATCCTCAGAATTGCCCAAATGACTTTTCTTCCCTAATAATAGTCTTTTCACTTAAACAGATCAGGATTTGAGAAAGTAAGGTACCTCAATAGCCATTCCTTAAAAGTAAATGTTCTGCAAGGCTTTGTCTTCAGCCCTCTTCTCTCCCTAAACTGTTTCCATGGCAGTCTCATAGATCATTAGAGCTGGAAGGGAATTTAAAGGTCATTTAGCCTAATTCCACTTTATAGAGGAGGAAAAGCCTGAAGAACTGAAGTGATTTGTGCACAATCACAAAGTTAGTAAAATGGTCATTCAAATTCAACACTGTCAACTTCCTTGGTTTTCATTCCATTGCCTTCAATTATCACCTATATACTGCATTCTCTTAGATCAATTACACAAATATATTGATTCCCTATTCCACACCAGACACTGTACTAGAAACTGAGGATACAAAGACAAAACCAAAACAGGTTCTGCCCTCAAGAAGTTTACATACTAGGATATGACAAATCCCAAACAAATAAATGAGAGAGTTTGTAGTAATCTGTATCTTTATCTCTGATATCTTTCCAAATTTCTGTTACCTTCATGATCATCTCTTTTTCACTTAGTTGTCCCATTAAAATCTCATATTCAAAACTTCTTTTATTTTCCAAAATAAAAACTATTCCCCTTTACTTTCAGAGAAGTTTATCCCACAAATTAATTCACTCAACTCTGGGGCTCACCCTTGAGAAGATTTGCCTGAGGTGTTGATCAGAGTAAGTAAATAAATAAAAATCCTCACTTGAGCTTCATCTTATCCAGCCAACCCATCAGGATACTCAATAGTATAATGATCCTCATATATCAGGTGCTTCAGAAGTGTTCAATTTAATCTAATTCCTTACTTATTTTGAAGGAGCAAGGCATTCATATCACTCTTTGCCAAATAAAGATTATGAGACCCAGAATGGTAAAGTGGTTTTTACTACTACTAAATAGCAGGGCCTGGACCAGAAATTGTGTCCCCTGAACCCTGGTCCAGTGATCTTTCCATCACATCATGCTGCTTCTCTTTAATAAAGGATTAAATATTCAAGTCTACTAGTTCATCTCTAATATACAGTGAAAGCAGTCCTAAAAAAATTGGTAAGTATAGGAAACTTCTTTATAGATTTTTAGAAGTTATGTTACCAGGGTCCAGGACAATATTTAGGAATTTTTCTCAATTTAGGAATTTACTAAAAGTAAAAAATAAGGATCATAAAATAGTATCATCAAGGTCCAAAGAAGTAATCCTATATGTAAAAGATGAAGTACTAAATAGAAATAAAAGCCAATAAGTTTTCATTCCCAATTCATATTTTTCCCCTGCTACTTCCTTTTTTTGAATATATATATACTATAGAAGTGGTATCAAAGCTCACCTAGAAAGGGTGTGTGTGGAATGGCTACTAAATTATACAGGAGAATCACTGAAGGGCTTATATTGACCTAGAAAGTCACATATTAGCATTATCTATTTTAATTTCATTTTATTTATCTTGTTAAATATTTTCCAGTTACATTTTAACCTAGTTCTGGCAGCACTGAGGAGTGTTGCTGGCCACAATGCTGCCAGCAAGCCATGTGTTTGATACCTCTGCTTTAAAACAAAAATTTTCCTTACGAAATCAAGCCTCTTTTGCTACCTTTGGGCCTTTGGACAGGTCTAATTATGACTTCAATATTTCAATTAAAGATTTACTTCTCAAAACTCTCTTAAAGAAGCTAATGTACCTAACCTGATTAAAATTCTTTTATCTGTTACCCTAGTCCCTTATAATGACATCATCTAACTTACTTGTTTTATGTGATTAACATATTACCACACCTTACCTATAATTACATTATATAAATTTAGAGAAGGGTTAACCTACTCACATTCTTCTCCCTCTGGTTCATTATCACATCTTCAGTCCCACTTAGTCCTTCTCAAAAAGTTCTTCATGTCCTCTGATTCTCAGGCAATCAGAACACGTCTCATTCTTTCTCTAATGAGCTAAAGCATATCCCTATTTTTTAACCAGCCACTTGAATCAGTTAGTCACTGCATGAAGTCTTTTCTTGCTTCTCAAAGAAAACTAAATGACAAGGTTCAAAAGAGCCTTTGAAAACAGAGTAAATTCTCTGGTGAGAATAGCTTTCTCAAAAAAAAAAAAAAAATTGAGGCTCACTATGAACATGGGGCCCTCTCACTCTGGATAAAAAGGGAATAAAATGGAATTGAGGATTAGGAGAACAAATTCTTCAGGGAAACACCAATAGAAACAGGAGAACAGAGAAATGATTGAGGAATGCACAGAAGACAGAAGAGAAACACACAAAGAAAAGAGAATTAATTGGAATAGTTAAACTACTATGGTATGGTGATGGGAAAACAACAAAACTCATGGCTAAATGGAAGAGAATAACAAGAAGAAACTATTCATTGTTAAATATACTCTTGAATGGAGCATTTTTTAAAAACTGCTTTGTACTATTATAGATTATTCCATTCTTTATCCAAACTAATAAAAAATCATGAACTACAAATGATGAGAGAGGTAGAGGAAAATAACTCTGATAACATAGAAATAGAAAAAATAATAATAATAATAAATCTCATTACCATTTATTTGTTTTCCTTACAAACTTCTCTTAAAGTAGCATTAGGACCATTGTGGGCTTTAAGCCTTTTCGTTTCTTCAGGGTGTTTATTATTATGCCAAGAGAGAGTACCCTATGCCCATTTCTGAGTCTACTGTCAAACTCAGGGCCCAGAGTATTAGAATGTAGCACATTAAATTTGGCTAATCAAAAATAAGCAGATAAACAAATAAATCACAATTACAAATTAAATGATCAAATTCCATAAGAAATTCAGAGTAAGACATAGTTGTTAGTGAAGTAGGTAAGGAGTATGTATACCTTGAAGATTGTTTAATTCATCTATAATAATCTACTATATATCCATCATCCATGAATTTATCTAACCCCCTCTTGAACTTATTTAAGAGAAATAACAATAAAGTTATTATTAAATAAAATAAAATTTTTTAAAAGAGAGAAATAACATATTATAGAAAGTTCATAGAATTCCAAGTGCCAGATTTGAGGGCATGCTTTTCCACTACTAACTCTTTGACTTTGGAAAGTCACGTACCTTTCTTGAGCCACAATTTTCCCAACAGTAAAAGGAAGAAGTTTAAATGATTTAGAAGATGTAGATGATATCTAAAACCAGTGGGGATCCATTTTAGCAGGCGTTTACTAAGCACAAAAAAGTGACTACAGAGTATAAATCATTATCATAGGTCTCCTTCCTAGCTGGGAAAATATGACTGACCACCTGTGATTCTGAAAATCAGCCAGTAAGCTCTCATAGTCACACTTTGTCTCATACTCGTGTTCAAATGCAGAGTGAAATTGCTGAAGTTGGTAAGTAGTCAAACAGAAGAATTTTCCTGGGATTTTAGGCTTGAGTTTTTAAATAACAAGTGTGAAATTTCTTGGGAACTTACACAATCAATTGGGAAATAGCCCTAGGAAGAGATGATATATAAGCTATGTGGTACACAAAGTCATTGCATTCTGAATGTAGGAAGCTATATAAAAGTTTAGCAGACATGCATGAAAGATCTTTGAATGAGAGTTAAGAGATTCTAGTCTAGGCTTTGTTATTAATTCACTATATGTCCTTCGAGAAGTTCAGGGTCTCAGGATCTTAGTTTATGCTTCTGTAAAATGAAAAGGCTATACTTGAATGATCTCTAAGATTCCCTTTAATTCTAAAATTCTATGAATAGCAGAGCAGCAGGGACTACATCACCTTACCTTACCTCTCTGTGTTCAGTTTCTTCATCTGTAAAATGGGAATATACTTGTACTATATACTTCACAGAGATATTGTAAGTAAAGCATTCCATAAGTTTGAAAGACATTATAAAAGGGAGTTATTATTATGCATAGATAATGCAATCATATTCTCAGGTTTTCTGGGACAGTCTCATTTTCAAAAGTGATTGTGATAATGAGGTAGGTACAATGAAAAATCTATTGTCAAATGATGTGATCTTATCTGGGATTTGAAAAATATGGTCATATCTATAGATGAGTTCATTTATCATCTTGTAGTCTATGGCTCTTTGTATCTATGATCCATTTCAATTTCTGATTTTCTTTGTCTTTAGGTCTAGAATATGGTCAAGCAACTCTGACATGGGAATAAATTGAAATAATATGTAGAAAGATTTTCATTTGCCTCATCTCTTAACAACCTTACTTTTTCTTTGGAAACTTTTACTCAGCCTACTTCAGCAGTTCTGGGTTCCATGAAACATGAAAAAGTATATATAAATAATCAAAGTATATGAAATAGACAATTCTCAAATAAAAAATGCAAAAATATATCAACAAACATAAAAAATTCTTAAAATCACAAATAATAAGAGATGACAATTAATACAACTCTAAGGTTCCACCCATAAGCCTAGCAATAACCAAAAAATGGCAATTTTAGTAGTACTCATAAGATAACAAGGACATTGTTGGTGGAGTTGTGATGTGCACCAACCACTTTGGAAAGTTATTTGGAAATATATCCTTAAGTCACTAAATTGCACATATGCTTTGATTCATTCTTATTGTATTCTTTGCAGCATAGTATAGTGTTGACCACTTTCTCCTCTTTAATACTCTCTTTTCTCTGAATTTTTGTGATATTTCTCTCTCTTGGTTTTCCTACCCACCTGACTAGTCCTTATCAGTCTACTTTGTTGTATCTTGATTCATGTCAACCAATCAATTGATAAACATTTATTAAGTGCCTAACATATAGCAAGCAGTGGGGATACAAAAAGAGGCAAAAGATAGGCCCTTCCCTCAAGGAGCTTATAATCTAATGAGGGAGACAACATGCAAACAAATACATACGTGTGTGTGTGTGTGTATGCCAAGATATATAAAGGATAAATAGGAAAGAATAGACAAAAGGAAGACAATGGGATTAAGAAAAGTTAGGGAAGATTTCGTGTAGAATGTAGGATTTTAGTTGGGAGGATAATAGAAGAAGTCAGTAGGCAGAGTGGAGGAGAGAGAATGTTTCAGGCATGGGGGATAGCCAGAGAAAATGCCAGGAACCAAAAGATGGAATGTTTTGTTTGTGGAACAGCTAGAAGTCTAATGTCACTGGATGGAAGAGTATGTGTTGGGGAGTAAAGTATAAGAAGACTGGAAGGGGACAAGGTTATGAAGGCCTTAGCATGCTAAATAGAGCCTTTTGTATGCTCTGGAAGCAATAGGAAGCAAATGGCATTTACTGGATAGGGGATAACATGATGAGACCTGCATTTTTAGGAAAATCATTTTAGTGACTGAATAGACAATGGTTTGGAATGGGGAGGGATTTGAGACAGACATATCCACTAACAGGCTATAATCGAGGTGTGAGATGATAAGGGCCTGCACTAAAGTGATGGCAGTGTCAGAGGAGAAAGGGGGCATATTTGAGAGATGTTGCAGAGGTGAAATCAACAGACCTTGGAAACAGCTTAGATATAGGAGTCAGAGATAGTGAGGAATCCACAATGACTCCTGGGGTACAGAGCTTGAAGGATTGGTGTTGCCCCCTACATTAACAGAGAAGGTAGAAGAGGAAGATTTAGGGGAAAAAATAACAAATTCAGTTTTGGAATGTTGAATTTAAGATGTCTACTGGACAAATGGTTTGAGATTTCTGAAAGGCAGTTGAAGATGAGAGATGTGAGATCTGCAGAGAGACTGGGGCAGGAAAAGTAAATTTGAGAATTATAAACATAGAAGTGGTAATTAAATCCATGTGAAGTAGTATAGGGAGAGGAGAAGAGGTCCCAAGAAAGCATAGAGGATTCCCAGATCCATTTATCCAGACTTAGTCTCTAGTTTCACTTCCACAAACTGCTTGTTGTTGTTCAAAACTGGATATTTCACAGGCAGCTCAAACTCATCATGTTCAGAACAGAACTCATCTTATTCCTAAAACCCACCTCAATTATGAACTTTCCCATTACACAGTACATAGTACTACTTTCCTTTTTAAGTCAACCAAGTGTCTTCCTCTATTTCTCACTCCATAGATCTGATCAATTGCCAAATCTTATTGTTTCTATTTCCACAATATTTCTCTCATAAGTCCCCTTCTCTGTACTCACAACAGCCATTAACCAAGTTGATTGATTGATAGAGATACCATCTGGGCATATACATCTAGGATATCAAAGACAGATTGTCACGGGGAATGAATGTATGTGCACAAAATTATGTATAAACTTACTTTTTGTTGTAGCAAAGAACTGGAAACGAAGTACCCATTCTTCAGTTGGGGGATCACTGAACAAACTATGGCATATCAAAGTAATGAAATATTATTGCAATATTAGAAATGACAGATGCAGAGGAACTTGGGAGGATTTTATGAAATGAGTAAAATTAAGAGGACAATGTGCATAATAACCACATTAACATAAAGGATAGTTATTTTGAAAAACTTCAGAGCTCTGATCAAAGCAGTTACCAATTATGACTTTAAAAGCTGTATGATAAAATATATCTCCTTCTTGGGAGATAGGTAATGGTGCAGATTCAGACATCTTTTCAAACCTGGTCAATGTTGATGTGCTTTACTTGGCTATATTCATTTATTACTATATTAATTTGCTATTAGAGCAAGAGAATAAGTTCATTGGTGGTAACAGAAATAACAGAGATACCAAAAAAAATCCCATATCTGATGATTATTAATAAAAAAACATTTTAAATCCAAAGAAGAAAATAAAAAAGAAATTCAAAATGAGATACAAACAGGGCAATTTTGTTACTATCTTGTTTCATTTAACATATATTTTAAAATATTAACTATATGTTACAGAAATTCACATTTTCACATATGTTCTCTTTTTTTGCTTCTTTGTATATTAACATTTCTATTGATAATAGATACTTTTATTTAAAAAAGAAACATACTAGAAAATAGAAGTATGTGGCAATCCATATGATCCTTGTCAACAATGAGCATATGTAGAATGTAAGCTTTTCTGAGAAAAATATAAGCCACTAAAGGAAAAGAACTATTTTTATCTTTGTCTTTGAATCCCCAGCTATGGCACAGTGCCTACCTGGAACATGAAAGATGCTTAATAAATACTTGATGAACTGAATGCTACATGAAAAGGGATTAAGGCAATGTTCTATCCAAACTATGGCTAGAGTTCTTCATCACATGTCTATTAGGGCCTTCATGCCACTTTCATTGACTACCTAGAAAAATGCTGCACTGGCATATGTCAATATAGGATGTCAAAGCTAGAAAGAATCTTAGAGATCCTTTAATTCCACCTCCTCCTTTGATAGAAAAGGAAATTGAGACCTAGGGAAGAAATATGACTTGACCAAGATTACATATTAATTTAATGATATGGGAGAGATCATGTACAATGGATAAACACGTATCCTTTGAGGCAGAAAGAAATGGGTTCAGTCTTTGCCTTTGATTTATAGAGCAGGAGCTACTCTTCATTGCTAGAGAGAATTTCCTCACTAATAATTCCTTACCCTGATGAGGCAACAACTATATTGATAAGATCACAAATCTGGTACAAAAAAGAAAATTTGTGACAGAACAAGAATTCAAACCCAGCTTTCCTGGATGAATTTCTCCTATATCTCATTGCTAATTAATTTATATCCATTGATTCAGAGCACATAATAAAGTAGAAAATGTATGGGTTTATCTAAGTGTGTGATTTTGAATAGTTGTTCCCCTCACCCCCAGTAGTTTTTGATTTGGGGCCCTCAGTTCTGAGAAGCAGGAGTGAGAAAAAATGAAAGTAGCAAAAGCCTCACATATGTTCCAGCAGAGCTAGAAGCCACAGAGCCAAAGTTTATGAAGGTGTTTAAGAAAACAAACAAAAGTAATGATGAAAACAAAGCCCTAGGTATCCTTAATTTGGGGTGTGATAGATTTACTCCTTCCCAAATCAACATTAATTATTGAACCCTCACTTTTTACAAAACACATAATACTCATTTTTTAAAACTATGGAGATGGGAAGATGAGACCCAAAGAAAACATGGCTCTCATAACCCAGATACACAAAGTATAGAAAAGTTATAAGGAATAGGACAATGTTTTATAATTCTTTTACTAGCTCTCTCCCCTCCCTCCACCAACCAGAACTAGATTCTGGCATTTCCTTTCTCTAGTGTTTCTTTGTCAGTATTTTTTTGAAGGTAGTCAGAATTTTGTTTTCTTTTGTCAGTCAGTAGTTGTTTAATCCCATGATTGGGCAGATGTGCTTTGTGTGTGTAGTCTAGTAGCTGCTATTCTTTGGAAAGAGAAGATACCATTCTTTCCCTTCAGAAGGTTAAAAACACGTTGTTTATGATGAAACACTGCTAGCTTGTCTCCCAGACTTCCCCTTAAAATTTCAGATTTCTTTTTATCATCTTCCACTCAGGAGATGAGGATTTTTGGAGCAAGACCTTTTGGCAAATGAGAAAAGAGATCTCTTCTTCCCTTTTCCCAATCTTGATGGCCAAAACAAACTTCCTGGCTCTTTCCAGCCTTCAAAACCTGCTGCCTGAAAGTTGAAGTTGAAGAACATCAATTTCCCTACAGGAAGAGTTTTTCAGCATTGTTTGGGTACCTACCTTGCCCAGTTTGTTATGAAAGGACTCAGCCAGACTAGATCTGAGAATCTTATAAACATGCTTCCTCTGACCTTACTGTTGTGAATGGGATTGAAGCAGATGCTACCCATTTAAATGTCTGTCTTCTCCTTACCCTGATTGAGAATAGAGCCTATTTCTGGGACATCAATAAGTCAATCTAAAATTAGGATTGGATTTTGGCTTTTGTGAGACCATCAAACAGGAATGAGTCTGGATCTATGCATTTAAGGTTATAAATGGCAGCTGATGGCTCTATGTGGCATAATCTTTGATTGCTAGTGATTCATTGCAGTCTGTGGTACCTTGGAGACTATGAAAAATTCTGAATCAACATGTGTTTCTCTAAAAGAGACAGTGTTGCACTGACTAATGGAAAACAGTTTTCTTCCTTTGGAAATATATAGAGAGCAGGATTGCTAAGACTTCTTTAATCAAAATCATCAGTATAAAGTGAGTCCTGATGAGAAACTTGGAAAAGGGGGAACTTTCATATGCCCCAAAATAGGAATGATAAAGACAGCAACTGTATCCTCTGGCTGGGACAATCCTGCCTGCTCTGGAAACACTAACATAGAAAGACTCATCCCCTTAAGCTTCACAGAGTGAACATTCAGATACAAAAAGACTCTTAGAGATCAGTTGGCTAACAAGAAGTGGAAGAATCATACTAGATTGTCAAATACTTGTACAGAGGCAGATTTCTTTTCACATGGATCAGTCTGTTTTTTAAGTTCTATTACTGCTGTCCATAGTTTTTTTATTTCTCTGTTGCTGTTTCTCAAGTGAACTACATAGATATTCATCCTTTGAACTAGAAGCAGGAAGTAGCTAAACAAGGTTGAGAAAATGAAAGGTATTCCGAGTAAAAAGTAATGATAGGCTTCAGAGATCTTTACTATTGCATTGGCCTTAACTATATTCTTTTTGTGGAGGAACTGACCTGCTTAAGAGAATGTTTGTCAGTACCCTACAATTTACCTATATAAGCTAGATTTTACTTAAGTTCTCTGAGAAATATAGATCTATGTTTTAGAAAAAAGGTTCTTTTCAGATAGTTTCCATACAGTTCTGCCATTAAAATATTGATATATGACGAGAATAAATATAACATAATAATTTTCCTGGTACCTTTCAGCAAAAACTTAAAATTTTAAGGGTCAAAGATATAAGAACATTTAAATATAAAAGGGAAGGTTTTTAGATGCAAGATAAATATTCTGCATTTCAGGAATGTGCTGAGGTTTGGATATCTCAATTGCATATGAAAAAGCCAAAAAAGTCAATGAATTGCCTTGATCATACAGGTGGGTGGTGGTATTCCTCCCTTTGTCCTAAACCATTGAATAAGACCCTACAAGATTTTTTGGAAGTATAACTAATTGGATTGGGATTGACCAAAACTATAAAACAAGTGAGAATATCTTATAGAGGGTTTTAATACCAGGAAGTATTTTTGAGGAGAGACTAAAACTCTCTTATTCATGTCTGAAACTGACAAACATCAGAGCTGGACTTGAAGGGAGATAAGGACGTACTTCTGTCAATCAAAGGACCAGGTCTAATACCCCAGCTGTAAAAAAAAAAAACTGTAACACCTGACCAAAAAAGAATATAGAACCACTAAACTGTTGCCAAAGATGATAAAAGATCATAGATTCCAATTCCAAGGAATCCAGCAACAGCTGCTCTACAATAAAGAGACCTGCCCAGTGATGGCTGGCAGCAGCTGTTAAATGGTAAACTGGCCTGCTTGGCCCAAGCCATCAAGAGCCCAGTTGCTGAGTGAGCCCAGCCCAGAAGTAGTATTTCAAAGGCTGTCATGGAAAAGAGGGATTATATCTGTTCTGCTTGACCTGAGAAAGCAAAATTAGGAGTTACAGGTAGAAGTTGTACAAAGGCAGATTTCTTTTCTATATAAAGGGAAAGTTCATAATTAGGCTTGTATTAAAGTAGAAACAGGCACTTCCCCTTCATTAGAGATCTTCAAGAGAAGATTGGATAACTATTTGCTATAAATGTTGTAGATAAAATCCACACTCATAGCCAGATTTTATAAATAGCCACATATAAATGAGGTACATCCTAAGTCTGATATTCTGGATATTATGAGCATAAAGAAAATTAAAGAATATCCCTTAAACAGAAATTTGCTTGCCAGGCCTTATTCTAAAGATAGCAGAGGGATTGTGTTTAGTAATACATGAGGATCCAGGAAGAGATATAGATCAAAACCTTTCAATCAAGAAAGGCTCCAATAACCAATAATGTTCCCAGGGATACCTGGGATAGTTAACTCATGTGTGTGTGTGTGTGTGTGTGTGTGTGTGTGTGTGTGTATGATATGGTGTACGATGTGGGATTTGACACCAAATGATGGCAGGCACCAAAGCTGGAGTCTGATATGTGAAGAATTCACAATAACTTCTCTCTTTGGCAAAAAGGTAGATTCATTTAGAGGAATAGGTTACAAATAAAATGGAGGAATACAATAGACACTAGGAATGGTAAATATGAAATAAAGTTGGGAGAGCATATGAAAGACAAGTTCCTCAGTGGAACTCACAATTACCTACTAGAAAGGGAGTTTTCCATGAGATTGGGGGCATGCTCTTAGCTTGCAAGCTAAATCCTGAAAGGACTTCATACCCTAAAAGAGCTAGTTAGCTGTAAGTAGGAGAAGTAGTGTTGGGAAGTGGAGTTAGGGCAGATACCATGTGGCATGAGGGAGGAGAAGTAAGAAGAAATATAGCATGAGGCAAAATGTTGTGATAGGCTGATCCAAAGAATAGCAGCTATAGGATGGTCCACAAGTAGATTCAATAGAGAAAATTTAGCCTCAGAAACATGACTAGGATTTCTACAGAGGATGGATCTCAGAAGTCTGACATAAATTGGATTTTAGACTGGACCACCTCCCTAAAGGGTGGGACCATGAAGCTAAACTCTTATCTCTATCAGAGCCTTCTGCCAGCTTGCCTCAGGGATCAATTCTTTAGTTTCTCTTGGTCCAAAACACCATTCAGATTTCATCATGTATGTGTTTATGGGTGTGTGATGGACACTTTGGGCAGTTTGGTGAAACCTATGGGTTTCTCGGAATAACATTTTTAAACATAAAAAAATACAAAAGAAATTAGTTACATTAAAATAAAGATATAATTTCATTGGTCCTCTAAAACTGATCCACAGATCCCTTGGAAGTTTAAGAACCATTGCCCAAAAAAGAAATAGAGAGCTCTTTGACAGCTAGATTGCAGCTAAGCCAACCAAAGGAAATGTGGCAGTAAAACCCGATCTGGTCCAGTAGTGGTGACAGGTCAAGGATGGCATAAAAGAAAGTGCATTTCATCTAGAATCAAAAGATCTAAGTTATATTTCTGGCATTGCCACATATTTGTGTCACTGATGGCATGTTACTTCACTTCACTGCTATATGTCAATCCTCTTATTCTTCCCTTATTGCTTTTCTATTGCATTTTCCATAACAGAGAGAATTTGTCCTATTTTTCCCTTGTGCTTTCTACAATATTTTACATATAATAAACATTCAGTAAATATTTGTTGAAGAAATGAATAAATAAAGGGTGGAACAGAATTCTCTGAGCATCTATTGGTAATGCCATCAATTTTACTGACTTCAAAGGGTTGTTGTGAAAAGCAAATGCAATAATGGACATGAATGGTCTGAAAGCACTATGAAAATATAATTAATTATTCAAGAATTAAAAAGAAAGATTGATTACTATCATGGTGTCCCAGAGGAGCGACTGCTTAAGAACTACTATCCCACAAAATAAATTTACCCAATTGTTTGTCCATAATGTTAATCTATTTTTCATTCATTCTTTTATGAGGTGTATAAACTAAGAGTATGACTTGCTTCTCCAGACCCAGGATCAAAGCTCTGTCTTTATAGTATCTTTTATTAAAACATCCATTAAAAAGATATTCAGAGTGATAAATTGAAAAAAATCCTAGCTTACCAACCCTCAGATCTGCTGACCTCTTTGATCAAGAGGTGAGACACACAATCTCAGGAGTTCAGGTTAGAACCCTAGGTGTGGATAAGAGATGCTATTAGTCAAACCCAGATTCCCTAAAAAAAATTGTCAAGCTCAGAGGAAGTCAGTTCTTCAGGAATGAGAACATGGAGGTGCATGTCCCTTTTTCCTTCCTTCCCTACAAAACTTTCTGAAATACTGTGTCTTTTCCCAGAACTTTCAGAGAGGTGCCTATCTCATGGTTTGTGCAATATTCATTTATGACTAGCCAGGGTAGGGGGAGAAGTGAAGGGGAGGAGAACATGTATTTTGGTTTCCTTCAACTGACATTTGTTATCTCATTGTGGTTTGTTTTGTGCACTGTTAGTTAATATTTATACAGTACTTCAGAGGTGAAGGATATCACAGGGCTCTGAAATTCAGGGCTTATCTACTCTCATTTAAAATAACACTACTCTGTCTTGGGTGGAAAAGTCTCTGGTCAAAGAAGACAAGAAATACTGGAACTTCTTGATATTTTGTTGGATTATACTTCCTCTACCATGTGCATCTCAATCTACATCTATTCCTTTGTATCTCATGCAATTTTAAAGAATATTTTCACATATATCTTCCATATATTCATGATATATGGATATATTCATGACACCAGAAGGCTTCTTCTATGTATGTGCATATATGTATGCATATATACATAAATGTATATCAGGCACATATGCCTCTTAGACTGTCCACTTATTGTTTCTCCTCCCCTTTACATGACTAATTCAGCTCTTTTTCTTCTTTGTAATCTTTGAAAATGTCATTTGAAAATGCCAATTCTTCATTGAAAGTTAAAATAAAAATTATTTTCATTGGCCATGCATCTTTCCATTGCCATTGGGTTATATATAATTCTAATTTTTCCCTAAACTAGGATATTTCACAAGCTCCACTTATTCCAGTTATAACTAGAATAATAGTTTTATTTAAAACTTTTGTGGCAGGAAACAATTTGGGATAATTGAAAACTCTGCAAAATTTTCCAAATTTTGATGACATTAATTTCTTCCTGATACTCAGTTATTAGTCCAACTCACTCTAGTTCTTATCCCACTTATTCAAGATAAATACATATTGGTGAATTAATTAAACAATTATGTCATAATCTTTGCAGTATCAATATGTTTGTTATCCACTTTATTTTTCCACTGTAGCTTTTTAGACCAGTTTTTTTCACACTACTGTGGATTTCAAAGAAAAATCACTGTAGTATTCTAGGGTTCAATACAATTAGTACCTCATTTTGTAAATAGAAGAAATTAAAGAAACTATTTACAGAGAATTCTTTATCTGTTTGAATTCAGTTCAGGATTTTTACTACAACACTAAAAATACCTTAGGCAAAATATGTTTTTTACCTCATTTGAAAGATTACTTTATTCAATGACTTCCATAACTAGATCATAGATTTTTGGAGCATTTTAACTTGTTCATGGGTGACCCTATATTGGAAGTGGTAAAATTGAGGCCTATTCTTCTGAGGACCATTTTCACATTCTTGAATAATCTTATGACCATTCTTCATCCCAAAAGGGTAGGATGACCTAAGACTGCAATTCTTTAAATTTCAGCAAACATTCTTAATCACCCATTGTTGCAGAGCACTGAGATAGGTAGAGGTAAAGATATGAAGATCTATATAGTCACTATAGTATAAATATATAGTCACTATTCTTATGAAACTCAGGGTCTTATTTCTCTCTCCCCTCCTAGGATGTTTGCTGACAATCTTAGCTCAAAACTCCCCATTTGGTCTCTTACCTATATATACATTTCTTTGTTATCATATCTTCCCTAAAAATAGTCTGTATGTGTTAGGTTCTTTGAGAAATAATATATACTTGGGAAATAAACTTATATGACTGAAAATTTGGAAATAGGTGCCTTTCTGGCAGAGAATTGGGAGACAACATTTAGAGCTGTGAAGACTATGAAGTTAACTCTTCTGAAAGTAATATATATGTGTGTGTGTTTATATATATAATATACATATATACATATAAATATATATGTACAGATATATAGATACATGTATGTATATCCCCATTATAATTGAAGTCTATGTATAATAAAAGACTTCTTATCCCTAGCCAACGACCAAGCCAATATTTGCTATATGATAGTTCCAACGTAACCAAAGGATCCCTTTGTAATGGCATGTGACCTATAACAGCTTAGATACTGTTTTGGTTAAAGAAGAGGCCAAGATTAGATGAATTCTAAATCTTTTGCCAACCACATGATTATGATGTCATTTAAGAATTATGGCAGCTTGTTCCACTAAACAGTCATCATTCAAGGAAGTAAAATATTTTTTTCCTTTTTATCCAAGGTCATTGGCTCTTTTCATGCATAAAGTAACTGAAGTATGTGTCACAGGGATGACCTGAATTATCTTCTGATGAACTCCTAAAGAGCTGAAACTTAGGGAACATCAGAAAACTCTGAGTCATTATGCATTTCAAATATGCAAACATACAACTCCCCCACTCCACTCCCCAAACATATCACCTTTTTCATGGTCCAGAGCAAGTTCACCAGCAGTCTTGCCCTAGGGAATGTGGGTAAATCCTTGAAAGGTGCTGGTTGTTTGTATTTACAATAGGAACAACAGTTGTGCAATATGGTGTCCCAGTCCTGGCTTTCTAAACATCCCAAAGAATGTCTGGAAGTGACTAAATCATGGGCTAAATCAGACCAGAAGGCCTCAAACCTGATGAGGTAGGGGGATATCTATGTGAAGACTTCCTCTTGCAGAATGGGCAGATAAGAACAATTTGTTCCTACAGCCAAGTCAGTTGAAGCAGATGCTGTGAAGTGCTTAGAGCTTGGCCAAACATCAAAGATGCCGAGGTCATCCATTGCATCCCAGGACATCACAAGTCATTCTGACTTTTGTATGACTTTGTACAACTCTGCTTTCATTTAAATCTAATTCATGTGAAAGTTAAGACAATACTTCATTCTGTCACTGGTCTTCTTTGACAAACATCAACCACAATAATAACAACAACAGAACAAATAAAGGCTCAATAACATTTTCTTTTCCATCTTCCTTCACCTGATGATTTCATTTGACACACCCTAGAAAACAAACACCCAATACTTTATCACATAGCACAGGAATAGTCTAGGGTAGAAAAAGCTGAGACATAAGAATACTTAAAGAGAATATATTCTGCCTTTCAAAGTGGATAGGTTTTTTTTTTTTAATTCCTGACTATTTAGGCATTTACCAAGATTCCTGAAGCCCCATTAACTAAAGGAAGATATTAAGAGAGACCTTATAGATAGGAAAGTCAGAGAGACTTTCATTTTTAAGAAAAGGAGATATTCTAGAAAAGCTTGTTGCAGTGATATAAGATGCAAAAATGGTTTGGAATGAATTCTGGAAGTGATCAATTTCATTGCTTGACATTTGTGCTTCTGACCAAAGCATATTCAGCTTTTCATAAAAGGGAAGTAGTCCATTAGAGACAAACTGATACAATCCATTAGTCAACAAGCATTTATTAAACACTCACCACATACCAAATATTGCATTAGACATTGGGTATACAGGTACAAAAGTGAAAGTCCCTAACTTCAAAGGACTATTTGATCCTCACAACAACCCTCTGAGATATATGCGATTATTATCCCTGTTTTATAGATGAGGAACTGAGTTTGAAAATATTTAAGTAATTTGTCTAGGATTACACAGTTAGGAAGTATCTGAGAAGGGAAGTAAAATCAAGTGTTCAGGATTCCAAGTCTAGCACTCTAGTTACTATGTTATATGACCTCATGAAAGGTCTTTTGAAGGAGGTGACTTGAGCTGGAATCTTAGGGACCTATGAGTTCCAAGAAGTGAAAATAAAAAAAGAGAAAATTCTAGGCACAAGAGACAACCAGTGCAAAGTTCTATACTGGAAATCAGAAGTCCTGAAAGTCCCAATTCTTCATCCAAACCAGTTATCCTCTTTGTGCCTATTCCCTCACCATGATTCACGGATAGGAAAATTTCCTTTACTTTGCTTATGGGCTTTCTGGGAGTTTACCAAAGAGAATGTATTTGGAATTGCCCAGTATTCCTCTGAAGAAGGGAGTTTTATAAATAGGGTGTCTTTGTGGATATAAAGAAAGTTAAGACAGTGTAGTGTTGTAAGTGGCTTCACAGGTAAGAATTGCCCAGAAATTTAGCCCTTACCCTTTACCTTAATCAGGAGAAAGATGCATTTGTGAACTTTGTCCCTCTCACACCTTCAAACTCTTTCTCCACTTCTTACTTTTTTCAAGGAATAGAAAAAAAGATTTACAAAATTGCCAAAAGTCAGAATTTAAAGGTTTTTGAACAGGGTGAACATAAATGATTAATAACCACTTTAAAAATTGTTCAGATATCTAATGATTGAAGTCTTTCATATTCAAACACCTTTAAGCTACAATATTATAGCCATGAAATTGTCAAAAGATAGCTAAATTGATCAAATTCAATGCTGGTAAGTTTGAGGAGAATTATTGTACTATTGTTAAAACTCTAAGTGAATGTACATTTGGGTGGGGGGGAGAGTGATAATGCAAAGTACAATAGGATTGACAAAATGATCATATCCTTTGACCCATATATCTGCTAAGATAAAGACAATAATGATGATGATTACTACCACAAAGGATATCTTTAAAATGAAACCACATGTCAAAGATCAGGGAATGGCTGATTAAATTGTGACTTATTGATATAACTGAATACTATTGTACCACAAAAAAGACAACCATAAAAAAAAAAAAACACAAAGTAAGATAGAAAGACATATTAAGTAATAATTAGTAAAAGTGGTAGATTCATAGAAAACAAGTCTGAGATGGTGATTATTCTTGAGGATGGGGCCTGTCATTTTTTTCTTTGTATGTCCAAATCCTAGCATAATACCTAGCACAGAAATGAGCAATTAAGAAATGCTTGTTGATTGATT
Organism: Antechinus flavipes; assembly: GCF_016432865.1. NCBI lineage: Eukaryota > Metazoa > Chordata > Mammalia > Dasyuromorphia > Dasyuridae > Antechinus > Antechinus flavipes. Next base: position 588,922,236 of record NC_067399.1, on the reverse strand, counting down.
GGTTAGAGAGTTGAGTGCTGAATCAAGAAAACCTGGATTCAAGTGCTGCCTCTGATACATCCTGGCTGGGTCACTGCAAACAAATTATTTAACCTCTCAGTGGCCTAGGAAGTTCTTCAAGGCTATAAATTGCAGATCTGTATAGTTTTGAGGAATTTCATTCACTACTGAAATCGTAGATCTAAATTTTGGGGAACAACTTGAAAAAGAGACTATGAAATGGAAGAGTAAATTAATTAAATATTTTTTGTTAAAGTTCCTAATTACTTTTTCTCATCAAAATATAAACAGTTTGAGTTTTCATTTGGATTTTGGTTCCCTGTGGTGTTTATTTGTAATTATTGTTTAATTAATTTAAAATTAGATGAATTTTTAAAAAAGAAAGTATACTCATAAATAACATTTGCTATAAGAAAGGAGTTCCTGTCTTGTAAAAGAGGAACTTATTCCTAGTGCTGCCATCCATTTATTCACTCAATAGCTTTTTCTTTATAAGAATATACAAGGCACCATACTTGGCAATGGAGTTACAGTGACAAAAAAGAAAAACAGTCCTTGTCCTTCAGACTAGGGAGATACAATAGGGAACCAGGAACTTTCAAGTCCATTTCTCTAATCCTAAGGTAAGGATGTCCTTGAGAACACCAACAAGAAGTTGGGGGGCAGAGGAAGGCTGGTAGGGAAGGGGTCAGATAAGGCTTCTCAAAGTTAGTACATGAGTTTAGCCTTGAAAGGAATTGGTTATTCTAAGAGGTAGAAGTGAGAAGGGTGTGTGTACCAAGTATAGGGACAGTTTTGCAAAGGTATAGAGAAGAAAGATTAAAATATGTGAAATGACAAACAAGATTGTAGGGTATGTGAAGGGGCATGGTACAATGTAAAAGAGTACTGGCTCTGGAAGAAACCTGAGTTTGAATCCCAGTTTTGTCACTTGCTGTTACTTAACTCTTCAGGGTTTCAGTTCCTCATCTGTAAGATGAAAGGACTAAACTTCATATAGTCCCTTTCAGCTCTCAATCCATGATGCCATGAATAATGTGAAATAAGTCTAGAAAAGATAGCCTAGAAAAAGGGCTTAGAAAGGCAAACTGAAGAGATTATTCAATATCTTGGAGGCAATAGGGAACCATTGAAGATTCTTGAGCAAATGGGAGTGGCAATATAGTCTGAGTTGTGCTTTAGGACGATCATTTGAGTTGAAGAGAAGATTTTAGAAAGAATAGAAATTGGAATCAGGAGTCCAATTAGGAGATGTTTTGATTGTCCAGACACATGGGAAGGGATGAGATATTATGTAAATAGCATTTTCTAGTGGTTTGGCAGAGGAAGAGAAGGCATGGTAGGGTCAAGAATGATGGCTATGTGACTAGAAGGAAAGAGGATGAATATAAGAGATATTATGGAGGTAGAATGATAAGTTTTGGCAATAACTGGAAATAAGGGAGAGGGAAAAGTCAGATACAAGGTTGTAAGAATGGGTGACTAAAAAGATGGTAGTACCTTCAATAGAAATAAGTTTGAAGAAAGGGGGAGTTAAAAGAGAAAATAATGAATTCTGTTTTTAATATGTTGAATTTGAGACTCCTTTGGTCAATCCATTTGGAGATGTACCATGTGGTAATTAGTGATGAAACAAGGATATAGCCATAGAGAGATGATCATTGATCCCATGTGAACTATTGAGAACACCAAAAGTAATGTGTAGAGAGAAAAAACACAAGGGTTGAGGAGAAAACCTTGAAGGGCACCTATAGTTCAGGGTTGGGATATGGTGAGTAAATCAGGAAAGGAGACTGAGAAGGAATCAGACAGGTAAGCGCAAAACCAGTATAAAAAAACTGTTGCAAAATCACAAGAAGGAATAGGGTGCTCAACTGTCAGATCTTGTAAAGAGACCAAACAATATGAAGCTTGAGCAAAGATCAAGGATTCAGGATTGAGAGGGAGTGGGAGGAAGAGGAGAAAGGACAAAGAATGTAAATAGCTTTTTCTAGGAGTTTGGCTGTGGAAGAAAAGTAACAGTAGAGTCAATAAAAGGTATTTAAGGGAGGGGGAATGGATGTGGTTTTAGGCAGTAAAGAAGAGGGGAACAGATATAGAGCATGTGAAGACTAAGAGGAGGAAAAAAGATAGAAAGGGAAGAGAAAGAAAGGAAAGAGGGAGAGACGGACACAGAGACAGAGAGAAACACGCAGAGACAGAAAGAGAAATAGAGAAGGAAGAAGGGAGGGAGAGAAAGAGGGAGAGAAGAGGAGAGAGAAAATAGGGAGTTTTTTTGAGTTGAGTCAGGGTGAATGAGTTGAATCATGAACAAAGATTTATTTCTCACCATATCTATGATTTTCCAGACTTCCAGACCCATCCATCTAAACCCCTAGTACCTGGGTGACACTTTCTGCTTTAGCTGTATTCCCTGGGTTTGACTGTCTGCAGGTTAGTATCTGTCTGATGCATTTCATCCCTGTTAGTTGGAACTCCTTGAGTTCCTTTTGGAACTCTAGTTCCTGCCTATTTGGACTGGTGATAACTGCCAAACCTCTTGATGCTGGGCTCAACTCCCAGCCTTGAAATCCTTCCTAAGCAGTTCTGTCCTGGGTAGTTCCCATGACCCAATAAGACACAATAAATGGCTAATCCATTTAACCCCCAAACTATTAAGCCCCAATTTTCAATAGCCATTCTGACTACACGTTAGTGAAGTTGATTTGAGCCTCCAATGAGATTACTTAAAACCATTTCTCCACTGCAGCATGAGAGACAGCATGCCCCAGTGGATTGGGGGCTCACCTTGACCTCAGAAAGTACATAGTTCAAGTCTCAGTTCTGACATATATCAGCTATGTGACTCAGGACAAGTCATTTAACCCTCAGTAGAAGTACTCTTAAACTCTAAATCATGGGTTTCTTTTAGATCTGCATTGGTGGAAGTTTTCAGGACTGGTAATCTCCCTACACCAATAAAATAATAGATCTAGGGAAAAACCCAACCACTATAGCCTAGTGCAATGTTGTTCTTTATCCTTCATTTTCCAAGAGGACCAGTGACATCATGGGATGATGTTTTGACTTGTTCTTAAATTGGATTTAAATGAATTAGAGTTTCACAAAGTCATCAGACTCATTCTTTCTTCCAGTCATCCAAGTCCAATGGCAAGACAAAAGTCAGAATGTCTGATGATGGCCTGAGATATGGTAGATGGCCTGGGCATCTTTAATATAGGAACAAACTCTAAGCACTTCATAGTGCCTGCTTCAGCTGCATTCATGATTCTTGAAATGAATTGTTTCCACCTGTCTATTCTGCTGGGGAAGTCTTCACATGCTTGGGATAGACATCACTCTAACTCACCAGGATCTGGGGCTGTCTGTTATTCTCAACCTGGTTTATCTCATCTTTGAAGACAACTTTATAGGGATGTGGTCTCTATACAAACTACAGCTTCTTGGAATCGCAGGTGAGAGTTGGGTGTCAGGTAGATACCAAAGGTAGCCCTGAAAAAGAATCAGCAAGCCCTCCCCCAAGAGGTGCTAGTCCTCCCAGAACACCCCACACACATAGTACAATATAAGATTATACAGTAAAACAGATTATCCACTAGTGAATAATTGAAAGCATCATTCCATACCCTGGCATCCATGGAGTTTCATAGGAATTCACTCCAAATGAATCTCAGTATTGCAGTATCATTATCTTTTTTTCAGGATTAGCTCAGTGTCATCATTTCTGGGAAAGTTTTTCTCTTTTCTCTCTTCTATTATTAATGCTTTCTCCTTTCCCTTTTGCCTTGTATTTACTTCTCTGCTTATTCACTGTATCCTGTAAGTACAAGGTAAATTCTTTGCAAGAAAGAACTGTTTTTTTTTTCTTTTGCTTTATTTCTCCTCCCATAAAAAAAAAAACTTAATAAATTCTTCTTCATTTGAATCTTTTTTGACTGCTAAAATATGCACCTTCTTGCTCACCTTTATCTCACAACAAAAACATTTACTTTCAGACTTTCTTTATTCCCAACACTCTTTCATTCTTTTGTTTCCCCCTTTTTCAAAGAAGGAAATGCAAACTTGTGGCTTATTAGCATCCTGAGAAACACATATGTAAGGATTCAGTTATTTCCCAACATGACCAGAATTGCATGGAGCTAATGGAGTCATATGCTCTTCCTTTTTCCAATACTAGTGTTTGCTATTTGCCAATCACTTGATAACTGATAGTGAAGGAATTGTTTGTGGTTGCCTTTCATTCCAAACCGCAAGAGAAAAGAGGCCCTAAAAATCAGTCTGAATAGGGAAGAGCCATGCTATTCTTAGAGTACAGGAAATGAAGACCTGAGCCCCAAGTAGAAGAGAGCAGTAAAATGATAGGATCATAGAACTTGAATGCTAGAAAAAAAAATAAAAACAAAAACAAAAAACTTAATTTTTTATTCTTAATTCCTTTTTTTTTAGATGAGTAACCTACCACCCAGAGATAAGAAATATTTTATCCAAGACTATACAAATGAAAAATGGCAGAAATGGGATTTAAACTTGTCTTTTGCCTCAAAAGTCAAATTCTCTTCCCATTTTACCACAATGTCTCTGTTTGACTAAAGACAAGGACTATAGCAGTATTTGAGGCACAGTCTCCCCATACTTCTCAGAAAGGCCAACTATTACATTTAATAAATAGGACTGATGCCTGTAACATGTCACCTCTCTCACTATCCTTACCAAGTATCCCCAAATATCTACTGTCTAACTCACTATTCACTTCTTTCTTCTACTTAATGTGAAATCCCCATGCTTTCTGTCCTCTAAAGACCCTTCTCTGCTTGGCTTTCCAAATGCTTTTCATACCTGATCCTTGCTAACGGCTGAACACCCCATGGGAACAGCACAGTGCTTTATACATTGTTGTTGTTTTTATTGTTCCTTCTTTCTCAAAGAGGACCAATGACATTAGAAAGGTTATCTTAACTTGTAAGTGAATTGGATTTTAGGGAGGCAGAGCCATGCAGAGAACCATCAGAGTTACTCTCTCCTCCAGAGCCATTGTACTCCAGTGGCAAGACAGGTTAAAATGGCACCAGATGAAGTAGGAGACCTTGGTCTTCTTTTTAAGCTAAGTTTTTTCCCAAGTCTTAGTTTGTCTGAGGCAATGTCAATTGAGTAATTAAAGTCTAGGTAAGACTTGAGGCAATGGATAACCTAATTTGCCTACTCAAAAAAAATCAAACTGAAGGGATGACACTCAAATTTTCTGGTCAGAATGGCTTTATACATAGTAGGTGTTTAATGAGTATTCATTAAATTGAATTGAATGCTGTTATTTCTCCTTCTAGATACTCTTTCTCCTACCTTCTCTGCATTCTCCTCTGCCTGATTTGAAATGTCTGATTTCAGCTAAGGATAGTATTGTCATTTTATAGTACTTCTCCCTGGAATTGACATTTGGTCACAATGAAAAAGTCCTGAACTGATAGCTTACTCTGTAACCTCTAATCATCTTACTTTCAAAAGCCTCAGTTTGTTCCCTTGTATAATCAAGGGAGTACGGGTTGGACTAGTTGAGTTGTGAAGGCTCTTCTGGCGCTAATATTTTAGGATTCTTTGCCTCTGGCCCACTGCGCAGGGCCAGAGCACAATTTCCTATACGTAGCAGGCACTTAACTTAAAGGAGGAAGGGAGGAAAGGAAAAAGGAAGGAAGAGAAGGAAGGAAAATAAAAGATCCTAAATTCCCCTGTCTATTCTAAAGAAGAAAAAGATCCATGTCAAAATCTATTAAGAAAGATGTTGTACAGAGATACCTTACTTATAAGGTTACCATGTTTATTAAATAAACTGGCCATAAAGTAGATATTTTGGAAAGCATCTGTTATGTGGGGTTTATTGTTAATTAGAAGTTATTGCACTCATGTCACCAAGGCACCATCATAGTTGGCATGGGCTTTTTGCCAGTGTATGGAAATAATTTCCATATATCAAACCAAGCATCATGGGGGATATTTTGTAGGATCATAGAATGTTAGAACTGAGAGACATGTTTGAAATTATCTGGTCCAGAAGCAGTGTTTTGGAAAGAGCACACTGATTAAGACTTGGAGTCACAAGAAGCATGTTTAAATGCAGACTCTGCCATTACCAACTATGTGTCAGGGAGAAAATGAGGCTCTTTAAGCCTCAATTTCCTCATCTATAAAATGAAGATAATGATATTCCCATACCTGACCTCACATGATTACAATTCTAAAAAGCTCTATATAAATTAGTTATTAGTCCAAATTCCTCATTTTACAAGTGAGGAAACTAGATCCCAAAGAGAGGGGGAGAAATGACCATGTTAAGGTCACATAGTTAGTTAGTATAAGATTCAAAACTTAATCTTCTGACTCCTGGGCCAGTACTCTTTCAAGTATATCTCATTGTCTCACATATGTAAAAACAGAATTTCTTTTTTTTTTAATTTAAAATTTTTTATTTTCAAAATATATACATGGACAATTTTCAACATTACCCTTATAAAACCTTGTGTTCTAAGATAGCAAGTGAACTAATATATGTTAAACATGTGCAATTCTCCCATACATATTTCCACAAATATCATATTGTACAAGAAAAGTCAGATCAAAAAGAAAAAAAAAAAAAGAAGCAAGCAATAACAAAAAGAATGAAAATACTATGTTTGATCCACACTCAGTTCCCACAGCCCTCTCTCTGGGTACAGATGGCTTTCTTCATCACAATACCATTAGAACTGGCCTGAATCATCTCATTGTTGACGAGAGCCATGTGTGTCAGAATTGATCATAGTATAATCTTGCTGCTACCTTGTCTAATGATCTCCTGGTTCTGCTCATTTCACTTAGCATCAGTTCATGTAAGTCTCTCCAGGTCTCCCTGAAATCATCCTGCTGGTCATTTCTTATAGAACAATAATATTCAATAACATTCATATATCATAACTTATTCAGCTATTCTCCAATTGATGGGCATCCACTCAGTTTCCAGTTTCTGGCCACTAAAAAAAGAGCAACTATAAACATTTTTGCACATGTGGGTCCCTTTTTCTCCTTTAAGATCTCTCTGGGATACAGGTCCAGTAGAAACACTGCTGGATCAAAGAATATGTACAGCTTGATAACCCCTTGGGCATGGTTCCAGATTGCTCTCCAGAATGGTTGCATCACTTCACAATTCACCAACAATGTATCGGTGTCCCAGTTTTCCTGCATCCTCTCCAACATTCACCATTATCTTTTCTTGTCATCTTAGCCAATCTGATAGGTGTGTAGTGGTGTCTCAGAATTATCCTATTTTGCATTTCTCTGATCAATAATGATTTAGAGCACTTTTTCATATGATTAGAAATGGTTTTAATTTCTTCATCTGAAAATTGCCTGTTCGTATTCTTTGACTATTTATCAATTGAAGAATGGCTTAAATTCTTATAAATTTGAGTCAGTTCTCTATATATTTTTAGAAATAAGGCCTTTGTCAGAACTCTTGATTATAAAACTTTTTTCCCAGTTTATTGCTTCCCTTCTTGTAGAGGGCCGGAACTCTGGAAAGGTATACTTGAATCAAGGACAGCAGGGTGCTTATAGTTAAGCACCTACTCAGTGTGAGATGGTGGTTCTCCAGTTAAACATATATTTAATGTGATGTAATCATTCAAGTTGGCATAGACTTAGTATGATATGGTGGTGTAATGATTCTACAGTTAGCACATGCTCAGTTGCGGTAGTGATGTAATTGTACTAGGGTATTTAAGGGCTGAGAGGACTGGGATCTGTGAGTCTCAGCCACAGACACAGAGAAGACTTCAGACTCCAGATTCTGGACTCCTTTGATCAGCTTCATGGTGGCTCTCCTGCCTTCATCACTTCTCCACCTAAAGACCAAGGCCCATCCAGAGATCCTCCAGAAAGCTAGCCTGGACATTACACCTTCTAATCTTGTCTGCATTGATTTTTGTTTGTACAAACACTTTTTAATTTAACATAATCAAAACAATCCATTTTGCATTCAGTAATGTATTTGAGTTGTTGTTCTTTGGCCACAAATTCCTTCTTTCTCCACAGATCTGAAAGGTAAACTATCTTTTTCTTCTTCTAATTTGCTTATAATATCATTCACTATGTCTAAATCATAAACTCATTTCAATCTTATCTTAGTATAGGGTGTTACATGTGGGTCAATGCCTAGCTTCTGCTGTGCTATTTTTCAATTTTCCCATCAGTTTTTGTCTAATAGTAAGTTCTTATCCTAAAAGCTGGGGTCTTCGGTTTTGTCAAACACTAGATTACTATAGTCATCGACTATTTTGTCCTGTGAACCTAACCTAATCCACTGACCAACTCTATTTCTTAACCAGTACCAAATGGTTTTGATGACCACTGCTTTATAATATAGTTTTAGGTCTAGTACAGTAGGCTACCTTCATTTGCAATTTTTTTCATTTATTCCCTTGAAATTCTTGAACTTTTGTTTTTCAAATGAATTTTATTATTTTTTCAAGCTCTATGAAGTAATTTCTTTGAGAGTCAGAATTTCTTTCTATCCTTGCTTCCTCCTTCTTTCTTTCCTTCCTTCCTTCCTCTCTCTCTCTCTCTCTCCTCTCTCTCTCTCTTCTCTCTCTCTCTCTCTCTCTCTCTCTCTCTCTCTTCTCTCTCTCTCTCTCTTCTCTCTCTCTCTCTCTCTCTCTCTTCTCTCTCTCTCTCTCTCTCTCTCTCTCTCTCTCTCCTCTCTCCTGGGTCTCCCTTTCTCACCGAAACTAGAAATTCCAGAATTACTCATTTATCTACATACTTTTGTTTTCAACATGGTCTGTTCATCTCATTCTTAATCAGCCTGATGGTTCTCTTCTCCTTGAGGTCCACCATATTAGGGACCAGATTTACTGTGGTTACCTTATTGATTTTAGACTTATAGTCATCATCCCTAGGATGGGGGTAGGGGAAAGAGAAAAAAAAATAAGAAATTTACATGATAATTTTGTTGTATATGTGAATGGAATAACAAGTTGTGAATAGTAGATTTGCAATTTCAGGTACAATCATCTTTTTTATTGTACTATGCTATGTAAATGCTTATTTAATTCCATAGATTAAAAATAAAATTTAAAAAAAGAACTACCAAATTGAAATAATCCACCAGTCTCAGTCTCCCTAGAAGCAGGGATTATCAATATGAGCCACCACATCTGGTATTTCATTTGCTAAAAAGACATTCTACTTGTATATATTCATTCAATAGCTTTCATGTGTTTTACATACTTGATATTAGAAGAAAATGGACTCTAAGAGGGCAGAGATCTTATTTATATTTATAAATCTTCCAGTGACTAGCAAAGAGCCTGCCTCATAAATAATATATACTTAATGTTTGTTGAGTGAATGAATACTATTTACAAAGTGTCTACTGTCAGCCTGTGACTATACAAGATTCTGAGGGGAATAAATAAAGCAAAGCACGATCCTTCCCTCAGGGAGCTCACTGTTAGCTAAGGAGTTAAAGCATAGACACAGAAAACAACTAATTGAGCATTTCAGGCTTCATAAAAATGCTACATTGTGGTACAGAAAGAAAACGGTATTAGTTCAAAGGAAGATTATAATAGTGCATCAAAACTTCAAGAAAAAAGGAAAAACTTAAATTAGAGGCTTCAAAGAATGAGAAGGAATACTAAGTGGAAGGTAGAAAAGAGGAACATCTAGTATGGAGCTATAGGGGTGGCTGTGTTTGGGAAATAGTGAGAGGGACAGATGGTCACAGGAGGCTGTGAAACAAGAATCTAGAGCTTACTAGATTCACCACTTATCAATCACCACCTGGTCTTTTGGATTCAGGGCTGAAGGAGAGGCATCCCAAAATCACTCTCAAAGCTAAAGCTAGGACTAACTCTAAGCTTACATTCTTGGAGAGAGCCTGGCAGGACGGGTGCTAAAAAGATTGAGAAAGCCCATGCAACCCAGATGAAAAGAGACAAAGAAAAGATGGAGAATAGAAGGAAAAAAGGAGAAAAGCAACCATATTTCCAGGGGCCCAAAATGACCAATTCTGTAGAAAAGGCATTCCTTCTCCTCTTCCCTCCTCCCCTTCCTTTTTTCCTCCTCACCTTCTTCTCCTCTTCTCCCTCCCCTCCTAGTCTTCTTCCTCTCCTCCTCTTCTCCCCTACTCCTACCCCTCAAAAGGGAAAGGGCCTTATAGGAAAGCTTGGAACACAGAAGACTCATTGGTGCTCAAATCATTTGCAGTTGAACTGTTCTAGTCTTTTTCTAAATTAAATGCTGCTCTTGTTTCAATAAGAAATTTTTAAAGAAGGGAAGCTGGATGGAATGGTGGATAGAACTCTGGCCATGTAGTCAGAAGGACTAAGTTCAAATACAGTCAAATATTACACTTAATACTTTCTATCTGTGTTACTCTGAGCAAGTTACTTAACCACCAATTACTTCACCAATAAAAATAAATTTTAAAAAAAGAAATATTTAAAGAATACTTCCTATGTGCAAGGTCCTGAGTATAACAAGGGTTGGAGGGGGTGGTGGAGGGGGCGGTGTAAACAGATATGAATAGTGGTTCCTTTTCCTTCAAGATCTTAGAATTTAGACAGAGAGAATATTGGGTTGCTATGTACACAACCACTCAACCATGGAAGTTTAAAAAATGGGGCTTGTTACTGAGTTGTTACTGAGGCTCAGGTTACTCTATCTCTCTGAGCCTCAGTTTCCTTATCTGTAAAACAAGGGTCTGATTCAGTGACCTCTAAGGTCTAAGTCTATGATCTTATGAGAAGCCCACCTATATTATTTTGCTGATCCTCAACTTCTTCACCTGAAAATTGAGGATATTAAGGTAATAATAAAGGAATGAACCTCTTGAACACAGGCTCTGACTCCATGGGGATGGACTTATGCTCTGAACTCTTGCTAAAGAATGTGTACAATCGAGGAGGACTGGGAACCATTATACAGGAGTATAATTAAGTTAAAAAGGGGGAGGGAGATATGAGCATCAATGAATCATTTCAAAAGTAAGCAGAAAAGAGCAAAAAGAAGTTCCAAGAGAAATGAACATAATAGTCTCAAAATCTCAGATAAAGTTTGAAAAATACTAAAAATAAAAACAAAATTCCCAAGCTATGCATATGGAAACTCACAGTTTCAAATGCAGTACTTTTGTTTTTCTTCTCCTTTGTAAAAGGAAAAGTTCCTGTTTGTTAATTTCATTATAATAATAAGGGAAATTTTAAAATATAAAGATGAATCAAAAGCAGCTCCTGATTGGTTCCTTAGTCTTTGTGTAGGATTTTAGGGGTTATAAATGCTCTATTGGCTTGCCTCACTAAATTCATAATAATTGCTATTCCTGATGACAGGAGACTAGAGAAGCAATTAAGGATATATCTGGACATGTTTTCTAACTTCCAAATGCCAACTAAGTATAAACTATTATTATTAGAAAAGAAAAACACGAAAAGTTGATTTTGAGTTGCTTCTTGAATGGGCTATTAGTGCAGTGAGGTATTTTCCAGCAAAGGCTAGATGGCCAGCTGCTATGAGTGTTGTAGTCAGGGGCCATAAGTTGTCTAGACTAGTTAATCTCTCAAATTCCTTCCAGTGAGAAGTCTACAGAACAATACATGAGCATTGAAAGATAGAAAATAGGAGTTCAGAAGAGGAAAAAGTCATTGTCTTAGAATAGCCATAAAAAACTTCATAGAAGAAGAAGGATTCAAGATGGACAGGTGGGATTTGTGTAAGTAGGATGAAGGAAGAGAAGGGCATTCCATTTTTCCAGACTCTGTCCCAAGTACTCTGAACTAACACTGCAATGAGTGAGCTCCTCCCTTTTTTCAAACTGGACTGATTCCAGATATAGGCAATGAAGAATAGGGGCATGGCAGGCTTAATTATTAATGGCCCAGCCAGCAGCGTCAATTTGTGTCAAGATTTCATTTAGAAGGATGAAATTCCCTCATACACAAACAAACCTTATTGCTCCTCCAAAATCCTAGGGGAGTAAGAACCCCTCAAAAAAGTGGAGAGATTCCCTCCTTCCCCCTCACCCCTTGTTGTGCCATCTGTAAAAGAGGTGTGGTTTCCATGGGTACGGTATGAACTGAAATGGTAAATCCAGTGTTGACATAACTACCATAAAACTAGCTTGATTCCCAGAGCCCAGTGCCTCTCCACCCAGCTGCTCTGTCCTCAATACTGGCAATTTGAAGCTTGGACAGGCTTGGCAGAGTAGGGAAGGGAATGTACTGGGGCACATGTTGGAGGAAATGCTCCAGGGTGGGTGTGTCCAGTCTAGGGGAGGAGGAATGAGTTTTCAGAGTGGGTGGTCTGGGTCTGTGGCAAGATCAGGAGCTAGCAGCTAGAATCACTCTTAGGCTGAGGTTCTCAAGCCATCTTGTGTCATGGATACCTCTAGAAAGTTGGGTGAAGCCTATGAAGTCTCCTCAGAGTCATATTTTAAATGTATACAATAAAATACATAAGATTGCAAAGGAAATCAATTATACTAAAATTTAATTGTCAATATATATGCATATATATATGCACACACATATTATATATATATATATATATATATATATATATATATATATATATATACATATATATATATATATATATATATATATATATATATATATATATATATATATATATATTTTAAACAAGTCTTTGGACCCCGGGATAGAAACCCCTATTCTAAAGGTATTGGTGGGGGGAGAGAAGGTAATGGGGCAAAGTATTATTTCTTCCTGCTGTTTGTGACTAGCAACAAAACAAAAAAAATCTAGAAAGGAATTATCCCCTGACTTCCAGCTCACTAGATAAACTCCTACAGCACCAAACAGGAAGAGTACAGGGCTCAGAACATTGTTTTCCTTGTCACTTCATAAAGATGTACTAACTATACAGGTGTTTACCCCGACCCCTTCAATGTGCCTCCTCCTCCTTTCAAAACACCCTTGGAACATGAGAACTCACTTGAACTCAGTTCACTTTAGGGCATTCCACTCTTGGCCCCAATAATCATTAGACAGTCAACCAATCAACAATTTATTAAGTGCCTACTATGGGCACTGGGGATAAAAAAAGAAGGGGAAAGACAGCTCCTGCCTTCTAACAGTTTTCAACCTAATGGGGAGACAACATGCAAACAAATATATACAAAACAAGCTCTACACAGGATAATGGGGAATTAATTCAAGGAGGGAAAGTACTGAAATTGAGAGGGATTAAGGAAGCCTTTCTGTGGAATGCGGGATAGTAGTTCAGATTTAAGGGAAGACAGTAGTTGAAGTGGAAGAGGTAGAGCATTCCAGGAATAGGGAACAACCCAGTGGTAATGCATGGGGAGAGATGGAACATCTTATTTTAATACAGTAAAGAAGCCAGGGGCACTAAATCAAAACAGACACAACCTCTCTGGCTGGTGCCCACCTTAGCCCACAGAAGCAGGCAATGATGATGATGATGATGTAAATGGGTGACTTTTAAAATAATTACTATTTACATTGCATTTTAAAATTTGTAAAACACTTTATCTATTTGTATTACCTCATTTGATCCTTCCCACAATCCTATGAAGTAGTTACTGGCCCCATTTTACAAACAAGAAAACTGAAGTTAAATGGATTCCACAAGTAGTCTGCAACAGTATTTGAACTGTCTTCTTCTCTCCAAGTCTAGCACTCTATCTACTATACCACCAATTTGCTTTTAAAGGAGAATTAAATGTGCAGCTATGTGTAGCTTTACTTAAAGGGGGAAAAACAGAAGAAAATGGGATATTTTAGTGTAGAGCAGGCATCTGAGGAGAGATATTGCTTATTCTTCAGAAAGACCCTTGGATTGTCATGTAAGGATAAACTAAATCCCTTTACTTGTGAAGACGGGTAAGGTGAGAGCTACTTGAAGCAAAAAAAGTGTCCCCATACTCTCAAATTTGACCATACTCTAAGGCTTTCTGGCTTAGCAGGACTGCAAAAACTTACAGTGCTCTATCAGCCCTAAAGAATTCAAAGTCAACTCCATACCACACTGAAACATTTCAATAAGCCTTCAGGAAAGGAAATTTGACATTCTTTATATATATACATACATGTATACATACATACACATATATATATAAATTTATGTATGCTACTATGTTCCATTTGCCATGATATGTAAATGGTAACCCCTGTAAAGACAGAATCACTATCTAAACAACTATGTTTAGTATTATGTCATTTGCTGATGTAGATAATGGTAACTGGAATAGTAGGAATGGACTTCTCATGAAAGTGAGCCCATTCTGGTGGAACATGTACTCTCTACAAACTCTTACTTCGGCATTTGATTTTCTAATAGTTCCCCCACTGCTCTTACACTTGTATATGGTAACTTTGTTTCTAAACTTAGGTTACTGTCACAAAAAAAATCCTATGAAATTGGTGAATGTATCCACACTCCTACCTCCATTTTACCCATGATCAAGAATAGCTCTCATTTCAGGTTTACAAAGCACTTCCCTTATAACAAGGTTCCCTAATCTATCATCCAAAATATTTTTCTTCTCCCCCCACATTTATTTTATTTTTAATTTATGGAATAAAACAAGCACTTCCATAATATATCATAATTTTAAAAAGTTATTGCATGTGAAAGTACAAATCTATTATGTGCAACTCATAATTCTTTTTAAATATATAATGAGGTTATCATATAAATTTCTTTTTTTTTCTTTTCCCCTAAAGCATAGCTCTAATCATGCTCAAAAATCTTCAATGATTCCCTATTATTTTTGAGATAAAACACTTTTCTCAGCTTGATGTTTCAAATCCTTCTCCTAGGCCCAAACTACCTACCTTCCCCAACTTTCCCCCCATATTATGTTTGTTCCAGTACTCTGTTACAATTAAACTTGTCTCTCTCCTGTACCCTGAGTTCACTTTTTCTCTCTGACTTCTCTGGCTTTGTGCAGGCTATCTTCCTTCCATGTTTGAAAGTATATGCCTTTCTCTTTCTGTTTCTTAGAAACCTTATTTTCATTCAAGGTTATCACAAATGTCCCCTCCATTGGAAATCTGTCCTTGTTGTCAATATGTACTCTCTCCCATGTCAAATAACATTATATTGATTTATTTGTCTTACATGCTGTGTCTTCAGTAGAGTATAAGCTTGTTGAGGACAGGCACTAAATTTTGGTTTTCTCCTGCATCATTAACCCCTAGCATAGTACCTAACATCGTACTTACTTCAATAAGTGTTTATTGATTTGCATAGAACCTTATAAGGCAGGTAATAAAAATATAATTAGTTCCTTACTTCAAATAAGGAAAAGGAGACCCAGAGTGATTATAGGACTTCTTACCCAAGATCACATACTGAATTAGTAATGAAAGGGATACTAGATCATTCTACTTGAATGTTCACACAACGCCTTGCTGCTTAACTGGAATAGCCATTCCTTTTTGTTTTATAGAGACCAGGAATCTGAAATGATGGGGCAACGAGTGCTCCCCAGGAACTCTCCAATATAACTGCTTTATTGGATTCAACCCTGTTCCAACCTGCTGGGTTCCCCTGGCAAGTTCCCAGTTGCACTTTTCCCTCAGTGGAGCAAGGTTTTTTCCTCACCAGACAGGTTTGGGAGGCAACCTCAGCCAAGCTTAAAGGGATCTGAATTTCTTAGTCAGACTGCTTTTCAGGATGGGTGTTGGGGAAAAGGCCATTATTCTTCAGGGAGAAATTAATTAATGCAAACTCCAGCTCGTTTTCTGGTCATAGCTCCTACCCTATAGTGGGTAGAAAGATTATCTTCCCTTAGCAAAGTTTCCTTTTTTGAGGTCTGGTATCACAAAAGGGTTAAAATAGTACGCCTGTTCTCCTGTTGCTCCTTGTCAACAGTGGCCAGATAAGTGAGTATCAGAAAGAAAAACAAATGGAAAGAAAAAAACAACTCAGCACAAGCACACTTGTAACAGTCAAACAAAATAAAACATATCTCCTATGGGCTGTGCAGGTGTTAAGAAGGACGTGGACTTTATTCATCCTTGAGAGAGAAATAAACAAACTGCACACAGACCATAGCCATAATCATTAAGGGAAGGTCAAGTGCATGGAAAGAGCTTGGCAGGTAGATAGAGAACATTCTGAAGACTTGAGGATATTCCCATGTGTCTACTGATCAAAAATCCCGTGTTTCCCAAGGGGTATCTTCTCCCTGACCTTCCCACCTGGGAGCTGATGTAACTTGAACATGAGGGAACATGCCCCATATTCCAGACTCTCTTCCCTTTAACTCAAATAAATTCAATAAAAACTTACAAGATGGTGTGAAAAGAGAACTTATTTGAAGTCTGCAATGGCCCCGTCTTTATTTCTACAGGTGTCTTTGGAGGGATTCCTTTCGACCACTAGTGCATGAAGTGGAACTAATAAATGTGAAAGTCACATTTTTCTGAGTCCTGGCATCAATACAGATTATAGGAGCTAAGAATCACAGATGAGTCAAATAGACAGACACCCACACCAACCCACTCTGGGCTGGGCTGGGCTCTAGGTATTGCTGGGAAATATGGAAGAATCTTTCAACTGAGTTCAGAAGGGGTGATATCAATATTCATGGATTACAAAAACTCAGTGCCCAGTTGCCTCTGCACTCCTGGTCTTACTTTCCTGGTTATATCTGTGGCCTATGTGCAGTTTGACTATTTGTCCAGAGTATACAGTTTGCTAACACCTACTTGGTTCATTATTTTCTTTTTGCAATGTTATATTGGTGCTTTTGCTTTTTGCATCACCATCGCTTCCAATAAACCATTTTCCTCTAACCCCAGAATATCTTCCTTAAAACAAGCATAAAAATAATTAAACAAAACAGATAAATCAACCTTATCTGACAGCATATACAGCATTCTCTACCCATAGTAAACCACTTCCCCACTAATAGACAAGAAGTATGTTTCATAATTAGGACCCAATAATCAAACTAGTCATTATATTCATCTGAATTCTGATGTCTCTGAATATTTTTCCTTTACATTAATAATGGTGCATATTATTCTCTTCTGATTTCTTTACTTAGTATCATTAGCCAATTCATATAAGTCTTTCCATGTTTCTCTGAATTCCTCATATTCTTAGTTTCTTGAGTGCAATATTTTATCACTTTCTTATCCATAGTATGTTTTGTCATTTTTCAAGAATGCAAACTCACTTTTTTCCTTATTTTGTTTGTTGTCATAAACATTTCTGCTATAAATATTTTGGAATATATTACAACCATTTTTTCAATCAATTCTCATACAACATGATTATGAAGACCCTCCATTAACCCAAGTATAAGTTCACATTTATCCCTATTAAATAATTACATTTACTTCAAAGTTTTACCTATTTAGATTTTCGCAATCCTTACCCTGAAATACAATATGTCATCTGTCACTTCCAGTTTTGTGTCAAGTTTAGATCAAATAAATGTGTCATCTATGCCTTTGTACAAATCATTGAGAAAAAAAATTAAGCAGCAAAGACCAAGAAGAGATCTCTGGGTCATTCACTGCCCATTGTCGTGGAACAAGAATGCTTGTTCCAAGACAATTCTCAGATGAAGAAATTGAACTCTTTCTAGCCATATGAAAAGATGCTCCAAGTCATTATTAATCAGAGAAATGCAAATTAAGACAACTCTGAGATACCACTACATACCTGTTAGATTGGCTAGAATGACAGGGAAAGATAATGTGGAATGTTGGAGGGGAAAACTGGGATACTGATACATTGTTGGTGAAATTGTGAACACATCCAGCGATTTGTAACTAGGCTCAAAAAGTTATCAAACTGTGCATACCTTTTGACCAAGCAGTGTTACTACTGGGCTTATATCCCAAAGAGATTTTAAAGAAGGGAAAGGGACCTGTATGTGCAAAATGTTTGTGGCAGCCCTCTTTGTAGAGGCCAGAAACTGGAAATTGAGTGGATGCCCATCAATTGGAGAATGGCTGAATAAATTGTGGTATATTAATGTTATAGAATATTATTGTTCTATAAGAAATGACCAGCAGGATGATTTCAGAAAGGCCTGGAAAGACTTATATGAACTGATGCTGAGTGAAATGAGCAAAACCAGGAGATCATTATATACTTCCACTACAATACTATATGATGATGGACGTGGCCATCTTCAACAATGAGATGAACCAAATCAATTCCAATAGAGCAGTAATGAACTGAACCAGCTACACCCAGCGAAAGAACTCTGGGAGATGACTATGAACCACTACATAGAATCCCCAATCCCTCTATTTTTGTCTGCCTGCATTTTTGATTTCCTTCACAGGCTAATTGTACACTATTTCAAAGTCTGATTCTTTTTATACAGCAAAATAACTGTTTGGACATGTATACATATATTATATTTAACTTATACTTTAACATATTTAACATGTATTGGTCAAGGGGCAAGGGGCAAGGAGGGGAAAAATTGGAACAAAAAGTTTTGCAATTGTCAATGCTGAAAAATTACCTGTGCATATAACTTGTAAATAAAAAGCTAATATGTATAATAATAATAAAAAAGAATGCTTGTTCCACATTGGCATGGGGCCACCAACAACTGCTCTTTGGGTCCAGTCATTGTTTTTTGTTTGACTGAATTGGTGCCTTATGCTTGATCCCTTGACACTGTGGACGGTTCTAAGTGAAGGACTCAAAGGTCTTAGCAGAGGGTTAGACATAACAGGCTCAATGAGATGGCCAAGGAAATGCCAAGATACAACAGCCAGTTTGATGGGAACACTCCCTTGAGCTACTATCAAGTTTAATAACAGGCAGTCTCTTGGCCTCATATTGCCTGGACATGTTTTCTAACAACTTAAAGGGAAATGTCAACAAGAGGGCTCAAGCCAGAGGCAGAAATTAGTCCTTTTGAAGAGCTGGGCAACTGGACATTAGGAGAAAAGTTACAGGGATCAGCTTGATGCTGATAGGAGAAGAGAGTGCTGAAGCAGGACTTAATAATAACTTTGGAGTATATTGGCAGGTTAATATCCAGAGAATAGAATGATCTTCTGCATAATAATGGAAGATAGAACAAAAGTGGGTCAAATATTGAGCAAGAAGAATTGAAATTAGATATCAGGAAAAAAAATGACAAATGTTGTACAAAAATTACTGGAATCTCCTACCCTTAGAATTAGAGAATTTGTGGATCTTTAATAGATTCTTACTTTGTGTACATTGAGTATTATACCTTTTGAAAGCAGGAAAATAGCTAAAAATAGATTTCATATCTTTGATTCAATAAATGTTTACCAAGTGAATAAATTATTTACATTGTAGTTAGCAGAGGAATTGACCTAAAGCCCTCCTTTCTATATGTAGAAAGAAGTCACCTTCAACTTCTAAAACCTTTCAGTTATAAGAAGGCTGGAAATCATGTGGTCTTTACTGACAATGACCAGTGAGCTAGAAATTGTTTCCTGTGAATATCCACCAACACTATTACTCACTCAAAGACTTTCAAATTACCTTTATTAAAATCTTTTTTTTCTTTTCATTTTTTTATGAAACACCTCAAAACACTTTGCGGTCAGTTACACAGATCAGTAAAAGTAGTGACAACTCGTAAGACACTCAACAAAGTTCAACAAATTCCAACCATTTACAAGCCGAAGCTTAAATTAACAAGATTTTTATAAGCTCAATAAATATGTTCTGGTCCAGTTCAAGTATAATTCAACAGATCACAGCCTCAGATATTTCACAAGTAGAAAACCCTGATGATACCGGCCCGATGCTACAACTACACTAAGCTAGTGTTCAAGCCAACAGTTTATTTGCTGAATTTCTGGGGGTGGGGAGCAGTGACTGAATATTGCTTTCTTTTGGGGGACAGGGTGGGTAGGGAGCTTGATTTTTTAAAAAAAGCAGGTCTTTGTAATATTAAAGCCTGAATCTGATTCAGGGAACAAATGTATCTATTGCTAAAAATGGTAAATGCTTTTGAGCCCCCTTGGGGGCACTTGGAAGTGATCAACAAACATTGCAGAAAAGCGCCTTTTAAACAGAGTAAGAACTTGCTTGGGCTGCTTTTAACACTGTACTGAGTTCAATACATATAGAAATAAAAAGTGCAAATTATGAAGATTGGTGAAGAATCATGCCAATGGTATTGTATAAAAATATATATTATATATGTATATATGTACACATGTATATCCTGAAATCTTTTGTAAATAGGATCCTGATGGAGTAAAAGAGAAAAAAGCCTTAAGAAACATAGTTGGTGAACTAGTCTGTATCCCACCCCCACCATGGACATAGTTTATCAGCAAGGAAGGCCGAAGAGTTCCTCGGGGGAGCAGCCAGTACAAATTTCCATAGAAACCCTGCCATATGGAACAGGCAAAGGCAGGGGATTTTCTGACTTTGGGGGGAGAATGGGCTGCAGAGATGATCTTCTGCAACAGCTTTCCAATAGTGAAGGTGTAAGATTTATCCAATCTGGTTTAGTGAGTGACACAACTCTAGAAAAACTAAGAAATGTATCCCCTCCCCTCTCTGTGATGGCAAGATAGAGACATATGAGGTCAGGATATTTCCCAGAAAGGAAGGAACAGCTAGTGCTGAGGACATAGTACAAGCATTCCTTGTTCACAGGCTACCTTTGGCAACTGGATTCGTGATGTGTGGTGGCAGGGGAACAGGGCTGGATCGAGCCCCAGCCTCCAAACCCTTTCAGATCTCTTAAAAACAAACCTTCCTGAGGTGCTAAAATGTTCTAATGACAAATTTGGCATTTCAGCTTTGGTAAAGCCCTGACCTGGACACGTCCAAACTGGTTTATTTTCTTTTAGTGCCTTCCTGAAACTCTCTCTCTTATACACACACAGGACTGTAACTCCTCTCTGGCTGTCTTTGTACAAAGTTTTATTATTCCACGGTCTTATCATGTTAATGGTGTTTGTATTATATTGGTGGTTCAGACCTGGACCTTGTGGCTGAAATGTCCACCGAGCTCTAATCTACCATAAGAAATTAATAATTCTCTCATTCCATGTCTGCCAGGGGTGATAAGACCAAATACTGGAAATCTCTAAAGATTTCTTTAACTGCCTGCATTTTAAAGGACCAAGAAGATCAGATCAACTTTGCAGAAGTGTCTTAACTTTCAAGGGCAGAACAGAATGCCACTTTATACTGTTCTGAATTTTACCCTCACGGAACTGGGAACTTTGCAAAAAGTATCCAGGAACAAAATTCCATACAGGGAATTTCTGACTCACTGGCCAGGGACCATGGAGCCACTGAACAAGCTTCTGGCCTAGGAAGATGAAATCTATCTAGTGTAGGAATGACCCTTCTGGCCACCTTAGATCTGCCAAGAGTTTTGAGTAAAAATTGTTAAACTCCTCATGGCAAGAAGCTTCAAAAAGGATGATCCCTAACTAGCTATGGGCTCCCCTAATCCAGGTGCAAAGGGCCATCAAGACAAACCCTCAAGAGCTAGACTTAAGTTCAGCAACCTCTTTCTTTCTCAGCAGATCCCAAAGCTCAAGGGGGCATCTTCAAATCAGTGGGTGGGGAAGTTTTTGAAAAGAATGCAACTCAGACACCCCAGCATGCAGGCACCTTCGGGTGAGTCAAGGACAGAATCTTGGCTGGCAGTTTCATTGTTTTGGTGTTTCTCAATCGGACTCCAAGCACCACTTTAAGGCAGTCATTTGTCCCGGACACACACCAACTGCTATTTTAGCTGGAGGCAGAGGAAATGTATGCTTCATTGTAATCTAACTGAATCCATACCAAATCCACTTTCCAAAGTAAAACAGGCTCTCATTTCTCCTCAAATTGGAGTGAAGGAAGGGAGTGGAAAGAAGAAAGGGATTAATTTGGAGGGAAATAATCTGAGCTTTCAGAAGGAAGGTTTTGTTGGGTGTCTTTCAAAGCCTGTTTCGTTTTAATTTAAGACATAAAGCTGATGAACTTTCAAAATAACTGAATGAAAGATCTTTAAAAACAGGTTACTAAAAATGGTGGCTTGGCCAGACATTTAGAGAATGAAGTAGATTTAATCAGGCTCCTTGAGAATTTATCCCTTGCCTTTCTTGGTGATGTCTGCTCTAGCTCTAGAGCTCTGGGCACTCTACCTGGGCTATCCCAAGCCATGAATATCAAGCAGAGAGATCAATACTATTTCATTCAAGTATCTTTTTACATTGACATTTTTCTTTGAGGACCCTCTCCCGGATAACCCACCCTTCTTTTGGCCTGATGTGTTATATCCCATCAAGAATTTAAACCTTGTTAAAAATCCCTGAGGAGTCAGATTTTATGAAAAGGAAAAGGATGTGGGCACAGAACGCAAGGAGAGTCAGGCGAAAGTCTGAAAAAAGATTTGAGAGAGACAGAAACACACACGCACACATACAGAGAGGACATGCAGCTCTGCCTGCTCGTGCCGGGACTGATTGGTTGTGGGAACAGTTGGAGGAGCATTTTGACTGGTTCTCTGGGCTAGGACCCAAACAACGCGTCCTTTGCTTTCCTTCCTCAAGACGAAGGAGAAGATGCAGCAGGCTTGACTTGGAGATCAGGAAGGTACCACTGGCAGTCCTTCATTTCTACTCTTCTTGCTTCCAAGGGGTCAGAGCTTTTTCCTCTCAAAGTGGGGCACAATTCCAATGCCACAATCGTCTGGCTTGGGGCTGCTGTCCTGTTCGTTGCTCTTTAGGCCTTCTTCTGCCAGCTGGGACAAGTACTTCTGGGGAGGAAGGAGAAGCAAATTCAATTCCAGGAGGATGATTAAACCTGCTTTGGACTAGGCCCTGTGCTAGGTGCTAGATAATAACAAATTATATATGCACGGTGCTTAACAGTTACAAGATATATTTTCATCATCATTCAAACTCATCGTAACTCTTAAAGGGTAAGCGGGATAGTCATTATTATCCCATTTTACAGCTATGAAAATTGAGACCAAGAAGTATGTACATGCCTAAAAACTCATGTGGCTGACAAGTGGAAGATCCAGGACTACACCCTAACTGCCTAATTTCCAGTCCAGTGCTAGTAGATGTAGTGACTTGGTTTGCAATCAGGAAGGCCTGAGTTCAGATCCTACTTCTGATGCTTATTAATTGTGTAACCATGGCCAAGCCAATCGGCCTATCTAAGCCCCAGTCGTGTCATCTAAAATAGGAATGAGAGTAGGAGTAATACCTCACAAGCTTGTTAAGTTCAAATGTGATGATAATGTATGCAAAGTGCTTTAAACATTCTGAGGTACTAGGTAAAGGTAGGTTCTTTATTGTTTATTATTAATAAAGAGGCCATGAAGAGAGAGATCATCTCGCCCTATCAGTCTGCAAAGAGTTCTTTTGCAAAGTATTCGCCTGCCAGAGGGAGTTGGAGGCCTCAGAAGGAGCAAGGGTAATAGACAGACAACAAAGGGATCATGGATAATTCAGGATTTTACCAAAAGACCAATGTATTGGGTCATACATTGCCTTCATTTCAGCAGAAATGGAGAAATGTAATACAAGGGGATTATGTTGCATGCATTATGTTGCATGATAATGGCCAAATGCAGTCATTGATTTTTTTTTTTTTTTTGCTTATATTTTCCTGAGATGGGGGCAGGTGTATATCATGGGATGTATATCATGGGATGACTACAAAGTAGAAACAAAAGACAATAAAATTTACTTTTTTTCTTTCTTTCTTTTTTTTTTTTTTTTTTTAAGAAAAAGTGTTTCAGGAACTTACATTCTGCAAGAGTCCCAGAAATCAACAGCATCTGAATTTCTAATTACTTATAGAACATCTTCAGCTTGATGTTCTACTGATATTTTAAAATTTCTTTGTCTAAAACTGAACTTATCCTTTTCTCTACTCTTTTTATCGATGGTACAACTGCTCTATCTCTTAAACTTTATAATTATTTTTCCTCCCCTTTACTTCCTAAATCTAATCACCTGCCAAATTCCATTTCTTCAACCTATTACATCTATTTTTTTCTTCTTTCTCCTCCCAGACTTGCTCCTAGACTCCAGACTTCAAACTATGCCTCTGCTAATATGTCATCCTTCACCCTAGAAGAAACCAATAATTTCTGAAAATTCCTCTGTAAAGTTCCCCTTCTATTCCCATTGGTGAGTGCCTCTATTGTGTGGAAGGGCTCAGGCTTGCCTTCTCCAAGCTATACTTTTGATTTTCTGGACTTTCACTACAGAAACCTCTTTACTCTGGAAGTTCATTTCAACCCTGGACTTCTCACATTGGAAATACGTAGCCTGTTTCTCTGATTGGCTAGCTTCTTCTAGAGCTTTCATTTTAAGAAGGATGCTCAGGCCAGTCATATTTTCATTCCTTTCCAGTTTGCTCTCCTGACTTTCTAAACTTTTTTCTACCATGACTCAATGTAAGTATTCTCTCATCTCTCTACCATCAGCCCTATCCTTTATAGCTTCCATTTATGTGTTATTTTCTCTCATTAAAATATAAGCTCCTTGAGAACAGAAACTGTATTTCTTTCTATTTATATCTGTATTCATAACATTTAGCAGAATGTTTGGCAAATAGTAAAAACTTAGTAAGTTCTTGTTGATTTGATTTGATTTCAAAACTAAGTCCCCACTCCTGGTATCATTATTCTTCTCCTCTCCAGTTCCCTTTTGTGGGTTATCTTCCTCTATTAGAAAGTAAACTCCTTGAGGGGAGGAGTTTTTCTTTTTACCAGGTATTTAAATCCCTAATGTTTATTTATTAGTACAATATTTGGCACATATTGAGGGTTTAACATGATTCTTTGCAGGAGTTATTTTTATATTTATTGATATTTAAATCCTTAGGTGTTTATTATCATAGTGCCTAGAACATATTAAGAATATAGTTAAGAAATATTTACTTAATACATATTTAAGAAATGCCTGTTTTTTCCCTTTCTTCCTTCCTTCCTTCCTTCCTTTCCTTCCTTTCTTTCTTTTCCTTTCTTCCTTCTTTTCTTCCTTCATTCCCTCCCTCCTTCTCTCTCTCCTTCCTTGCTTCCTTCTATTCCCATTATCCCCTTAGTGAAGGACTAAACTATATAGCTTCATTGCAAGTCTTCCAACCCACTTAAATTCTTCACATTATTGCCAAAAAAAAATTTTTTTTAATGCACAAATTCCTCTGCTTAAAAATCTTCTTTGGCTCCCTACTATCTCCCAAGTAAAGTTCAGACTTCTTTGCCTGTCATTCAAGGCCCTCCACAACTTGCCACCTCCTCAACATTCAGCTTCATCTCCTGTTACCCACCAGACACATTTGGATTTCTTGGTCAGTTTGATCAAATCTGCCCAGAACATACAATGAACTCTCATTCCTTTATGCCATTGCTCAGCTTATCCCACATAAAAAGTTAATAGCAAAGTGCCAAAACAGCTCTTCTTTATTATTACTCTTTGTGCTGATTTCTGATTCCTTTACTAGATTATAAATCCTCACACTTAGGACTCTTTCTTCACTAAACTTTGTATCTTCCCAGTGCTTGACCACAGTACCCTGCATACAGAAGCAACTTTCTAAATGTCTATTGATTCCCTCTTCCTCTGATATTACTCTACTTTTTCAGACATTACCTTGTACCAGTTTCCAAGTTCCTTTTCAGTTCTAAGTCATAAGATTTATGTATAGTCAATGCTTATGGGTTTTGTTTGGTTTGAGTTTTGCCTTTCCTTATGTTCTTGGCATTTAGACAAGTTCTTGGAATATAATATGTGCTTAGTAAATGCCTGTTGACCGACTGCATTTATATTTCCATAAATCTCTCTTCTCTTTGGATCAAGATGATCCCTAGTTAAAGAATGGCATGTTACTGAGAAGTTGGTAAAATTTACTTCATGTCCTATCTTCAAACTAACTTCTAAAATATCTAAAATCTTTTGACCAGGGAGATGCATGTTTTAAAGAGAAAGGGAATTGTGAAGTCACTCTTTAGTCAAATAGCCTTGTCCCTTGAGGGGACTTGAAAGGCAACTGGGACAAGTAGGAATGGGCTAGTTTTGTTATGATGAGACACAGTTTAAGGCTTTTGCTACTTATTTGCTATTAGGATAGTAAACAGGTCCAAAAAGCACTGCAGATCTTAATGGAGACTTTGACCCTAATTCCTTAACATTATCAGTAATTTGGCTGTTTGTTGTTGTTGTTGGAGGGTGTTTATTTTTGGGCTTTTTTTTTTTTTTAATATTTGAGAGGTTTTCTTATGCTTGGGCATTTTGCTTTGGTATAATGAGGGATAGTAAGAAAAGTGGCGATTCTTCATCCAGTGCTCTGATTCTACCAACAAGTCAGTTATGGTAATGGATTAGAAGTCAAAAGTGTCCATTTATTATCTGTATGACTCAAGGCAAATCTCTTTTATTTTTCTGAACCTTAGTTTCTTCAACTGTTAAAAAAAAAAAGATAATTTATCTCTTGTTCCTATTAGTGAATTCCTTAGAGTTTCCATTATATGGAAAGGCCCAACATTGACATGAGGAAGGAATTTGATTTTTTTTTTTTAATGAATATCAAAAACTTTTTAGAAATGCTCTGAGGGTCAAATTAAAAAATGCACTTGTCAGTGCTTTATAAATCTAAAGCATTATATATAAATGTTAGGGTACATTATTATCCAAAAATACATACTACAATGAAGGGGATGGATGGAAACTACAAATGAGTAAGTCAACAGAACTCTTTGGAAGATATATTCACATGTAACCATTCACCGAATATAGGCTATGGTACAAAGATGATGTAAGAGAATGACTTTTCTAAGTCTCTTTAGGCTTCCTGGGTACTAGGGCCTAGCAAATACTATTTGTTTACAGGTTTATAACTGGATCCATCTGTGATTCACTGGTCTCCTTGGAGCTATAACAAGAGTTCATTTAGTCAGTCTGCCATATTGGTCATACTGGTCAGTCTGTCTGACCATTTAGTCAGTCTACCATAAAGACCACTGAAAGAATGAAGCAGCCCCCTGATTCTAGTCCCCACTGGTTCTACTGATCGGGTCATAACTCTCCCTTCTCCTCCTTTTCTCCTCTATCGGTACAGTACTGGACTGCACACAGACACATACACTCTCTATTGCATACGGAGGAGGACAGGGCTAATCATACTGTGTCTTTTCTAAGCGAGGAGACAGCGATACCTGCTCCTCTGTCTTGCATGGTTTACACATACAATTGCAGGGGGGCTGGTATTGAAAGGGTGGCAAGATTACACAAAAAATATCCCAAAAATTGTAGCAATAGAAAACTATACTGAGGAGGATGCTCAGGTGCCTTTGAAAGAAGAATCTAAACTACATTGAATTAGAGCTGAAAATTTTAGTAAACTTCAGGGACTCATGAACCCCTCATCACCCCCATTTCTTGTGCCTGCTGAAAAATCTGCCCAGGAGTCCAGTATCATAAGAATCTTTCCAAATTGCTTTGGAAAGATAGTGAGGTAGCCCAGAAAAACAGCCTATGGTCAGACTGCCACCTCTTTTGGAGGTAGAGAGTAAAGGAAAAGGTGAAGGACAGATGCAGTTTGAGAAGATAACTAACCAAGAACTATCCAGTTCAATTTAAGTGGGCCAGGCTATAACCATAAACTATCTCTGACCATAAGGGAGATTGGGCTGGGCGGCAGGAGCACCGCACCATTCATTCATTTACTCACTTATGTATAAAAACCCTTACTAGCCAGCTGTGTTGTGAAGAGCACTGTGCTCAATTACTGAGGGATATTCAGATTATAGAAAAAGCATAATTCCTCCCACATGAAGCTTATGGTTTTCTAGAATTCTGAAAATCCCTTAACTTGAAAGCAGCTGTATTCAGGAATGAAATGAAGATGGCAAATCACTTCAGGTTTTTGGACAAGGATCAAATAGCCCTTCACAAACTATGATGCTAATCGTCACTTGGCCAAAACTCAGGAAGCTGTTAACATTCTCCTTTGGTACTTGGCCTGCAATTAGGATAAGCTGCCACAGGTCACTAGTGGTGCCTTTAGGTGAGATCACATAACCCAAGTAGTCTGGAGTGGAAATAGCTACAGGTCTCTTGTGGCTTGAGAGCTTCCTGGCCTCCGACACAGACTGCTTTCTACTAAACAGGTGTAAAAGGGGCCTCCAGCTAATATCAGAAGCCAACTTGTCAGAACACAGGACAAAGCAGGGTTGCTAAGCAGAAATATATAGTTAGGCTATATGGACTTTAAAGAATCCTCCGACAACCTAAGATTCTGGTAAGAATGAAATTGTTAATTTTTTAGAAGAATTGTTTTGTGAAAATTGAACAATGAATAACATTAGTTTTAAAGAATGATAACAGTTGCTGTCAATATAATAAACCTAACTTAAGGTCTGCAAAGCACTTTACATATATCATTTCTTTTGATCCTCACCACCATTGCTTTTTTAACTTTTTGGTCTCAAGACTTCTTTATACTCTTAAAAATATCAAAGATCCTCCCCTAAAGAACTTTTGTTTATATACATTATATCTATCAATATTTACAATATTAGAAATTAAAACATGTTAGTATTATTGTAAATAGGCCTTATAGATCCCCTAAAAGAGTCTTGAAAACTCCCAGGGGATCTTGGATAACACGTTGAGAATTGTTGCTCAAAACAGTCTTGTAGATAATTATCCTCAACCCTATTTCACTGATTAGAAAATTGCAACTTAGAAAGATTAAATGACATGGCTGGACTCAAATGACAGCATAGATTGCTTTCAAATTTATGTTTCTCTTGACTCCTAACCCAGCACTCTTTCTATGACATCACACACTCTCTGTCAGGGGATCTCCTACTTCTCCCTTTTGTCTCAGGGCTCAAATTGTGTTTTCATTTCTCCTCTTCCTGCCTTGTCATGGAGCAGGTACTCTGATTGTTGTGATGTTCAGATACTCATACCCCTTCTAATCTATGGAAATGTCCTGTTTTTAATCATGACTATTTTCTTTCTTTTCTTTTTTTTCCCTGAGGCAATCAGGGATAAGTGACTTGCCCAGGGTCACACAGCTAGGAAGTGTTAAGTGTCTGAGACCAGATTTGAACTCACTCAGGACCTCCTGACTTTAGGGCTGGTACTCTATCCACTGTGCAACCTAGCTGCCCCTATTTTCTAATCTATAATAACTTTCTTGTTGGAGAAGAAAGAAGGAAACTTGCTATGAGTCTTGTAGCTACCAGTTAACTTAGAGTTGAATAAATGAATTGACTTGTCATTTGCAGTCTGTAGAATCCTGTAGCAATTGTTAGCAATGGATTTTAATGTCATGATCCCCTGTCCAACCTGAAACAATTTGTTCCCTAGTTTAGTGTAAAAAGCTCTAAATTTGGAGTTGGAAGACTATAATCCCATCTCTGTTACTTTCTATGTATGTGGCCTTGGAAAAAAAATGTTCCCTGGGTCTCTTAGCTTCCTCATTTGTAAAAGAAAGAGGCTGGACTGCATGACCTTTGGATACCTTTCAGCTCAATTCAACAAACTATTATTCTTCTAACTAAAGTGTCACGATGCTACTGATTTCCCACTGAATAAACCTGGCATTTAATTGGGGGTGGGGTGGGAATGCAGAGATGACCTTCTAAGACATCTTTAGAATCAAGGGCATCCCTCTGATAAACTAGCATGCATCTTCTTTGTAAGGAACCAGTTAGGTGTGTTTGGGGCCATGTATGGCAGACTGGGGCAGACACATACTTGCTTTCCTCATTAAGTATCGGTTTCCTGGGTTTTCACAAGGAAGGGAGAAATGAAAAGGGAGAAGGCAGGACGGCTTATCCTGCCTCAGGGGAGAGAATGCCCTATCCCCTCCCCCCCAAGGTATCCCACCATCTCAGGGGAGAGGATGTCCTATCATACTTCTGGAGAGTAGATGCCCTATCCCACCTTGGGAGAGAGGATGCTCTATCCTGCTGGGATGTCCCACTGCTTCTGGGAAGAGGATGCCCTCTTCTGCCTCAGGGGAAAGGATGCCCTATCCCACCTCAGAGGAGAGGATGTTCTACCTCGCCTCAGGGAGAGCCCAGGGCCCTGTAGCATAGAGAAGACAGCACCTCTCAGGTCAACAAAGCCTCTTTCTTACCTGAAGATTTCTGTAGTGGATAGAACTGCGACAGTGGCTTGTCTTTGCTGTCTCTTCATTAGTGTAGAAAAGACCACACAACTTGCAATAAAACCCTGTCCTGGGCACCACAAACTCCACTCCTGTGCAAGAATAGGAAGGGAAAACATTAAAAATATGGCCCACTCTTGTCCCCAGTGCCTAGTTAGCCTTTGAAGACAAAGATTGACCTGGGCCTGGCCAGGGTCCTGCCTAGTTTTTGTATATCTCTAGGAAAAACAAGGATAATTCCTATTTGTATAATGCTTTTATGTTTGCAAAGTACTTACTTTTACATTCATCATTTTGCTTAATCCTCACCTGGGAGTAAGATAATCACTATCTCCATTTTACAAATGAAAAAATGAATTTTCAACAAGATGCAATTTAACCAAAGTCACTCCCTTAAAGATATCATTCCTGTTCCCCTGACCTGATACGATCTCTCCCTTTACGTAATTCCCATAGCACTTTGTACTTCTCCCAAGGTCTTATCACTCCTTTCCTGATATTATGGTCACTTGTGCTTTACCTTATCTTTCTTGACTAATTTGTAGGTTCACTGAGGGAAAGGATTGAGTCACATTTATTCCCTATAACACTCCCTATAACATTCCCTATAGCACTTTGCCTAAAAATAGCTAACAGTTTAAAGATTTGTATAACACATTATAAATAAACATATATATATACATATACACACATATATAATTATAACATGATACATTTTCATTTACAATATACATTTATATTATACATTTTATCCTCAAAACAATCCTGAGAAGTAAGTGCTACTATTACTCTCACTTTATAAATGAGGAAACCAAGGCAGACTTTGGTTAAGTGATCTGCCCAAGATCTCACAGCTAGTAAATGTCTATGACTGGGTGTAAATTCAGGTATTCCTGACTTTAGGTCCACAGCTCTTTCTACCCAAGTCTGAGAAAATTTAAGTGACTTACCCAGAGCCATACAACCAGTAACTTGAGTACTCTATACATTCTGCCATTTGATTAGTAAATGGTAGAAAGAGCTTTGCTTTGGGCTCAGTCAGGAAGAATTGGGTTCTAATACATATATGACAGGAATTCAAAATTCAAAAATTATAAAATACCATACAAATATAAAGATTGGTAAACTCCCTAGATCTTCTTTCATGGCTGTGGTTATTCCTTTTTTCAGGAAAGAAAACCCTGCAATCATTAGAAGATACCTGTTTTTCATCTCTATTATCTCTAACACTTTCATCTTCAGGATCTGAGATATATCACTGCCATGACTGTATATGGTAGAAAACGAATATGGGTGACAATAAGATCATCCATAGGACACAGCTTCTGGGGTCTTCTGGCACTAGGCAGGGAGAGCTATCCCAAATTAAAATGGCACTAAGGCAGCTGTTACACAGCTATGCACAGCACACAAGTTATGGAGGGTCTTTTAAATGACTACTGTCCTATACATCTAAGTGGGATCAGTGTCAGAGTATCTCAGAGCCCCTGAAATAGTTAAGAATTTCAGGTCTGCAATTAGCAAGTAATTTTTTTTCCACTTCAAAAATGGCATTTATTCTTTGGAGTCATATAGGAAACAGAAAATACTAAAGAGTAAAACATGTGCCTTTTTCCTTCCTGATTCTCCCACTGCAGAGATAGAACATTATGCTTGGGAGTCAGAAAAAACAAACAAACAAACAAACAAACAAAACTTGTAAAAGTCGCTTGTAAATCACAAGTGCTATACAACAGTAGCTATTGTTGCTATCACCATACCCACTATTTTCTAGCTTTTTTGCTGTCCTTTTTATCCTTCTCACCTTTGTTGACTTTGCCCTTTTCTTCTTTGGCGATCTAAGCTATATTTATGGCTTGATAAGTAAAAATCTACCTCTCTATCCCCAATATCAAGAGTGCATTTTAACTGCCCCCTCCAATTTATATCCAGATATCCTGTAGGCCATTGCAAAATCAGTTACATCCAAAAAGAATTTATTTTCTTCTCTAAATCATATCCTACTCTGATTCCCCTACTTCTGACTGTATGACTAGCATTCACTCAATCACCTATGTACAAAACCTTTCTGTCATCTTTGTATTTTGGGCTGGTCACTGATTTCTAACTCATAGTTTGGAGTCTGGGAACTGTTCAGCTGAATTGACTCCCCCTGGCATTTCCTACTATCACCAAGGTCTCAACACAAACAGCTGTAGGCAATACTGATAACACTCTTCCTAAGGAAAGCTTTTCTCTCAGGTGAGTCAGCTGAGAAATCACCATCTTGTGCACTAGGTCACCCAGAAAGACTGATTTTGTCTCTTGTTCTTTGTCCCTGTTTTTGTCTCTGTCTCTGAGTGTCCCTATCTCTCTCGTTTCCCTCCCTCAGCCCTTGCCAATCCCAATTACATAACCCACAGGTTGATAAATTGATAAATTTGAGATATTTCTTCATTATTCTCTACAAAGTTGTACTGAGCTCTTCCTCCAAAGTCTGGTTGGGACAGAAAGTATACATGGGAAAAGAAATCTTCAAAAGCATATTCTATTGGAAAGACCTGAAACTTCATTTGTGGTACCACCCAGTTGGGTCCTAGAGGGGAGAGGGCCTGGAGAGATAAAACGGGATTAGTCTACCATCTATCATCAAATATGCAATCATATCTAAACAAAAGAAGAGCTAGTTCAAAATAATACAATTCAAAACCATTACTATTAGGCAGCAGTATAGAGGCAGACACATCCCCAGCTCAGTTCACAAGCATTTATTTTCTAGTGATTTAATATTTTGTCATTATTTTCTTATTGGTTATTATCATCCTCTAAGAGATGGGAGAGACATGCATTCAAAAGCACATCCTCAGACACTCCTCTTTTTCTGTCTGGTCCTCTCATCTCTAGAACATAGCTGGGTGCTGCTCCAAATGAAACCTCAGGTCTTTCCAATGGGATGTGCATTTGAAGATCTCCCACTCTTTTCCTACATACACATTCTGTCCCAACTAGACTCAGCTCCTCATGACCTCCTCTCCATATCAGGAAGGAGTACTCTGCTATTACTGAAAAGGTCTAGATCTCTCTTTAATCTTTTCTATTATCCCTAAGGTTTCCGAAGTGACATCCCTAAAGCACAGACCTCACAATGTCTCTCACCTGACCAGAATACTCTAGTTTCTCCCTATGACCTCTAAGATGAAATTCAAACTCTGGAATCCCCATTCTTTTTCAAGCCTCAACTTAAACACCATCTTCTACAAGTGACCAACCGCTAATGTGTCTACTGAACAAAATTATCTTGCATTTATTACATACATATTTGTATGTGTAAATATTCTTGCCTCCTTTCAAATGTGAGCTCTTTTTAATTTATATTTTGGCGTCCTTTGTGCCTAGTAGATGGCCTGGCACATAGAGATTTAATAAATGCTTATTGATGAATTATTGACTTATTTTCTTGCCATGAGACTTTGGGGAAAGTCACCAATAATAACTACTTTCACTTTAAGGTTTCCCTTGAAACAGTCCTATGAGGTAATTGATATAAATATTATTATTTTTGTTTTGCAGATGATTTTGATGTTCTAAATGTGCAGTCACCTGGCCAAGTCACAAAGAGGACACACCATCAAACTCTCTGATTCTCCATTACTCTTCATTTACATACAAAAGCTATTTGCTATAAATGTATCTTACCTGCTCTGCCTCTTTTCAGGGGTTGTAAAGATCAAATGAGATAATGTAAGTAAAATGATTTGTAGCTATAGTTTTGTAATCTATAATTACAAGAATATTCACTCCAGCTCCTAGTCTACACTAAAACTATTTTCCCTGCTCCCTCTCTTCCTCTTGGCTTATCTGAGTCCTTGCTAAGGCTCAGCTCCAAGTTTCAAGTTCTAGAAAGCCTTCTTGGCCAAATTCACCTGGACTTCTCCTTCAAGAATCCCTCACAGGGGTCCTCAAACTTTTTAAATAGGGGACCAGTTCACTGTCCTTCAGACTGTTGGAGAGCCAGACTATAGTAAAAACAAAAACTTTGTTTTGTGGGCCTTTAAATAAAGAAACTTCATAGCCCTGGGTGAGGGGGATAATTGTCCTCTGCTGCCACATCTGGCCCATGGCCGTAGTTTGAGGACCCCTGGCACTGAGCACTTAGCATATTGCCTGTTATATTTAGTTAAACCTCTTGCACCTTCCTGCCTCAAGGTTACACTGTCCTGATTGGTTTAGGGCTCATAGTGTCTACGTGGCCCCAGTTACCTGTCATGTTCCTACTATGTCACAAGACACGTATACTCATCTCCTTTTCTACCTAGGAACAGTAATGAAAATAACATTGGCATTATTTCTAGAAAAGCCATGCCCTTAGGCATGCCCTTTTGGCTCCACTAACTACCCTTGTGACTTCCTCAAACAAAACTGCCCTCCTTGGCCATCACTCCGCAATATGTGTCAGTTCTCAGTGAAAAAGGGAACGACTGTTTGTCTTAGATTTGTATTCCTAGCACTTAGCACAATGCTTGGCACATATTGTGGTATTTGCTTAATAACTTTCTTTTTCTTTCTACCTTCCTTCCTATCTGCCCAGGATTAGGTACTCTGTCTTATTTGTCTCCTAGATTTATGTCTCCCAGACCCCGTGACTGGGTCTTACCCGAAGTGGTACTCATAAAACATTTGTTGATTTGTAGCACTCAAACAATGGAGCCCATTTTTGATGTTGTATGGAGATAATTCACAGATAACTTTAGTCTCTATATAACTCCCCTCATCAATCCTCACCCATCACCTGACAGGAGTCAGTCTTGCTAACCTTACACACCTATTTGTTCACCAGAGCTAATGGTGTAAAGTGATTGGATAACTCACCCCCTTGCCCAGCCCAACTGTGCCAGTACTTCTGGGTGGTGAAATGGCCTTGAGGAGGAAGCGGAGGGAAAGGAAGAAAGCATGGGGTGTGGAGAATAGTCACACTATCTGTAATTCGCCCTCTGCATAATTGAGAGTTGGCTGTAGGCATTAGATGTAAACATGATTGCTTTGTGACGCATTGGAAAGGTCTAAAAAGAAGCTAAGTTAGCTATATACAAGGACATTATCATAATAAGAGCCAGCTATATATATGGGGCTTCTTTTGCTTCCATTTTCAGCCTCTATTAACTGCAATAATTAAAGCTGCATTTGCCGTCCAATAACAGCTCTTGAATGAAGGTAATTATATGTTAGTCATAGTAATAAAGCTGCTACCGAATTGAGAGTATGAGCATTTGGGAATTGAGCTTCTGCCTGCTAGGAAGTGCCATGCTTCCTCCTGGCATGCTTCAGCCATAGCTAGACTGAACAGCAAAATGGTGGAGCCTTTTACCAATCCCCAATATTTCTGCTTCGCTCTACTTTCCTGGGAACCCAGGCCAGCCCGCTGATTGCTGGTGTAGTTCCCTGACACCATTAATCCCCAAGGAACAGGTGACTTTTCAAACCATCTCACACAAGACTCTTATTCTCTCTGCCTGTAAGTCATTTCAGTTTTTCTGAGCCTGAATTTCCTCATCTGTCAAAATAACTATCAGATAATGGATGAGAAAGTGCTTTCAAAAACACAAGTATTTTTGAATGTAAATCTGTGGTATTACTTCTTAACTTTTCACATACTCAAGTTTATTTTTTTTTCCCTAGAGAAGACAAGAAACTTTCACACCATACAAAACTAAGCTTCAAACTAAAGACCTTTAATACCAAACTGGCAGCTGGTAGCAAACTGACCTCTTTAAAGAAACAGAAGATAAGTCTTTTACTGAACCTAATACAATCAGAATAGTACAAATGAGGGAAGAACAAAGCATTTTTCAAAAGCATGGATCTTGCTATGTTGGTCAGCCCCATCTTGACTAAGCTGTTACCATTCTGCAGATAGTAAATGCATTATTTATATTTATTACATTGATTTTTTAAAAATGCTTTTTGGTGATATTTTCCTGTTTCTATCTGAAATGATACCAGAAACATTGTTCAAATATCATCAGATTTTAGGTCCTGAAAGGACCCTGGAGACAATCTCCTCCAGGCTCCTCCTAGCTGAGGACTGAGATCTAGAAAGATCTAATAGTTGGAGACAGCACTATAATCTAGGTCCCTTGACTTATACATAATCCAAATTCCTTCCCCCATACCATGCTATCTCCCTCTGGAGAGATTGTTCCCTCAGCCTTCTCTCTGTGCATTTGGGAAATATCTGTTAGATATTTCTTTATCTTTATCTTGCTTTCTTTACCGAAGCTGAAGATCCCCTCCCTCCTGTCTGTATAAGATCTAAACTCACTTTCTTGGATTCCTTAAGAAGGAAAGCACTGAAATCTAAAAGGAGAAACCTATTAGCCCAGCCTCACAGAAATATAACTTGTTCCTATGAAGCATATTCTCCATCTTTCATCTCCAGGAGATGAAAAATCCAAGTGATGGTAATGGCCACCTTATAAACCTAGATTGTTGCCAAAAAAAGAATTGCTCAAATTCCCTTTAGCGGTTAACATGGAACATTCAGCTTATACCATCATCTTCTAAGCAGAAGCTCTGCATGCAACCTACCAAGAGGAATGCTAAGTTCACTGAACACATCCTCTGGTTCCCAGGAAGGCAATGGATGAGGCTGTTTTGTCTCCATCTCATTATAGGCCAATGAGCTCATTTCCAGGGACTGGATTTCTGGGGATCTGGAATTTTCTGAAAAATATAAATGAAAATATGTAATTCACAAAACATTACGCCATGAGAGATCTCTGCAATTTATTCATATCATATATACTGGGTGACCGACCAATGGTCATGTGGGCTGTTTAACCTGGCAAAAATTTAACCTTGCAATTTGGAACCAAAGCAAATTAATTCAATTTTCACCATGTTAAGACAATGGCATACACATTGAAATGTTTGCATATCTTTTCATTCTGTATATCAAGGAGAGAGGGCTGTTTAAAGCTTTGGCTGGAGCAGTCTATTGGTATCAAATGATAGTCAACCACCCTTAGTATAATTCAGCATGGTCTGCCTTTTTGGGAGTATCCAATTCCCACATTTAATCTGGCAAGAAAGGCAATGCCCTTCTTGCCCCAAACCTGTCAAACGTTACTTCTTAAGATGAACTCTAAATGCTATATAAGATAATGAGTTAATCATGCCCAATACATGTTCAGACCTATGCTGACAAAGTAAAAGATGCCCAAGCAAAGGAAGGCGTTTCAGAAAGCCTGTTCTTGCTTTATTCTAAGCTAGGTCACAGGTTTTCTGAGGCTGCTCAGTAGTAGCCTCCACAGAGATTCAAAATAGAACAGGTAGAAGTTGCCCAGATCACCCTGGGAACGGTTGGAGTGACCTTTAGAATGTCTGGAATGCCATGTTCTGACCTGGTGCTTTTATTCTACCTGGAAGAGTAGAATCAGCTAGGGATGAATTTGAAGGATTTTTTATTCTTGGTTCTATTAGAACCATCTTCCTCCACACACACTAAAGCCTCAGGTTAGTCTTTGAGATGCTAACTGGCTATTTTACAATGTATCTTTAGTTAGAATCACTATGAAAATTTTAAGGAATAGTCTCTCTCTGCTCATTCACTTCTAGTTTTTGTTTAGTCTGTCCTGAAGCTTATGACTTTATGCTGTGGGTAAAATGAGGCTCATTGTATTTTGAAACAAATGTATAGGGTCCAGCATAGTCATACTGAATCCATTACCTCATAGATCTTGCATCACTGATCTTGAGTTGGAATAACAATCAGGAATAACTAACATTTAGATAATGCTTCCTATATGCTAAGCAGTTTATCAATATTATCTCATTTGATTCTTACAACAACTCTGGGAGATAGGTGCTATAATTATCCTCATTTTAAAGATGAGGAAACTGAGGCAAATAGAAGTTTAAGTGGTTTGAGGCACGTCCCACTGCCAGTGTTTGAGGCTGGATTTGAACTTGGAAGGGAGCTCAGAAGTGATCTAGTTCCTCATTTGACATCCGAGAAAATTTAAATGATTTTCCAGGGGGGCAGAACCAAGAGGGTATGTAATTTATTCCAAGTCACAAAGATCTGAAGTGGTCGTGTCAAGATTCAAACTCAGCACCTGTGATTCCAAATTACTGTATTATACTGCCTCTTTCTATCAAATCAAAGAATCACAGAATGTCAGAGCTTGTAGGGAAGGACTAGTAGTTTAATCCATCTTCCTCATTTTAGAGATGCTGAAACTAAAAGCTAGAAAACTTAAATGATTATTAGATGGCAGATATGGGGCTCAAACCTAGGTCTGCCTATTCCAAGTGCTCTCTCCACTGGGCAATACTGGCCAGATGTGGGGGGAAATCACAGAACAAGGCCTGGAGGGTTATCATTCTGGGGTGAGCAACAGGAGGAGAAAAAAAAATAAAAAATGGGGCAGCTGGGTGGTGCAGTGGCTAAAGCACCAGCCCTGAAGTCAGAAAGACCTGAGTTCAAATGTGACTTCAGACATTTAACACTTCCTACCTGTGAAATCCTGGGCAAGTCACTTAACCCCAATTGCCTCAGCAAGGGGGAAATTTTTTTTTTAAAGAGCAAAAAGAAAATCCCAATCCTCTTCCCCATACTCTTCTTCCATACCTCCTTAAGTCCCTTGAGCAGTTCAGAAATAGTTGCCTCAGGATTGCCCATGTGGATCTGTGCCATGCAGACACAAGAGAGGCCGGCTGTTAGTTGATCTACAGGAACTGTTGCTGTTTTTGCTGATAATCTAAACTAATTTTAGCAGGAGTTCATCTAGGCTCATGTGAATTCAAAGGAGACCATCCTGTCTGCTTATAACTCCCTGAAAACTCATTGCCTCCTATCCTATTTCCTTTACACCATTTGTCTAAAAGCCTTTAACAGTTTTACTTGGCTCATGGAAGCTTTCTTCTATAACTGAATTACTTATAAGGTAGTCAATGCTATTAGCAATATTATTAGCCATGTTAATGTTAATAGTAGCCTGCAAAACTCCTGTGTTATACCCCTCTAGTTAGAAAGTCCATAAGTTAGCCCAGCAGCACAGAGAAAAAGTAGTTACCCTCAGTCAACATTTCTTGACAAGCCTGGCTTTGGTTCCTGGCCTCTGTGTGGGAGCTGGGCTTCTCCTCTGGTTTGCTGCCTTCCTGTGTCCCATTTTTAGGGGATCCCATCAGCTTATAATCATCTAGGAAAAGACCAGGCTGGTTACCCCCCTCCTCTGCCGGTTCTTGGGAAGACATTTTCTGGGATGTGGGGACTGGGTGAACATCTGAGGTTTCATCTCCCTTTCCTTCCTTCTTGTGGCAATTTGGGTCTTTAGGAAAGCTGTCCTCCTCAGGCTCATCTGGCTTCTTCTCAGTGTCTAGATTTATGCTTGTCTGCCCTTCAAGCCCTATTTCATCAGAATGGCTCCTGGAGACAGCACTTTCTCTGTCCGACTCGAATCTGATTTCAGCATCTCGGCCAGCAGCAGCAGCAGATTCACCTGCCTCCTTGGCTAATTCCCCATGATCAGTGTTCAGGTCTAAAGGGGTCATCCCACAGGAGGGGAATATTTCAGAGCAGGTTTTGTCCTTCTGCCCAACTGGCACAATCTCTTCCAGTTCTGTGATGTCTGGCTCCATGATAAAATCCTCCTCTTCCCCGACCTCGTCCACTGTAACAAGTTCTTCCATGTTGGTAGGGTACCAGCTCTCCCCTTCCACCTCACTTCCACTTTCCCAATCTTGTTCCTGTATAAAAACGTTGAATGTTGATCAGAAGATGGCTAACGAAATGACCTTAGCAGTCCAGAGACGGGCCAAAGTGCTCTACCCATGGCCACAGGGAATGCTCTAGGCAGAGTGACCGAGTGGTGTTCTAATTTGAACTGGAAAGAATTACTTGGTAATTCAGTAGCACTAAACCTCTCAAGCCCCACACTGCAGGCCATGCATTGCTTAAAGAGTGTTGTGTTTCCCTTGGTGTTTTGAAAAGCACATGGATATATTCTGAATCCCTTAAACGCTACCTGAATTGAAAAAACCCCCGGATGCTTCAACTATTAGGTTTAAAGTTAACACATTTTACCTATTAAAATATCATAAACAAAATAAAAAAAAAACCTTTCAACTGTTTGAGTTATCTTTTTGTGGCAGTGAGCATCAATTTGATAGGCATTTGGGCACAAAGCTATCAAAATCCTGCAAATACCTTCTCCCTCTATGGGCAAAAATGTACATGCATATTTCTCAGTTTTGACACCCACTGGAAACACTTTCTTAATGTTCCCGTAGAGCCCAAAGACTGAGAAAGCAGACTCAGGGGATCAGTTTTCTCCTGTCACAGATACTGATATCTTCCTCATCTGACAACTTATGACTGGAAAGTTATGAAGCTGGACAGTTTCCAAGGACATATCTTTGTGCCTCAGAAGCAGTCAACTGTGTATGTGTGTTTCACTCTAATGATATATAAAATAATCCATAGCATTACAAACGATGTCTGGGACTTATGAGCTTATGATCTAGGTCCATTGTGGCCTCTATTACTTGAAATTCTATTTTGGCAAGATGGTCTCTTAAATCTTACAATATTTTTAGCACACATTTTCTCAATGACTACAGCCAAGTGTCAGGAGAAAGCTATCTCTCAAAGTCAAGGTTGCCTATGGGCATGTGTCTGTGCATGTATGTGCATGTGTGTTTAAAGGGAAGGAAGATATGAGCCGACTTCATTCAGGGAGAAAAAAGGGGGATATCTGAAAATGGCTACTTAGCGCCTTGTCACATTTCCAAATGGGAAAAAAGATTTTCACAATATCTTCTATGGCTTTGACACAAATCTGGGGAAACTGGTTGTATCTCAGATGAGAGTTACCTTTTCTTTCCTTTCATTGACTGCATCAGAATCTTCTATTTTCATAAATTGGGCGCTTTCCTCCAAAACTTCCTGTTCGTCTTTCCCAAGCTTAGAGGTATAAAGATAGAACAAAATAAATAACATCAACAATGGACAGTGGGTGAAGGAAGAGACAAAAAAGGCAGTATAAATAGGAAATGAAAAACATCTTCAAGTTAAGTCTTCAGTAACAAATTATTACATTTTCACATGAGGGGGTAGCACATGTGGACAGAGTGAGGCTAAATCAAGGGTTCTTCATAACCTAGAGTCCATGAATTTCTTTTTTAAAAAATACCTTGGGTTTCTTTTATTTCAGCATAATTGTTTTTTTTAATGCTATGAATTTTATTTTAAGAATTTAAAAACATTATTTTGAGAAAAAGGAACATAGGTTTTGTGAGAGTGCCAAAGGAGCCTGTTACACAAACATATAAAAAGTTAAAAACTTCTAGCCTATTTTAAGGTATCCTTAGTAGGTACAGGATTGTTTAGTGAATTAAAAATCTACAGATGACCTATACTTCCCAGTTCCAAGAACTATCATATAGCATAGTTAGGGTGACAAAGTGGCAGCCATCCAATCTATATCCTACTTGAGAAACATTGTCTTCCCAATAACTATCCCCAGGATAATTACTTTGTACCACTAGTACCCTCTCCTCCTTTCTTCCACTATTACAGATCTTTTAACAGTGATCTATCTCTGGTCTTTCTAATGAAAAATCCAAGCCCAGAGAAGAGGTCAGCCTGAATCCCCCCAAAACAAAGTCCACAAAATAGCTTCTCAAGATCCCAACAGCATTTTTCCAGGTCTATACTTTGGGTAACAAATCATTTTGTCAACCTCTTAAGGGGAAACACTTTTTCAGTAACTCTTAGGTAAGGATGAGTTCAGGATAAAAGACTCCAAAAATCATTTTTCAGTTCCCTGAACTGCTCCATCTTGGCACACAAATTAGGCATGGGAAAGAATGGGAGCCTGACTGGTATCCTCCCCCTGATACCTTCAAGACCAACTTAGATTGTGAGAGTCGATTTTTGTCTGAGGTCTTTGCTTCGTGTTCCTGACACTTGATTTTGAACTAAACATTATTGGGGAAGAGTAGCTGATATGAAAGAAGCAGTGGAAGGGACTGATAATTACTGGAAGACAATTGCTAGGAGGATTGTGGTAATGACCTTACATTTCTATACAGAAATGTACAATGATTGGATAATAAAATGAGTCAGT